>NC_062564.1:189277422-189877422 GCF_022837055.1 Prionailurus viverrinus | reverse complement strand
CATGAAAAGCCGTTTATCATCACTTACCATCAGGAAAATGCAAATCAAAACTACAATGAGATATCACCTCACACCTGTCAAAATGACTAAAATCAAAAACACAAGAAACAACAAGTGTTGGCAAGGATGTGGAGAAATAGGAACACTTACGTACTCTTGGTAGGACTGCAAACTGGTATAGCCACTGTAGAAAACAGTATGAAAGTTCCTCAAAAAGTTAAAAATAGAACTACCCTAAAATCTAGCAATCACACTACTGGGTATTTACCCCAAGAATACAAAAACACTAATTCAGAGGGATACATTCACTTCTATGTTTATAGCAGCATTATTTACAATAGCCAAGATATGGAATCACCCTAAGTGCCCATCAGTTAATGAATGGGCAAAGAAAATGGGGTATATATACACACAATGGGATAGTATTCAGCCATAAAAAAGAATGAAACCTTGCCATTTGCAACAACATGTATGGAGCTAGAGAGTACAATGCTAAGCAAAATTAGAGAAAAACAAATGTCAGATGATTTCACTCATGTGGAATTTAAGAAACAAAACAAATGAGCAAAAGAGAGAGAAAAAGAGACAAACCAAGAAACAGACTCTTAATTACAGAGAACAAATTGATGGTTACCAGAGAGAAGCTGGGTGGGGGGATGGGCGTAATAGGTGATGGAGATTAAGGAGTCCACTTACTGTGATGAGCACCGGGTGTTGTACGGAATTGTTGAATCACTATATGGTATTCTTGAAACTAGTATTACACCGTATGCTAACTAACTGGAATTTAAATAAACACTTAAAAAAAGATGTTGTGAAAACTCTGAGAAGTTTATCACTAAGACCTCTGAATAAATTGTCTATCCATTATCTACCCAAACTTTCCATAAGGTACTGAGAATACAGAGGTAAGTGCCTGCCTACGTGGTGCTTGAAATTTAGGAAAAGAGAAAGACATAGAAATCAAGAATTTAATGTAGTTTGAAGTGCTAAGATAGAGTACTTTAGGATAACAGAAATGGACACTTAATCCAACTAGGTGGTTCAAGGGAAGCTTCTGGAACAGATGGCTCCAGAGCTGAGCTTAAACAATGAGAAGGAGCTAATCAGGTGAAGACCGATGGGATTTGTATTCTAGAAGGAGGGACATTCAGCATGCAAGCAAAGGCATGAAGCAGGAAACAGCATGGAGCGCTTGAGAAATATAGGTTTGATAGCAATGGAGCATAAAATGGGCACAGAGGCAGAGAAGCCCCACAGTCAGAGTGTCTTTTGATGCTTGAGGAAGCCAAGAAATGCTTCTTAGAGAAGGAAGAATATGAGCCAAGAGTTGAAGGTTGAAAAATTGTTTCCAGGAATATGAGGAGGGAAGGGCTTTTGGGGAGAAAGAACAGTATATGCAAAAATGTGGCAGCTGGAGACAGCGTGAAGCTATTCAAGTAACTTCGGTACAGTGCTCCTGGAACAAGAAATAGCAGAAGGAGGAAGAGAAGGGACTGGTCTGATCCCATCTTTGTATCAGATGCAAAGAACATGGAGATTTTATGTTGTAGGTGATACAGAAGACTCTTGAGCCTGATCTCAGTCCCCCCATATTTGGAGAGATTTCTGTTGTGAGAATACAAAGTCAGATTGGAAGAGAATGGGGGGGGGGATGCAGTTAAGATGGGAAAAGTATATTGATGTGAAGAGTCCATCAAAAAAGGAGCTGGGAAACCCACTGATAAGTATTTGTTGAGGCTCCATTATATACTCTCTACTGCTCTGGACCCAGTGGAAATACAAGGAAAATTGACTCTGTACTGAGGTAACTGAAGAGAAAATGAATTACACAAATGACGTGATTTGGTGAACAGTGCATGAAAGTTTATTATTATTGTGTTATGTTGTATAACATATATCAAGACTGACTGAATTTAGATTAGGATATGAAGACAGGGAATAGGTTCTAGTGAGGGCTTACATGAAGAAATATGGGTGTATTTGAGTAAATGAGGCATTGTGGGAGAAAAGGGAATAAAATGTGAGTCAGGATTTAGAAACTGGGATCAACATGAGTTATCCTTGAAAATGTGAAAATAGGTTTGATCAATTGTCAGTAGTTCTCAAGAATGAGTGATACCGAGTGCTAAAAGTGTCACCCGGATTTAGCTCAAAGCTCACCTTTGCGAGTCCTTCCTGAACCTCCACCCCTTTCTAAATAGGACTGACTAGTCAGTCTCTTCCGTATGTCCCTGGAGGGACACACACACCCTTGCACAGATGTGAGACCGGGGCAATTTACTAAACCGATGTGTTTGCATGTTCATTTGTATATAAACCCCTATTCACCAAGTCTGGGCTTTCAGTTCCCAATTACTAGCACAGTGCCTGGTACAAGGATTACATTTAAAAACGTTTCTTTCATGGATAATTTGTTAAAAGAACAGAACATGCCCAAGATGGTGTCACATAGGCCAAGTCATCAAACCAGGGCTTAATGCCTTAACTAACTGCAGTTTCAACCTCTCCCAGAAATGTAAGTTTTAACCTGTCAGTCAGGAATTTTCTGATAAGCACCAATGAGGTAATTTGTCACAGGAGTGCCCTCCATCCCTTAAAGGAAGATGACTTATTCTGTGTGATAACGTTCCTTGGTCTTCCCCCTAAGGAAATCGACTTTGCCTGGAAAAATCCTTTCTTTTCTTCTGCTATTAACTCTTTGCCCCACTTTCCTTCCCATAAAAACCTTGCATTTCATACAACTCCTCAGAGCCCCCTCTGCTTGCTAGATGGGACACTGCCAGGTTCATGAATCATTTAACAAAGCTATTTAGACCTTCCTATTTACTCAGTTGAGTTTTTGTTCTTTAAGAGACTGAATGAATGACCATGTTTAGGAACAGGTATGATGGATGTGAAGAACAAAGACGGCCGTGATACTAATGTTAGAATACTCAGTATTTGTTGAACTCTCAGCTCCAGGCACTGGGCTAAGCAGAATTGTAGCAGATATGTAATTTTCTTCTCACGATACTCTTACGACGTAGTTACTATTATTCTCCCCATTTTACATGTGAGAAAACTGAGGTCAAGGTGGAAAATAAACCTTGACTGAGACCATGTGGCCAGTGAAAGGTAGAGATGTGTAGTGACTTCAGGTCTGTCTCACTTCGAGAAATGTGATCTTACTCAGGATTTGAATATCTTTCATTTTCAAGAAATGGAAAGGGCATAATGCCACCTGTCCTAGAGGCAACGATACCTAAAATGAAAAGCAGTAAGAGGGCATCCCAAAATGTCTAGCCCCAGCGCTGACTCATTGTGTGACAAAATCATGCGGATGCCTTACTTTATATAATGACCTCTACATTGGCCTGAATATGCGGAATCAGGGAAGAGAGCACATTTTATTGGACAAACACATACATGCCAATTCAAATTATTTGCTGATTTGGCAGATAATCTCATCAAACCCCAAAGAGGGACTAGACCCCTCTCCATTCAATGAGACTGAGGGCTCAGAAAATCTAGACAAGTCTCCAAAAAGCAATATCTCCCCAACCTCAGATCCCTTCTCAATGGGTTCCTTTACTGCCAGCTCTAGAATAGGGGTTGGCAAATTACAGTGACAGGCCAAATTGATCCTGCTGTCTGTTTGCATTCTCTGCATGCTAAGCATTGTCTTACATTTAAAAGGTTAAAAAATAAAACTACAAAAATTATATCTTGTGACAGAATAATTATATGATATTCAGATTTGCATGTCTATCAAGAAAGTTTTATCAGAGCATAGCCACGTGTATTCATTTGTATATTGCCTACGGCTTCTTCTGTACTGTAACAGAGTTGAATAGTTATAATAGACAGCATGTCCTCAAAGCCTAAAATATGTACTATAGAACAAAAGTCTCATCACTGCTCCAGAATAAAGTTTAACAGGTGCCAAAGAACTCCGTGAACACATTGCTCACATTATGGGTTTATTGCCTAACTCGGTGTTTCTCCAAGCGCTGGCCCTTGACAGCTGTGTTAGCTTAAAGTGAGAAATCCTTAGAAATGTGAATTCTCAGACCCTAACCTAGACTTAGTGCATCAGAAACTTTGAGGCTAGAGTCCAGCAATCTGTGGTCTAACAAGTCATGTAGGTATTTTGATACACAGTAAAATTTGAGAACCACTGGTATAACTCAAGGAATTTGAACATCTTATCCCAACATAATTACAAGCAAGGCATTTATTTATTGGCTCCTATTTGTATTCAAGGCACTAGCTACATGTTTCACTTATATTTTTGTATTCCGTAGGACAATCTTGAAAGGTTGGATTTATTGGCCTCATTTTACAGAAGAAGGAACTCAAGCTCAGGAAGGTAAACTTTAAACTTAGATCTGTCTGCTGTATACCCTAGACATCTGCCTCTCACCTTACTCTGCCCTCCTTCTGATCGTGTGTGAGGAGAAAACGGACCCCTTCCATTCTGAGGGAGCTGCCCTGCTTTATCAACTGGGCCTTCGTGTTCCCTTAGTGAATTTAAGCAAGTCCAATCTGACAGAATATCAGCATCAGACAAGATCACTCTGTACCTTTGATCAATCAAGACAAAAACAAGACCACTCTGTAATCATAGGTGAGAAGAGGCATAAATATGAACTCCGTGTAAGCCACAAAAATGACCAAATGCCCCCCATCCTAGTTACTATAGCTTGTTTCTTTGCCAATTACAGCTTTGGCCTCTGTCTAGTCTTCACTGTTTATAGGTAAGATTTATTGAGATACTCGACCATGGAATTAGCCTGGCTTCTTGACTTAATTCAATCCAGAGCAAAGCCCCACTTCCAAAATCATAATCCCCTGACACAAGCTCAAATACTGTCAAGTCCTTTCTAATACCTCCTTGCTGAGATGTCTCACTGCTTTCCATGGTATGTCTTCCCCATCTCTGCAAAGAGCAACGAAGCCAAATTGTTCAACCACAGGTGTGCTCCTGATGACCTTGGCTAGAGGCCATTGAAATGTACAACTTCTTCACCTTCATCTCTTCTCCCCATTAAGATTCCAGCTCTCTGTTTCTAGCTGGGGTGGGGAATGGGTTCCCAAAGTAAGCAAAACTGAAAAATAATATTCCCCAAACCAATCAGTACTGAGCATGATGCCAGATCCAGAGCAGACACTTGGGGTCTTAAATGGATTAATGGACTTTTAGAAGGAACCTGATTACAAACAACGATTTCAGGAAATGACTGTTTTTTTCTAAATTACAATTCATAGCTTCCAGTTTCTATCTGTCAGTCTTTTGATCCAATGCTACACTGTGTCTTCTTGCAGACTTCCCTGAAAACTTCCAACTGGATGGGAAGGCTCTTCTCTTCGAGTTTTCCAAAACCCTTTCTCCCTCTCACCAGACCCTTTTTAGTCTTGGATTTGTTATTCATGTTTGGAGTCTAACTGGAAAAAAAAATCTTAATTTGAAAACTTTTAAGGATAGTAAAATACCCCTTTTTCCTCTATCCTCCTTCACACAGTAGGTGCTTGATATATATTTGTTCAATTTCACTTGCACCTTTATGTGTTTTTTTTTTTCCAGTTGTAAAATTGAAAGGGCTACTTTCCCTGCCAAATCAAAGCCCATGTAAGCTGGGCTTTTCCAACTCACTGCTGGGAATCGCATTTGGAATTATTTCCCATGGCCGTGGGGTTCTAATGAACAGCTGCTCCAGATGCCTCTGGTACATGGGTATCTCTACTCTGCAGTGGGATTTTGATCTGAAATCTCCCTCATAAAAAAAAATAAAAAAATAAAACAATGTAGCCAACTAATCAACAGTTTCCAGGCTACCATGGAAACTTGAAAGAGGCACTGGAGGCCCTCAATTATGTAGCGTAAGTAGAAGTGCACAGGCACCATTCTTCTGTGACAGTAAATGGCACTCACACCGTGATGTTTTGAGTGTCTTCTATATACCAAGCATTGTGGTAGATAGCACGGATAATTACGTCATCAAGGAGAAGGAATAAACCTGTGCTAATTCCCTCTGACATTTTTTGTTGTTATTGCTCCAGGAATTCCACATTGTGTATCACGTCCCTGTGTTGGTCTATGGCATTACCTTACCCAGAGCCCTGAATACACCATTGCTGGCATATGACTATGATAAAATTTATTTCACCATAAAAATCTAGCTAAAAGCCAACTCCTCCAGGGAGTCATTACTGATCACTTCTAGCCCTTCCACTTGGACTTAATTTCTTTCCATTCTTTTTCTATATCTTGGACTTACTTATGTTGATCTGTCTACCATAATGCATCACCTTTTCTTTGTTTATATTTCCCATCTCCTTATACAAATGAGAGTTCTGTGATGGTAGAGACGATCTTTAATTCATCTTTGTATCCTGGGCCTAGCAGAGTGCCTGGAATATTGTAGACAATAGAGAAATATCTTTTAAATGCAAGTCACTGCTGGAACACAAATGGCAAAGTGATGGTCATTATTGAGGGGTGTGGGGCAGTGCATTACACTACTCTCTACACTTTGCTCTGTGCCTTTTTCCAAAATAAAAAGTTCAAAATAATTGAAGACCTTGCAAGATGTCAATATACATATCAGAACTGTTACGTTCCTACGGTAAGGGGCGCTACCGTATCTATAACTATGACCTCTGTGTGCTTTACACTTCTTTTATCTTCTCTTAAAAAAGATATTTAAAGTCTAAAACGTTGCCCTAAAATAAAATATAATTATGCTGTGTCGGAACAAGTGCAGGCCAAGGATGTTATACTAAACACGAATTTCTGGAAAAACTGGAAGTTGACAGTTCACATTATGTATTTTATTGAGAAAGGGAATCTATAGATTTTTGCCCTATTGTCTTTCACCTGAATTATTCCAAGAGCATTACTAGCATCTGCTTCCATTATTTTACTACAAATCTTCACCTACTCCCAGATAGACCCACCTAAAACAGTGGTCTGCTACGTTACTCATTTGTTTCCCCAAAGTGGAAGACTTTGAATCAGTGGTTCTTCACGGGTTAAAGAGCAAGCATACACTCTTAGCATTGAGCTTCAAGTCACCCCCTCTGCTGTATCTCCCATTTCAACTTTCAACACCCATGTGTGCAAAAGCCACTGCCCTTATCCATGAAAGCTACCTCTTGTCAGTGCTTAGGGGCACAGCTCAAGATCTTTGCTTAACCTAGAATGTTCTCCCCTCCTCCAGTTTGGGAAGCCCTTCTCACATTGCGAAGTCCTGTACAACTGTTACCTTCCATGAAGCCTTCCTCTGAGCCCTTTCAAGAGGCACCACCCCATCTATGCCTCTACAGGCCATTTCTTGCTTATGTCAGTTTATCCCCTTCTGTCTTGTTTGGTAATTAGTTTCTTTTCTAGACTGTAAGTTCACTGAGGGTACATTCTTTTAATGCTCATCTTGCACACCTCTCTACTGTCTCAGCTTAACAGAGAAATCTGCACATGTTTAGAACTCAAAAGGAAATATACTATAGACTAATCTATGACACAGTGAGATTCACTTTCAGAGTGTTCCTCCTTGTTCTCCTTAGTAGTGAGTGGATATGTGGAAAACCTCAAATTATCATATTAAAATCCCATTGGTCTTTTGAATCCTCTTTACAAATTGCTTTTGTTTTCTAAATGTTGAATTTCAACTGAAAGAGAATTACATTTTTAAAATAAGATTTTATCAAAATTGGAATCTCATTTAGGTGGGAGCAGAAATGTTTCCCTTTATTCTTTTCTACCCATGGCTAATTTTCACTAGCCATTGGAGACGATGATACTAAGGTAGCATTGCTTTATCCCAACACTAATATAGACTCTCTCATTCAAACAGACTCAGAACTGCTTTCTAAGTAAATCAATGCACAGTCATTCTAAATAAAATACTCTACAGTTGTACCAGAGAAGAATCATTGCCATGAGGATAGTATAAAAGTTCAACGTGGCCTAAAAGCTCACAGTTCTGCTCCGGGTCTCATCTTCATTTCTCCATGAAAAAGAATGGTTAGTTCCCTGGCCTTATCCTGAGCTGTATTTTCTAGTGCAGTCAGTGAAAAGTTTAGCAGTATACATGGGGATAACCCTTTGGGACGCCTTATCATTTGCAGGTAGAAAGGATGATATTTTGTGACTTTCTCTGTATTTTGTGCCTTTTTCTTATTCCTCCACCTGGCTGGAGATCATACAGCCTAAGTCTGTTTCTGCTTGGATATGCCACAGCCTTAGAAAACACAGACAGGTGGCTTAGGCCAGAGTTCTCATGGTCTTATTCGATCTCACTGTTGGATTCTACCTGGATTATGCATTCATTGCCATTGACTATGTGTCACAGTCAAAATGCTGGGCAAGTCTTAAAGGCAAAGATGATCAGGACACCAGTTGGCTTGCTTTTGTTCTAATCCTGCCTCCACTCTATGATACAGTCAGTGGTCAGGCAGAGCTCACTTAAATGCCATTCTTGGGTCCCACACTTGTATTGGGCTCAATGCCTTGCAGAAACTGTGTGGCTAGTGTGTAATATTATTTCTTGTGAATGTATTTCCCTCAGATATTCTTCAGAGTGTTAGTAGACAGTTCAGGACAAGATTCCAGAATTCAGAACACTTCCCACATGTGTTTTCATTAATTCTCTTTTCCAATATTAGGGAAGAGAAATAAGTAAAAAGGGTGTTATAGTAGGAAAAGAACCATAAAGTGCTCAGTAGTCCTTAGTTTTGGTCCTGTTTCTCCTTCAGTTAGTTTTGCCTTCTGATAAATCAGTTAACCTCTCTGGGCTGTAGCTGTTCTCCTACATAAAATGAAAGAGTTGAACTAGAGCAGAATTTTCTTTCTTTCTTTCTTTTTTTTAAACGTTTATTTATTTTTGAGACAGAGAGACAGAGCATGAATGGGGGAGGGTCAGAGAGAGGGAGACACAGAATCTGAAGCAGGCTCCAGGCTCTGAGCTGTCAGCACAGAGCCCGACGCAGGGCTCGAACTCACAGACCGTGAGATCATGACCTGAGCCGAAGTCGGCCGCCCAACCGACTGAGCCACCCAGGCGCCCCTAGAGCAGAATTTTCTAATATGAGCTTCATAACAAAAAAGGATTGATTTGTGAAGTAAAATTGGTTATACCCCGTGCATGATGGTAACCTATATCTTTGTATTGTAACATGATCAAGGCCTACATATTGAATCCAAGTTTGCCCCAGCTTATTCAACATTTTAAATAATATCTATAAATGTGTAGGTACATCATCTATATGTAGGTGTGTGTATAGAAATATAGATTCATATATGGATATAGGTAGTAATCGAATATGAATATGGATATCCATCCCAAGAAAGACATTTGGACTAGCTCAAAATTCTGTGATTCTAGTTGAGGGAGTCTGGTTTACAATTCTACTTTTCATATTGTTGGAAGTCAAATTGAAGGTTTCATCTGAAAACTGTCAACTTTAAGTGACATAAAAATGAACTTAAAGAATAAAAGCTGAGTCATGTGTAGGGGTCTTAAACCTGGGGACTCTGACTTTAAATGTGTACCTTGTCAACACTGGCAATGAAAGAACTGTGTGCTACCCCATAGCTCTGTGAAGGTTGACTTCCTCAATACCCCCATGGCTGTTTTCCTTTAGCGAATGCTACATCTAGCTATGAAACCAAGCTATGTTGAGTATTATGCACTTAATTTGGGTGACTATGGCTCAACCTAGTTCAGAGAACAAAAACTAATATAGTGATAAAATTTAACAGAAAGAAATTATTCCCATCAAAGAAATTGCAATGATCTCATCTGCATTTTATTATGATAACAACGTTAGCACACTGAGGCAGAATCTCAAAATAATGCAAGATTATAGTGTAGTACTTGAAGAAGTTTGCTTATGCATTGTTTTCCTTCCAGGGGTTAAATACAATCACCGTGTAATATGAGAAAAGGAAGAAATTAATTTCTGAAGTTTTATTTAATCCCAATACATTATTCTATTGTGTGCCTAAACAGAACTTGCCACAGAGTGAGAATACTTACAAGATGATATGAAAATCAGATGGGAACTTCTTATGTTCTTATAGTGATCTAAACAGTTAGAACCTAACAAACAAACATTTTAAACTTTGTTAAAAAAAAAAGACTTCCTAAAGATAAAATACTTTGACCATTATAACATATTAGCAGAAACAACCTGTGTACCGGATGTAGTTTGGGATGATGTCATTTTAGCTAAGCATGGGCAGGCTAAATATTTCCATCATCTTCCAACATTACACACAATGTGAGAAGTGAATAGTCATAAATAACTCGGCAATAGAAGATCGAATCCTGATCCAGAAGGAATATTAGCAAGTGTCTTAGGAACTCCATTCTTTCGCTTGAGAAGAAAGGAGAGTTTAGATGTAGAATTGATCTTGAATGCTGAGGTTTAAATGATTCAAAGTATGTCATTTCAGCAGAAAAACTATTTCATGAAAAAATACATGTGCATATATAGAGTGTATATATATATATATATATATATATTCACACACACATACACACACACACACACACCTATTCAAATTGTTAAAGCAAAGTTAATCAACATTTTTTACCCCCATCCTTGAATAATAAAATTGATATGAGTAGTAAAATTTATATTAGGTGGATAAAATACTTGTTGGTAGCAACAACGATGTCCCGTGCATAGGAGCTCCCACTCAAAAGACAAATGAGCAAAGTGGCTCACTGGGAAATGTAAATGAAACACTTTTGCAAATTAAGTGTTCGAAGCACATTTTTGCTAAGCACCCATTAACTCAATTTTAACCGAAACGCTTACCCATTTTATATCATAATCAACAACTCAGCTCCACCCCCGCACCTCCTAACTAATGAGGCACACACAGATATTTCCCTCACAAATCAGGGTACTCCTCCAGAGAATGGAATTCTTAATGACATTAAGGCGTGGTAGCCATCATGAACTTGATGACCAAAAAACAACCTGTATTACCACCCCAGAGTAGAGCCCTAACTCGGCACCATGGAAATATATTTAACCCACAATATCACCCTGCACTCAATAGCTTTCAAACAGAAAGACCGCGGGTACAGTATCTCTTCCCTCCCAATGTCAAATATCTCGGTAAACAGAAACGAACTGTCCAGTGCTAGGCTGCTCCATGTCAAGCATGCAATATTTTAAAACTTTGACTTTGGGTATTAAGTAAGCCTCCTCAACTTCTGCAGCGTCTGTATCCAGTTCTGAACCAGACCTGACCAACCGCACAGAGTGGGAGCGACCACTTTACCTTCGGAAAAATCAATCAGTCCCAGCAAATGAAGCAGCTTCAGAGATGCACATATAATCACAACAATACCCACTGTTTGCAGTCCTTCCGACTCCCACTCGAGAGTCAACATCTTTCAAGCTGGCAGAGCATCCCAGCCTCCGGCCCCCTTTGGAGCGGAGGGAGTTAATTAGAGAATCCGAGCAAGCTCTGGCTTGGAACAAAGACTCGCGAGGGGGAAAAGTGAGCAGCTCCTCGCAGACGCACCGGGCGGAGCAGCGGCCCCCCGGGGTGAGGACCGACCCGGGCTGGAGTCCAGCCTCTCATGCTGGTGCTGGCATTTCCTAGGGGGGTCCCCCCCAACCACAGCGCGCCGGCCTCCCGGCTCTGCGCGGCCGCCAGCGGGTCCTTGCACTTAGGGCTGAGAGGGGAGCATCTGTTGGAGAACGGGGGACTTTGCTGTGTCCGTGGAGAGGAGGGACACTCCCAGGAAACTTGCCCCGGAGAGCACGGCCGCGCTCCACGCGCTGACGACGCGGCGCGAGCTGGGCAGGCTGGCTGCGCGCTAGTTTGCTGCCTGGGAAGCCGCCGAATGCCCCCTTTTCGCCCAAGCAGCGGCTCTCGCCTCCCGGAGCTTGCGCCAGACAGCTCAGCCCCCTCTTGGGATGCTGGGACAAAATCAGCTTTCGCGGCTGCTGCCTACAGCCCCTTCTAGAAAGCCCCCATGGAAGCCCGTGGGCACTTTTTCTAGGGAGAAAAGTGCAGGAGCAAAAGAACCATGATTCAGTGTCTTTGTCACCCGGGAGCATCTAAGCCGCCTCCCACCTGCCACCCCACTGGGGCTATGTGGTCCCCGCTGACACAGGAGAACATTTTTAGGGAGTCTGATTTAGTCCTTATATTTACAAACATGAAGGGGTGGAGGATGGGGGCAGAGCAGAACCTTGTAGGAACACTGATGTTCAGTAACTGCCCGCTGGAGGGGACTGCACTATCCTCCTTTCAAAGCCAAGTTTCACAAACTTCCCTGATCATAAAAATCACCCAGGGGTGTTTTTTAAAAATGCTCTCTTGTGGACAGTCTGATTCAGAGCGTTCTGGATCAAGAACAAGAAGCTAGATGACTCTTATCAGGAAAGTGTGGGTTAGGGTGTCCTGAAGGATCCCATGGGGTGTTCTGCCACAAAACCCACCAAACATCCTAGCCAGCTTTGTGGAATGGTCTAGGACTCTGGGCTATCAGGACCACATTGGTTTAATCCCCTGCCAATTTCTTCCTCTAGGCTGAAGCCCAGGCCCACACTGCTGGTGAAGAGAATCATTTGGGACCCTGTATGTAAAAGAGGTTTTAGGCCCTGGAACTCACTATGAAAATAAGGGTTTATGAAAAATATCTTAGACCCTGGGGGGCATTTCCTGGTTCTGCTACTTTCTGGCTATGTGATTTTCTTTAAGAACCTTAGTCTCTCTGAAATCAGTTCCTTTTCTGTGAAACTGAGATTGTAATACCTTATTTAAAGTTCTCCATTTAGGGGTGCCTGGCTGGCTCAGTTGGTTAAGCTTCCAACTCTCCATTTGGCTCAGATCATGATCTCACAGTTTGTGGGTTCAAGCCCCACGACAGCCTGCTTGGGATTGTCTCTCCCTCTCTCTCTCTCTGCCCTTCTCACACTTTCCCTCTCTCTCTCAAAATAAATAATAAACTTTAAAAAAATTTAAAGGGAATTGTGAGGGGTGGGCACCTGGGTGGTTAGCGTTGATTAGCATCTGACTTCGGCTCAGGTCACGACCTCATGGTCCGTGAGTTGGAGCCCCATGTCAGGCTCTGTGCTCTGATCCAGCTCAGAGCCTGGATCCTGCTTTGGATTCTGTGTCTCCCTTGCTCTCTGCCCCTCCCCCACTCACGCTCTGTCTCTCCAGCTCTCAAAAATAAATAAATATAAAAAAAAAATTTTAAACATAAAGGGAATTGTGGGAATTAAGTGTGGTGGTAATAATGGCTAACATTTACTGAGCATTTAGTATGTGCTCATCAAGAGTGTGTAATTTATCAACAATTAACTCATCCCCACAACTCTGGTAGGTGTTATGATCATCTTCATTTTATAGGCAAGGGAACTGAAGCATAAAGAGGTTATCCTGTCAAAGCTGTGGTGGGCTGAGTGCTTGGTAGGCAATAGGCATTCATTCATTCATTTGGTTATTTATTAACATTTATTAACCTGGTACTACGAGCAACAGTACATGAATGATAAAATGGCAAGTGATGTCCAATCCTATCCTGTGGGGACGTATGATATAATAACGGAGGCAGGCATGAACTCGAACTTGACTGATAAATGCACTAGCACTTGAAGAGATCTCTCTGTGAAGTACAGTGGGGGCACAAGAATGAAGGGCCAGCTCCACATGGGGAGAGATGGGTGGTGATAATGGGAGGGAGACTTTATAGAAGAGGTAACCGTAAAAACGGTAGCTCTCATTATAATTAGAAGTTACACATCATACACGGGCTTTGGGGCACACAGTCTTAGGTTAAATCCTGGTTATGTCACTTCTCACTTGCTGTGTGGCCTTGGGGAAGCCGCTGCATCTCTGAGTTTCAGTTTTCCAAGTTCAAGATGGGAATGCATCTGCCCCCCTTCTTGTTATTAATAGGAGAGTTACCTGTGGAAAACTGAGTCAGGTTCCTGCTCAGCAGGTGGCAAGGCCAACACTTTAGAGGCTCTGGTGGGTCTAGACCGATGAAGAGACTTTGCTCCTCGCTGGTCCTAGCACCCTCTCTGGGCACCTGAAATACACTTGGGCCACCAAGTTGGCTTTTATGATGGTGCTTTTCATTTTAGGTTATATGTTTATGGGCAATATCTGTCTACTTGCCCAACCACCTATCTATCTAAACACGTTGTTTTCAGTTTGTCAGCAAGCCAGTGAAGGGGAAGCAGTTCTTGGAAGATGACTGGTAAGGAAACATTTTAAGTATCCATTCTCTGAAATTCCTGCAAACATTTGGCTATAGGACATCCAAAGGTTAAAAAAAAAATTAAAGAAATTAATTAGGTCAAGTTAGCTGTAACTATGTCTTTTAATCCTATACAATGTCATATTAAAGTTTAAAAAAGAAAAACAACTAAGGTACAGAGAAGTAATATGATCTGACCAATGTCACACAGCTAAAAAGCTCTAGATGCAGAATTTAAATTTTTTTAATGTTTATTTTATTTTTGAGACAGAGAATGAGTGGGGGAGGGGCAGAGAGAGAGAGAGAAGCAGAATCCGAAGCAGGCTTCAGGCTCTGAGCTGTCAACACGGAGCCTGATGCGGGGCTCGAACTTGTCAACCACGAGATCATGATCCGAGCCGAAGTCAGACTCTCAACCGACTGAGCCATCCAGGCGCCCCAAGATGCAGAATTTAAACACTGCTTTGTTTGATTCTGAAATTCATGATTCTCCTTTTACACCCCTCATCAGGTTTCAGAAAATAGTTTTCCACTGAATTCTTGATTTATAGACTTAGGCAAAGAATTTTTAAATTGTCACATCTCATTTTCCTGGAAAGAAATCCCCACAATCTTTGAAATTCACAAAATGGCCCACCGACATAATTTTGTTGATTCCAGGCAGGACTTCGCTTCAGAACAATGGCATTCCTAACATGAGATCCATGAAATGAGAGTCTTGGCAGCCCAGCCAATCCCTATCTGCATTAGCTACCTCTACCACTTGGTTTTCTAAGCTCGTCCTGTTAGTTCCAGCTACAGGATCTTCTGGCTCTCAAGAATGCGGGGGGCTCTGTCACAGGCACCCCTCCACAGCAGGATTCTGGAAGCTAACAGTGCCAACTATGAGTTTCATTAGCATCTGACCAGTCTAGGGAACTGGGGAACACCTGAGGAAGAGTGTATTTCTAGGGCAATCTTGGGAAAGAACAAGTGGCTATGTGTTTCTAAAAAAATAATTCCAGGGGCGCCTGGGTGGCTCAGTTGGTTAGGCGTCCGACTTCAGCTCAGGTCATGATCTCACTGTCCGTGAGTTTGAGCCCCATATCAGGCTCTGTGCTGACAGCTCAGAGCCTGGAGCCTGCTTCAGATTCTGTTTCTCCCTCTCTCTCTGCCCCTTCCCCACTCACGCTCTGTCTGTATCAAAAAATGAATAAACCTTAAAAAAAATTAAATAAAAAAATAAAAAAAAATAATTCCAGGTGATGGCTCTATAATTTTATTACAGTAGCTTCTTAGCCCCAACCTAGTTTGTTACATTAAAATATGCCTCGACTTCCTCTCCTTATTCTTAGGCTCACTCCTTTCTGTACGTTGTGGTGGATGTCCAGTAAAGATCTGTCTCTCACACCAAAAGAAAAGAATGTCAAAGGAATAAACTAACATCTCCTTCTCACTGGCTCTAAGCCCGGTACCATATTATGTATTTTACATGTATAAGTTTATTTAATCTTACCCTACACTAATAAGGGAAGTGTTATTATTCCTATTGCAAAAAAAAAATAAAAATAAAAATAAATAAAGCTGAGGGTCATTTAGATTATTTTTACAAAGTATGTTCAATAAGGGGGCACAGCCATGATTTATACCTGATTTACTCCATTATGTCTGCTAAGAGTTATGCAGAAGGTGTAAGTGCCAGGCACTATTCTAAAATCTTCACACCTATTAACTACTTTAATTTTTTCATAATTCTATGAGATCTATATTATTGCTCTGGTTTCAAGGAGAAAGTTCGGGCTTTAAAAGGTTGAGCAATCAGCCCAAAGTCTTATAGATAGGACTTGGCAGAGTTGGGATTTGAACTTGGGTATCCCGGGTGTCAGATTCCACACACAGGAAGTAGGATGTAGGGGAAGCAAGGCCTCAATGTGGTTGGCAATATCTAGAAGATTCCACTGAAGATAGAAGCTTAATCTAGGATTTTATTTTATTTTATTTTTAGAAGTTTATTTATTCTGAGAGAGAAAGAAAGCATGGGGGAAGGGCAGAGAGAGAATCCCAAGCCAGCTTCATGGTGTTAGCACAGAGCGGACTGAGGTCTCAAACTCCCAAACCATGAGATCATGAACTGAGCTGAATTAAGAGTTAGATGCTCAACTGACTGAGCCGTCCAGGTGCCCCTAATCTAGGTTTTTAAAAACAAGCGAGGAGAGGAGGAATGACTTTCCCAGGAGTAGAAATGGGCACACATTAGGGCATAATTCATAGTGCATAGCTGCACTGAGGCCTCTGAAGCAGGGAAGAAAAATGGGGCTGGAAAATTGTTGTTAAGAGGCCTCTTAACATCTTAATAGAGCAAGTAATGAGGACAGGGTTGGTGTGTGACAGTATCTCTTCTAAATTTAAGACTTTCTCACCAAAATGACGAAAGCTATTCGCTTCCCTGTGCCTTCAGTTTTATCCCCAGTGCTCACCTCCACCCCAAACTATATCACGTCCCACTGTCTTGGGGTTTCTCAATTACTTGGAAAGATCCCTAAATGTTCTCCAGATAAACTTTCTACTCAAACATGTCAGGACTCACGCTGTTTCACTTAGCTGCAGGGCTCATTCTGAAATGTTCCTAAATGCGTCTGGAATGGATTTCTTTAAAATATGTATATGTTTGTCCATTAAACAATTAAGCATCCAACCTTCTGGCCTGAGTGCCTATTGAGTCCGTAAGTGGGGGGGGGGGGGGATAACTTCCACTTTAAGAAATGTCTAGCAATATCGCACTAATGTATCTTGAACATAGGTCTCATGTATAATCAAAACTTATGCAGTATATAAAAACAAATTAGCATATTATTTGGAAATTCAACCAGGAAACATTCCCAAGAATATAATCTCCCTACAGTTTATGACTTTTTGCCTGAGCTGGTTTCCTTTTCCATGTAACTGTACTGTGTACATTACACAAACTCTCTCATTGAATCACTGCAACCCACCAAACATTAGGTATAATTACTAATCCCATTTTATAGATGAGGACACTGGAATGCCAGCACTTAAGTAACTTGCCCAAGATTATAAAAAGAAAAAAAATCAGAATATGCCACTCCAAAATATGCTACTTTGGCATAATGATTATGTTGAGCTCAAGGCATGTGAGAATCAGCAAATGCAAGATTTCTCAGTCCTCCTCTTATCTCTCCAACCGTGGCATAAATTTCCCTTTGTGAAGCTGCCCAACCCTTCTGTACAAGGAATCAGAAAGCTACTCTTATCAATGGGGATTGAGAGTCAGCACCATGATCAGTCTGCATAAAATATCCTAACTAAAAGAAGCCTTGTCTTTTATTAGTTTCCCTCATATACTTCCTAGTCATTTCCCCACGATTTATCATCCCTTGAAGCTCAAACTCCCTTTCTTTTGTTAAAGTGGCAATAAGCCTTGGAATCTAATTGCTTGCTTCTATGAGTTTTACTTCTTTTCGGTGAATGTCCATACATATAAAATAAAAATGGTATGCCTTTTCTTCTGTTAATATGTCTTTTGTTTATCTAATTTGCAGGCCTCCAGAAACTGAACCTAAGAGGGTAGAAGAAATATTTTTTCCTCCCTGACAAATTACATGCTAGATGTCAAGGAGCTGGGATTTAGCCTCAGAAATTCTCACTCAAGCTTCAGTATTCTTACATCCATCGGGTATCATTTGTAAAGATCACTACTTTTGTTTTATTTTGTTCTTATTGTGGCCCTACAAAACAAAGAGAGACAAGATTTAAAATACAAACGGCAAAAGAATGCAAATGGCTGCCAGAAAGGTAGCAGGTGGTGTGGCACTTACCTCACCTTGAAATGTAAATGCTTATTATCAAGTTCTTTCCTGGAAAGGAGATCAAGAGGGCAAAGAAAAGACAAATGAGATGAGGGAAGGGGCTCAGGAGATAAGGGAGAGGAAGAAGAATTGAAGGGATGAGAGAAGAGAAGAAGAAAAAGAAGGGGGAGCCATGAGGGAAGAGGTAAGCAATGCCCTGTGAGAGTCAAGAACACAGAGCTGAATGTGGCCTGTTTTCTGCTTGTGACATTTTCAGACTTCCTGGGAGATAAGATCTAAAATAGAAGTAAACCAGACTATAGGAAAGGGTTGAGCAAAGGGTTAATTCTTCCTGAACTCATCCCTCTTCCCTGGTCCATCAAGCTCTGGGGCCCCTATAACTAGCAATACAGACCGTCTCTTTCCCTCCACTTTCTCATCCAAATCCTGGAAATTGAGCAGATGGCTGTAAAAGCCTAAGAATGGCATCTCCATGGATATTGCTCTACCCATTCTGCAAAGAATATTTGTAGAAGTCTCCAGGTCCTTCTCTGAGAGCACTTCTTTTTTTTTAATTTTTTAACAATTTATTAATTTTTTGAGAGAGAGAGAGAGAGAGAGAGAGACAGCATGAGCAGAGGAAGGGCAGAGAGAGAGGGAGGCACAGAATCCAAAGCAGGCTCCAGGCTCCAAGCTGTCAGCACAGAGCCCAACACAGGGCTCGAACTCATGAACCATGAGATCGTGACCTGAGCCAGTCAGACACTCAACTGACTGAGCCACCCAGGTGACCCTCTCTGAAAGCACTTCTAAATCCCCCTTGTTTGTTTGTTCATTCATTCTCTCATACACACACACACACACACACACACACACACCCCACAATTATCACTGAGGTCATTTCTATCATCTGCAAAGTCAGAATAGGTGAGACCACAGTGAAAACAGAAGTCCCTTTTACACTGAGCTTAGTGTGTGCACATTCCTGCTGGGGATGAAGAAGCAACAGTAAATGTTCAGTGAATGCCTACACAGTAAATGTTTAGGATGTAGGGTGTGGGTCCTGGTAGATAGGCATTGTTCTTTAAATGCCTGGCCCAGGCTTGACATCTAGAATTCATAGCCAAGTCTTTAGACCCTCAGTCCAGTGTTCTCTCCACCCTAACAGGAAGATAAGACATCTGCACAATAGCTAAGACAGAAGCAAGGAGGGACCATGCACTATAGAAGAGGGAGATTTCTTCTAGTGAGATCAGAAATATCCACAAGAAAGAGAAGACATAGCGAATGAGGCATGAAGGCCAAGTCTGATGTTACATATGTCCAGGTACTGCCCATGAGTGCTAGCTCTTAGTAGTGCTCTCAAATCAGACACATCTAAGACTTGTTTGCAATATCCACTACAAACTAGCAGCTAGTGAAGCTGGGAGCTTCATCCGAATGAATCTTTTTGGTAAAAGGGAATAAATTTCATTTGGAAAAAAGACAGGTAAGGGAAAACTTTTCTCCCTATCCCAGCTCCAAGGTCAGAGGCTTAGAGGGCTGGAAAGGGAATCATTCCTCTCCTGAGAATTACATGTTTCCCAGAACCTATAATCGGCCAGTAGTTTGTCTCTGCTGGAGATTGCTTGTTTTCTATCATTACACTATATGACTCTAATGCTGAAATCAGTTTGTATTAGTTTCCTATTGCTACTATAAAAAATTACCCCAAAATTGATGGCTTAAAACAACACAAATTTACTATCTCACAGCTCTCAAGGTTAGAAGTCTTCAGTGGGTCTCCTTTGGCTAAAATAAAGGTGTTGGCAGGGCTGTGTTCCTTTAAAAGTCTCCAGGAGAGAAACTGTTCCCTGACCTTTCCCAGATTCTAGAGTCAGCCTGCATGCCTTGGCTGTGATTACCTCCAACTTCAATGCCAGCAATGGCCAGCTGAGTCTTTCTCTGGCATTATTCTGAACTTGACTGTTCTGCTTCTCTCTTTCCCTCATCCTATGATTACATCATGCCTGCCTGGATTATTCAGGATAATCTTCCTATTTTCAGATCAGCTCAGCACCTTAATTTCATCAGCAACTTTAATTACCTTTGTCTTGTCACTAGCACAGCCACGGGTTCTGGTGATTAGGATGACATCTTTGGAGGGCCATTATTGTGTCTACCACACAGTTAAAATATATGAATAGCTTTTAATAAGAAACACTGCTTTTATTAGGAAAAGAAAAGCTACCCCCTAAACTAAAGCCACAAAGGTAGACTCTACTTCATCAGGCCCAAGTCACTTGAGATATGTCCGTGTGTGTGTGTGTGTGTGTGTGTGTGTGTGTGTGTGTGTTTAATGTACAGAAAAAGAACCTTCTCTTTCGGAAGGAAAGGGCAGCTTTCATTAGCATTCCTATCTCTGAATTTCCAATTTTCAGTAAGAAAGGATTCTGAAGAAAGTACATTTCAAAATACTAAAAAGGAACACGAAACAATTTAGAAGACATAGCTAATGATCAGATCGAGGGACACTCTATTTTCATTTTAGTGGTCAGAAGCAATTAGATGCAGAGGCGGTATTTCCTGTAAACCCAGGACTAACCTAGGAGTTACAAGAGATGGAGCCTGGGAGAAGAAAGAACTGGGATAATGTTCCTCCTTTACAGCATTTCCAGGAGGATCACAAAAGATAATGGAGGAGGAGGTGCTTTATAAGTGGGGGAAGAGCACTCACGGGTAATGCTTTAACCAACTGGCCCAGATGCCCTGCGATGGATAAGACTAGAAATGAACCTACATCTTCAGCTACCGAGGTATTCATTTTACTTAAAGTTGTCAATCTGCTGGACACAAACAAGTCACAGACCATGACTCTCACAAAGACTGTTCACTGAAGTAACAAAACTATGGCAAATGGGCAGTTTTCTCCTTTGAAGATCCATATGATGCTTCCTGCTAAAAACACTGCATTTAAATGGGCTGGTAGCTTACACACAGGAGTTAAAAATCACCTCTAACACTTTCCAAACACCTACATTTATGCAGGATTTTGTTATAATTTTACATAGATTTGCATTTTCACAGACTTTGTCTCACCTAGTCCTTGTATTGTTCCATTTTAAAAACGAGAAAATTGAGGTTATGTTTCCTCATCTGTGGTCAAAAACAGCAGCAAACCTGGTTTTTTAAAGCCATGTGTTCTGGCTGCATATCTAGTTTTGAACTTTTTTTCATGTCTAGTATTTACAGACTGTTTTTTTCTGTGTTGCGTGCTGTGGCAAGTGCCTCATATTTGTGATTTATAAAATGAGGTTAATAAAAGTGTGTAGCTGCTAGTGTTGTCCAGAGCAATAAATAGGTGAGTACATTGTACAGTTAAAGCACTCGGGGGACTGTAGGACACACAGCAAGAGCTTTATTCACAAGAGCATTTGGTAATATTTCTTCACAAACCAGCTCTGAAGCATTTCTATTGTTATGCCTCTTTGACAAATGAGGAAACCATGATTCAGAATGGCTAGAGACTTGTCGCAAACTGGTGTGTGACAGAGGCAGCCATGAAAACCCATCCTGATTCACACAAGTCAGCCTCGCTCTGCCTCTTAGGGTGTGGTTCTTTGAAACAGAGACACTCTCGGTCACTAAGTTAGTCCTGGGCTTTCAAGCAAGGCAGAGCCTAAAGAAACCAAGCTGCAGAATGGTTTAATCCATCTGGAAAGATCCTCAGGTTTCAGATGCTGTATGTAGCTCAGTAATCATTTCTTTATTTGAGAACTTTGACTTTCACATAATTTCCATTTCATTGCTTTCATGCATGTGTTCATTCATCCTTCAAAAAGGTTGACATTGATTATGTGCCATGCCAAATATGCAAGGAACTATGGGGGGTAATATCATGAAGAAACTTATAGTATAGATGGGGAGGTAAGGAGTGCACATAAATCCCCGGAAGAAGATTAGTGTTCACAGGAAAATGTTTCGAGAGCACTGGGAATTTCGAAGAGACAGAGGAATAGAGAAGTAGGTGGGTGGAGGTCATTAGTGAATGCTTCCTGGAATCTGGGTTTGACTGATAGTAGTTCAATCATTCCTTCAGTGATTCAATCAACATGTATTGAGTGTCCACAATGTGCTAAAATATGCAAGAGCCCTCAATATAATCCCTCCATCAACTTCTGTTAACTCTAACATATAACCTCTATAGTACAAATTGTCACTAAGCCTCCTAACATAGCCATAGACCCAAGCCACCGTGCAACAGATTCCCATCTGATTTTCCTGCTTTTACTTTTATACCTTTCTGGTCTAGTTGTACACAGTAGCCAGATTAAAAAGTATATTTTTCATTCAACTTCCCTGCGATGGCCTTTCAATAGTTGTCTGCTACACTGGGGATGACATTTAAACTCCTCACCACTCACTGGCGTCTCCTTGGTCTCAAATGAGACCAATTTTACTCTGAACCCCTACCCCCTGTGTCCACAGCTCTCTCCTGACATAGCCTTTTAGTTCTTTAATAAGCCAAGATTATCCCTGCCTAAGGCCTTTGTGTTTTGTGATTCTTCTTTCCCTCAAGGCGGCCCCTTCTTCTTTCTTGCTCTTTCTCATCACTCTGTTCTAGATGCAAATGCTATCTTCTCACAGTATCCCCAGGACCTTGAAGACTGCCTGGCCACTATAGGCTTTTCATAACTATTTGTTGAATGAATAAGTGAATGAATGAATGACATAAAACAAGGTTCTTCCCCCACATGTGGTCATTTGAAACCACATGAATTGTCTCAGCAATGGTCACAATCAGAGATTAGCAGCTAACTTCATTTCATAGCACAGTGGATTCCAGAGAAAATTTACCAGACTGGAAATGTGAGAGAGGCCAGACTATGAAGAATTACAAGAATCTGTAAGAGAGTTGAATGATGAGGATCTAATTAACGTTTCTGGGTAGTGAAGTGGCATGATGACAGTAGTGTTCTGCTTATTTCATCTGGCAATAATAAAAACAAAAGCGACCACAGTGATGAAAGAAAAGAGAAAAGAAATCAGGGACAGGGAAACCAGGGAGTTGGCTGCTGCAAGGGTCTAGCCAGAGGTCACATCCCTGGGTAGAAAGATGGAAACATGAACTTGGCCGAACCAAGTGATGCCAAGACCAAGGACAGGAGGCGTCAAAGGTTATCTGACCTGACTGTGAAACATGGAGGTTTATTTGTCAACATTTTCCTGGCTCTAACTAGTGCAAGAATGGAAAAAGTGGTGGAAATGGATTGAAAGGATGCAAGGATAAAACTCATGAATTGGAAGGAAGAACGATCAAGGAAAGAACAGAAGGAAGGCAGCTCAGGGGTAGGGGCTACAACAATAGTTCATACAGCTCCACTTTGAACATGCTGCCCTTAACATGTCTCATCTCCAGGTACTTTTAACCATGGCATCTATCCACCTCCAAATTTCAAACTTCAAAAAGGGAGCCCCTGCTTGGCCCACCTTGGGTCAAGCAAATATCTCTGAATCAATTTTTGTAGCCAGGAGTTGGGTCACCTTGAAGAGCACTGAAGACCCATTCCTGTGGTCTGGGATCCTTTCAGGAGAAAGGAAACTCGTGAGGGTCCAGGCAGCTACTCCAACTCATCCCCGGGTGAAACTGGACAGGAACATGTAAGGAGGTGAAGATAATTATAATTTTTATAGAATTGCATTTGAATAACCAGTAGGGATTCAAGTAGAGCTTCTGGGTTGATAAAACATGAAGCTATACCTTGGGAGAGAGGCCAGAGCTAGACAGAAAAGTTGGATTAATCCTTGTAAGTGATAGTTGAAGTGACAAGAGTGAATGAGATATATTCAGGGAAGAGAGATGTACAGAGAAAGAAAGACAAGAGCAAGGAGTCAACATTCTAGAATGCTGGCATTCTAGAATGCCAGACAGGAGAGGTGGGAGAAATCTAAAGAGAGCTCAGAAAGTAGTATATTCATGGGAGTTAAAAGAAGAAAGAGCTTCAAGTACAGAGTTAACTGTTGTGTTAAATGAAAAACCCGGTCATTCTCCAAATTAAAGTGTGATCCTAGCACAAATTAATTTGAGACTGGTCAAAGTGCAAGTGTATATGTGGAGAGGGGGCAGGGGAGGTAGCTGTAGGTGTGTGTACATTTACAGAGGACTGAAGTTCAAGGATGAAAGGAAAAAGATAATGCTTTATGGGATTTTCAACTATGATTCTTATGCTCTTTTACTTAAAGCCAAGACAATTCTACAAGTCTTACCAAACATCCAGTATGTGCCCAACTTTGACACAGATGCTGGAGATATGTGTATGAATGAGGCAGCCCCTACCCTCTTAGAGCCTACAGGCCAATGGGGAATGCAGAGAAGCAAATAGGCAGTTAGACAATGGTGGGTTAGACAATGTGAGAGCATCAGTCGTTCATCATGGTAGCTCATTAGACAGACACTTAACCCACATTTGAATCTGGACAGTTTTCCTCGAAAAAAAGATGCTACTTGAGTTGAGATCTTAAGGGTAAGTAGGGCCACACAAAGATGAGGAAACCGTGTTGCTGGTAGAAGGAACAGTGGTTGCAATGTCTCAGACATGAGCAAGAACTCCGTGACCTGAGTGGGCATGCTTGGACAGGAGTCACACAGAGTGGATGGATTGGATGGGGAATATCGTATTTCAAGATATACGGCTGCTGAAGTAAGCAGGACCAGATCCCAGGGACTCTTTAAGCATGCTAAAGGAATTTGCTTATTTGTCTTGAGAGCATTGGGGGACCAATGGAAGATCGTAAGCAGAGGTCAGACATCATCACATTTGTCCTTTAGAAACATCACCGGGGTTGCTCTGTACGGAATTGACTGGGAAGCGTAGCTAAACTATAGGCAAAGAGACTAATAAGAGGCTATTCCAAGTGAAAGATGAATTAGGAACGTGGCCAACTAGCTGGGGAGATGTGGGGAGATGTGAGAGATACGGAGGTGACGGAATCTCTAGATACTAAGAACTGAATTAACCATGAGAGCTAGAAATGGGAAGAATCCTGGAAGAGCAAGTTTCCAGAAAAAAACACAAACACAAACACAAACAAAAACATTTACCCCCTCTACTTGAAAGTTGGGATTAGTTGCAAAATGACTCATGTTGTAAAGGACTAACAAAGGGGTACATGCAGGTTTGAAACAAGAAGCATAAAGTTTAGTGACTGTACAATACAGTAGTTAGAGATAAGATGGAAACCAGGCATGTGCATCACAACTTGGAATTTCGTAATCTAAGCAACTTACTCCTTCCCAGAGCATCCACCTCCACCTTTGGAACGCTCAGTTGTTATCAAGGAATGGAGTGAAAGAATTGAGAACGTTTTTTCATGGACATTAAAAATCAAATGGTTTTGCTGGACTCTCCCCACCTCCTCCTCTCTCAGAAAGGTGTATTCTCCAGGTAGATTTATGCTATCTATTCTGTAATGCCAAGTAGGAAGCTCTTAGGTTACTGTACTAATCACTAACAAATCCATTAAAGATTATGCAGAATTGGATCAATTTTCAGCACCTCACTGCCACCCCCTGAGCCAAATCGCCATCATTTTCTTCCTGACTTTTGTCCTCTAGGTCATTTCTCATCTTGGGCCCTTGCCTTCCCATGTTCGAGTCTATAGAAAAAATAGCCAGAGTAAACTTTTTAAAACATAAATCATGTGACAACCTTGTTCAAAATCTTCCAATAGCTCTCATTTGTCTAAAAGTAAAAAGTAAAGACCCAGGCAAAATGTGGTATGAGTCTTCATGGTAACTTTCTGATCTCAGCATTCATTGCTTCCCCTTTACTCATGGACTCCAGCCACACTGGTCTCAATGTGCTTTGATCATCTTAAGCATGCCCCTGCCTCAGGGTCTTTTCACTAGTGGTTTCCTCTACCCGGACCAACCTTCATCTAGATTTCTACATGACTTACTCCCTTGACAATGTCAGGTCAGTATTCCATTATCACCTTAGTCACCTCTGAAAGCTGCCTTATCCATAACTGCATTCTTTCACCCCCAATGTCCCCTCACCTCTTCTAAACCCTTTTACTCTCCTTAGAAAGTATCACCATCATATAGACTTTGTATTTTCTTTATGTGGTTTTCCCCACTAGACTCAAAATGTCTTTGGACAGGATTTTTGTCAGCTTCATTCACAATCCCAAACACTGAGGACAGACTTGACATGTACTAGGTGCTAGATAATGAGTTGATGAATGCTTCCTGAAATATTTACCAAAGCAATAAACATTCATTATTAAGTATACACAATTTTTCCCCTTAATTAACACAAATAGATGTACTATATCACCTTTAAATATTTTATACTTATATGTAACAAAAATATAGATAGGAAAAAAAATCTCGGTTTCCTCTAAGAAAAAACCCTAGGAATTGTTTCATACATTGCTTATGCAGAAATTGAAAATATGACAAATAACTAAAGTTCTAAAAAAATTTGAGTGATAAAGGAAAAAAACAAAAGGTCACTAATCTGCCTCCTTTCAAAGCAGGTGAGTCCTGAAATGGAGAGGTTTGTTTTGTTTTGTTTTGTTTTGTTTTGATTTTTTTGGTTTTTGTTTTTTTGAGTGCCAAGATAGAATCAGGTATACCATTTGGATTTGAACTGGGCTAGCGGAATTGCTATGCATGATTGAGGAAGATAGGATTTGAAGCCCCATCTCTTCTTATGTTTCCTGTGTCTTCAGTGACTGCATTTGTGTGGGTAAAAACCTCAGACCCAAGGAAGGGGAAAAAAGCAATGGAAGTGAGGAAACAGAACTCAGAGAATGCACACTCCTTCAGCAACAGTAATTTATTGAGTGCCTACTTTGGTTAAGATATGGTAGCAGACAGCCTTCACATACATTATCCTGTTTACTCTCACGAGGACTCTGTGAGGTGTATATTATCTGCTCTTAGCAGATAAGGAGCCTGAGGGAGATTTAAAGAGCTTTCGATTTTGCACAGAATTTGTTGGCGCTTGAGTTTGAACCTCATCTGCCACAACACCTCTTTGTCCAATAAATGTTCCTTCTTTGTTCGTTGAACCACCCTTTCCTTCTTGCCACATAGCAGAAGACATTTCTCCTTAGAAATGATCTCACAAATGGTAATTTGGTTTCCAGGTAAGTTCAATTAAAACCTTTTGTAAGGCAGAAAACAGCCAAAGATCATGATTGTTTCTATGGAAATATGAGCCAGGAGTGTTAAACTGCCAACTTAACGAATGAACTTTGGGGATGTAATCTGTTTCCCTCTTCTGAGAGGAAATAAATGTGAAGATGTTCAATTCCTCAATGCATTTCATGTATCATCTTCCCAGACAGTATTTGGTCTTGTAGTTTCTCCCATCACCAAACTACCAAAGCTGCAAGATTTTCTACTGCACAGAAGTTAAGTGAGGAGCACCAGAGCCAATTTCTCATCCCAGACACTACAGATTTCAATGTGCATCTGCAAGCTCCAAATATGACTATAAACATGTCAGCCAAAACAAACTGTAATTTTTATAAAATAAATCTGGGAGGATGTTTTTCTTAAACCTAATGCTCCATGTCTATGAGTGTAGTAGGAAGAGGCAAGAATGGCAGAATAGCTCAGACTCCATTCTTTGGCAGCACTGTACCCCCTACAAAACCTGGTAGGGAATCATCAAGGCATATGGCCTCATCTTTCTCTCTTTGCCACTTCCGGAGTGCGAGGCGTTTAAGGAAGCCAAGAAATCCTCCTAGCCAATTCAAACCAAAGTTGTCTATCGCAATGTTCCTCAAAGGACAGCAACAGCAGTTCCTGGGAGTCTGTTAAAAATGCAAAATTTCTGATCCACTGCGGGTCTACTGAATCAGAATTTCTTGGGTGAGATGCGGCAATCCATGTTGTGCACACTCTGGTGATGGGGATGCTCGCTAACGTTTGAGAACATAAACTAAAGGGAAGTATGTAACCTTTTCCCCAGAGAATAGGATTCAGGTCCCTGCAGCAATACTTGATAGAGAATTCTTTTGGAATAAGCCACTTAATCACTCTGGCTTTCTTTTTCTTTATCTGTAAAGGAGCTGAGCTAATATCCTTGAATTACTTTTTTTTTTTTTTTGATGGGAGAGAGATAGCATGCACATGTGAGTGGGGGACAGGGTTGGGGGGGTGGGGGTAGAGAGAGGGAGAGAGAGAGAGGGAGAATCTTAAGCAGGCTCAATGCTCAGCATGCAGCCAGTCATAAAGCTCAATCCCATGACCCTGGGATAGGACCCTGGGATCATGACCTGAGCCAAAATCAAGAGTCAATGCTCAACTTATTGAACTACCCAGGTGCCCCTCCTTGAATTACTTCATAACATAATATTAGAGCACCTTATGGTAAGCTGATGCTGGTATAAATGACTGCCACATAATAAAAGATTTGGCTAACAGTGATTGCCTGGTCTTCTCTCTTCTACCTAGTATAATGATAATAATCAAAATCATAATAACAAAAATAACAGTAATATCTTTGTGCCTCCTGTGTGCCATGCACTTTCTTAGGAGTTTGACTTTTGTTTGAAATACGTCCTCTAGAAGTAGTTATTTTGATTTTAGTATTAAAAAAAAAAAATGAAACAAAAAGGTCACGTAACTTCTTCCAGGCCACACACACACACAAAGGAAATGCCAGTGTCAGGATTTGAATCCAGATCTGATTTCAAAAATCTATGCTCCTTCCCTTCTGCCAAGGTTTATCTTCCCAGATTTGGGATCTTTCCTCAGTAGAAGGAAAACCAAAAACAAAACAAAACAAACAAACAAAAAAAAAACAAAACAAACAAAACAAACAAAAAAAACTAACTAACAAAAAAACCCCAAAAAAACTGCTGCAGTCCACAAGATGGAGCTAGGCAGACTGGACAATTTGTTTAAGTATATAAAGCAATTACTTTGAATATATTTAACACATATATTGACTTCATATAAAAGCCACTTTACCTAAGAGTGATCAATAAACAAGGCTTGTAGTTGTATTAAACTGCTGATTTATTGACAAGTCTGAGATGTTTTGTCCCTGGTGAAAAGATACAGAAAATGAAAGGTGGAGAGGTCTTTGAAAAGCTTCTAACTTAAAAAGGTCATTATAAGCAAAAGGGAATTCAGAACCAGAGCAGCAATGTGATTTGTCCAAGATCACATAGCTGGTTCATGGAAGATCTGACCAGAATGTATCTAACTGCCCACCTGAGCTGGTGCTATTGCTGATATGGTGTTATTACATAAAACTGAATATTCCTTTTTACAGCCATGCATCCATGTTCAAGGGACATTTCTAAGCAAGATGAAATTGTGGTACAAGAGAATCTTAAATGATGCATGAGGGTTATTCAAGCTAATAAATTTGGGATGATCATTCTGGGCAAAGGCAACAGCCCAAGCAACATTACGGGGTTCTGGAATCAAGGACTGTGTTTGTGGAACTATTAGAAAATTTCATACTACTAAAAAATTTTAAGTGCAATTTAGAAAGCATAGTGAAGGGAGGCTGGAGAGAGATATATATGGAGTGGTCAGGTCATGGAGGACTGAATATGTCATTCTAGGGCATTTGAAATTGATAAAGAACTATTAAAGAGTTTATGCCAGAGACTGACATTGTCAGATTTGTATCTTATCTCCTTCTGGCTGCAATGTGGACTATGAAACAAAATTTAAGGGGTGAAGAAAGGAGGGGAGGAGGAGAATCCAAGACTAAAGATGGTGGAACTGGTTAGACTTATAATATTTTAGGCAAAAGAAGGTATAGCTTGTGCAAGGTCAATTCTACTAGCAATAGAGAGGGAAGATTCCAAAGATTTTTTGATCACTAGTGATTGAAAGGAGAGGGTTTAAGGGTAACTCCTGGAGTATTAGCTTGGGGTAACTGATGGATGGTGATGAGGCAGGGAGAGCAAGAAGGAATATCACTGGCTATGTGGAAATTTTAAACCCAGCACCGAGGTCACTGTGTCATTGGATTATCACTGCAGAGCCATCCTGGAGACAGTCAACACATCTGGCCCATAGCCAAAATCACTTACAAAGTATGAGGCTGCCCAAGGCAAGAGGATAGCATGGGCAGTATCAGAATAATTTAAACATCTAACATATAAACATATTGCAGAGCCAGAAGAGACAAAGAAGTTAGAGAGATATGAGACAGTTGAGGGGGAATTTCTGAAAGTGGAAGGGTCAACAGGTGCTATTTGGCTCTGGCTTAGAGAAATCTTGTTAACTTGTATGAATACCTGTAAGTATAGACCTTTGTATATCAAACACGTAAATGTTATGGGAGTTAATTCTATACCACAGCTGGAGGGTTCTTGTAAAACACCAGGGATTCCTACATTATAATATTAACTGCAGATCAGATGTCTGGAAAGACTTAACAAGTTTCTTCTGACACCCATCTGGTCACACAGTGCCTCACTTGAGTACAAAGGCAAATCCAGCCACATGCTTTCTCTGATTTGGCAAGCACATTCCATATCTCTTGAACAACGAGGAGAATATACTCTGGCAATACAGGTATGACAGGTAAACCAAACCAGTAATCCTTGGGCCCTTCCCATTTTCCCTCATTTATTGAAGTGCTTTTGGAATAAATACCAAAGGTCTTAATCATAGAAAGCTTTAATTGCTTCAGCTCTAATATACAGATGGTTGGAGAATTTATACTTAATATTTAATTATTAAATAAATTTACTTAAAACATAGTGTGTGTGTATGTGTAAGCAAATGTGTGTATATATGTGTGAATGTATATGTATATATGTGTATATGTGTGTGTGTGTGTGTGTATATATATATATATATATATATATATATATATACACACACACACACACACACACACAACTTTTTCCAATATCTAACTTGCCTGAGAGGTCAGACCAAAATGATTCTCAAATTATGCTAAACAATGGGGCAAGTTTGATGAATTTCACTATGAATAAAGTTTGACACAACTTTATTTTGAAAATGGAGTAATCAAATTTGAGGGAGCTAGTATCCAGCATTCTTGCATGGTTTGAATACAGAGTGACTTTGGACACAGTGAAAAAGAGAGTACAGGTCCTTTTCAGGTGTGTCAGAGACCTTCTTATTTAATCACAGCCGTCGCCCCGCTAGGAAAGTATTATCCAATTATTGTGAACAATTATTTTGAATTAGTATGATGCTAAAACATACTATTTCCTCTGACATTTTACTGGAATTTGCATGCAATTTTTGTTGGTCCACTCATGGTATACAGTATTCATTTCCTCTCCTTGGAAGTGGTTATACCAACAGGATAGCGATAATTATCCTTTTTTTAAGTTTATACACTTATTTTGAAAGAGAGAAGGAGAGAGAGAACCCCGAGAGGATTCTGCACTATCAGTGCAGAGCCTGACTCCCAGCCCAAACCCACAAACTGCAACATCATGACCTGAGCTGAAATCAAGAGTCGGATGCTTCACTGAGCCACCCAGGAGCCCTAGCAATAATGATCCTTAGAATGGGGGATATTGAGGCATAGAGAGGTTACCTATCTTGCCTAGGGATATAAACTGGAATTAAAAGGGCCAGGATGGAAACCCAGGTCTATCTGATTTTGAAAGCTGGTCAAGAACAAATATTCATTTACCTGGTGTGTAGAAGTAGATAGGCTAGTGGAGCAGCTGCCCTCAAGCTGTTTGCATTCCAGGGAGGGAGACGGACACTAGAGGGAACAAATAGGTAAAGGAACTTCAGATATGCCCTAAATGCCACAAAGAAAATAAAATAGGGCACGGTGATAGAGACGGACCACGGAGTTGCTTCTTGCAGATTTCTTCCAGGAGGTAACATTTGAGTTTCTCCCTACCCTAGTTAGTTACAGCAACAACACATACTGCATGAAGGAAGAGCAGCCATAAAGGCCCTGACATAGGAAAAAACTTGCTATCCTCAGCAGCCATAAAGGCCCTGAGATAGGAAGAAAAAACTTGCCCATGCTATCCTCTTGCCTTGGGCAGCCTCATACTTTGTAAGTGATTTTGGCTATGGGCCAGATGTGTTCCTAACCAACTTTCAAATCACACATTTCCTATTGTGAGCCCGAAGTATAGCCCTTCCAAGGCCCATAATCTAAGGGTGGAAATAGATATGTCAAATGATAAATGATGGTATTAGATATCACGAGCTATGACGGAGATCTGTTCAAGATGCTACAGAAGCATGGAAGAATGGAGGTTTGCTGTGGGTGGAATAAGTGTGCCGGGAAAGGATGTGGGGGCTCAGCTGGGTCTGGAGGGAGGAGCCTGGGACATGGGCAGGGAGGTGGTGGGCATGAGCTGTGCCTGGCTCAGAACAGCACGTGAAACGGAATAGAGGCATGACAGAACATGGATTTTGTCTGGGTATTTTGTCACAACTGAGCTAACATAGGGTTTGGAATGGGGAGTCACGAGATAGTTCAACAAAATGCAGCACCTGGAAATGATGTAGCTGGCAAGGCCTTGCAATAAGTTCTTTTCTCTGTTTTTAAGGACAATGTCCCTGAAAATGCTCCACTGCCAGCATTTCCTGGCAGTGCCTGTCTGGCTTTCCAAGTTCTCTTGATGAATGGGTGGAAGGTACCCTGGTTAAGTCAGTGGTTCTCAGCCCTGGCTGTTCATTGGAATCACTAGAGGCATTTATAATAAATATAAATACCTTTTTAAAAAACCCTGAGCAATGGGGCACTTGGGTAGCTCAGTTGGCTGAGCATCTGGCTCTTAATTTTGGGTCAGGTCATGATCCCAGGGTCATGGGATTGAGCCCCAGGTTGGACTTTGCACTGAGCGTGGAGCCTACTTGAGATTTTCTCCCTCTCTCTGCCCCTCTCCCCTGCTTATGTTCTCTCTCTCTTAAGAAAAGAATCCCTGAGCAATTAAAATCAGAAGGTCTGGGAGTGGAGTTTCGACACTGGAGGTTTTCTAAAGGTGAATCTAATGGGCAACCAGTGTTGAGGGTCACTGCTTCCAGATGGATCAGCAGGGAAACTAAGTGCTTCTGAAGACATGCACCATCTCACATGGTGCATAACCAGCACAGGAAGAAATCACGCATGAAAGAAGGAGTTGGGAAGGACTTGTCCTCGAACCAACAGCGTCCATGTTCCGGGGTTAAAACAAAACAAAAAAAAGGTCATTTTCAGGGTAAAACAAATGAAAGAAATGTAATGGTTATGCAACCAGGCTCTGAAGTCTAATGGAGAGATCTGAACTTAATGGTGCCCCAAACACTCCTCAGTAATTATCTCAGAAGAAAACAGTGGTGCCAAAGGGGGGGGGGCTGACTTTGAACAGTCCCAAGTGACAGTAAATGAGAAGTAATCTGACTGAGAAAGCAATTGTGAGTCATGCCTTGACGTGCTTTTCCATAAGCACACCTGAAGCACGTTTGTTTGTTCTGTAAACCTTAGTTAAACAGCTACGCTCCAAGACACGGGGGGTTTGCCAGAGAACAGTTCATTTAATTGGAGCTCGTCTGTTTTTGTTCCTAACGAGTCTCCCATTTCAGAGCCTACTTCTGGTTTGAAATAACATGTCCCCCCTCTGTCTGGGATGATTGAAAACCTGCTTAAGCCTATAATATACGGGAGCTGCCAAAACGTTTGCACCGAACAACACTGCTCAGGATTGAGGCCTGCGGGCAGGATGAGAAGAGAGAAAAACCGTTGATTGTTCTAGTTTAAAAAAAAAAAAAGAGAAAGATCAAAATCCAGTCATGCGAGTTATATTTTGCTAAAGAAACCAGAGTAGACTTGCATTCACTTCCCAAGGTTTGAGACCACACTCTCCCCCCAACTCCAAACATTTAACATGTTGTTTTCTAGTTGGTTTTTCATTTGGAGAGTGATAATCTGGGGGGTCCATACCATTGTGTCTTAACCAGTGTTTCTGCCTGAGATTAGGCTTTCTAGCCTGTTTGCCAAAGAGCTGCTCTATGCCATAAATGTCTTTGTTAAAAATAAACCTCTTATTTACAAAATTGGTAATACTTATGGCTCAGAATAATTTCAACTTCATCATACGGACATTTTCCTTTTAGAAATCTACAAGGTGCTGATCTCTGGATATTCCTGTAGGGGAACTATTAAATAATTTAACTCTAAGCACCTTTGTTTTCCAGCTTCTACATCCCTTTCACCCCCCCTTACGCAGATTGGGATTTCAGGATTTCTCTGTCTGCCCTGTGCATTTTGCAAACCATCTAACTTAGTGCACTAAAAAAAAAAAAAGCTTCCACGAATAATGAGGGAACAGATGTTTCCTGGATTATAATAATCAAACAGAGTGAGCTAATTTGCCCATTGTTCTGTGGCTCTTAACCATTTGAAAATCTGATTAAAGGTATGGAAGTTCATAAAAAAGGCAAATACACACACCCTCTTACACAGATCATAAACAGTGGGCTCCATGATCTGCATACACAACGCCTGGCTCACTGGATGGCACATGGTTGACACTCAACAAATATATGTTCAATGAGCGAATGAATGAATCAATGAGTGAACAAAATTGCAGGGTGGGTTTGGATGGCCGTGAAGGCTAGTTTCAATAAACTATGGGTTCAGAGCCTCCACTTGGAATGAAAAGCATTCTGAAACTAAATGCTCCTGATTTTTTTCTGACCCTTGAAACTCTCTTTCCTTTTCTGTGTTAATGGTTGGCCATTCCTTCCTCCCTGTACCACCATTTAAATCTAGCCACGGCATGCTTAAGTTTCCATGCAGAGAATTATAGTTACTTTACCATCTCTTGGTTTTTTCCTCCATATCTACTATAATGTATTTATCTTCATTCTCAGAAGACATTATTTTTTCCTCTATTTCTAAATTCTTGGGGCATCTGAGTCCATGTCCTGCCAAAGGCACGTGCAGTGCACTGGCTCAGGCTCCTCTCTGTGGCTGAGATGGGCTGCCCAATCTGAACTTTTCCAGACATATACTCTGAAAAGATGCTCACATAGAGCTTACTCTCAGGAAAGAAATTCTGTCCACTGCCCCTTTCCACTGAACTGTCCTGACTGCTTGTGGAATTTTAGGTCTTGTTTGCCTATATCTTAGTCTGTCCAGGCTGCCATAACAAAATACCATAGACTAACCTGGGTAGCTTAAACAATGCAGATTTACTTTTCATAGGTGGCCAGGAAGTCTAGGATCAAGGTGCTGGCTGATTTGGTTTCTGGTGAGAGCTTTTTTCCTGGCTTACAGATGGTTACTTTCTCACTATTTCTTCACAATGCCCCTCCATAGTGTGTATACACAGAAAGAGAGAGAGAGAGAGAGAGAGAGAGAGAGAGAGAGAGAGAAGTAGAGAGAGAGAGGGATCTTCATCTTACTTTAAAGCCACTAATCCCATCATAAGGGCCTTACCCTCATGACCTAACCTAATCCCAATGACCTTCAAACACCCCATCTCCAAATACCATCACACTGGGGGTTAGGGCTTCAACATATGAATTTTAGGGGGATGCAAACATTCAGTTAATAACACCTACTGACCAGGGGAAAGGGGAATGTTGGAAGAAGAGGAAATAGGAATTCTTTTGAGAGCTTATTGTGTGCCAAATATATCTCACATGTGGTTTATTAAATCTTAGTATCATCACGCGTAGCCATGCAGACTCCCATTTTAGAAATGAGATTCCAATAAGTTAATCAACTTGTGCGTAGTCATATAGCTAGGAAGCAGTGGCATAGGGACCCTCACTTAGGTCTCCTTTCACTACGTTCAGGTGGCTACACCAACTGGTCTGAAGATTAGATGTGTTAGTCTCATTTGTGGGGACTTTTAAATAACACCAACATTTAGGACCCACCCCCTATTATAAAGATTCAGCCTTCTGGTGATAGGGCCACCTCTCTCTACATTTTAAAAAACTTCCATAGGGGATTGTGACTCACAGCCTATTTGGAAACCATTGTACCTCACCCCATTGCACCTCACCCCATTGCCTCTCCAAGATTAATAAATACTGATGCTGCCTTTCAAGTGTAACAATGATCTTTGATGTCCTTGGCAGACACCATTTCAGGGATCGTCACTGGCTCCCTAGGAAGTAATGAGCATACACCAACCGTAGACTTTGTCCAAGAGGGGTAATTACAGTCACACACCTACTGCTTCTTAGACATGTCTCTGTCACTTATTAAGTACAGAGGATCTTGAAGATATTAGAAGCCATAGGAGACACAGACATCACCAGCACCAACAGCCCTAAAAATGCACCAGGCATTTTCTTGGATACTGTCTTACAGAAATATGTCTAACTTTTTTCTCCTCCTGTTCACTGAAAGAATAAAAGATGTGACTATAAAGTCATGTGTTTTATTTTCAAATTAAAAACAACAATAACAACAAAGGAAACAAAGGGACTTTGGAGGTGATGGATATGTTTATTACCTTGATTATGATGATGTTAACATGAGTGTTTAAAAGTTCTGAACTCACCAAATTGCATACATTAATTATGTGCAGTTTTTCATACCAATGACATCTCAGTAAAGCTGGAAAAAGTTAAAAACAGAATCTATATATCTGAGTGAAATATGATGCTCTCCCAAGAAGTCCCTTGGGGTGCCCGTACACTTAGTTTAATTGTGCTACTGAGGCTCAAACACCCTTTGAGTTCCCCATGAGACAGGCCTGCAGAGTCTGTGACATATTCTTTTGACCATCTACTGCCAGGAAAATCCCTGACCTTTACACCATAGATTTGGTTCTTGGAAATAACAAAAGTGTATGGAGACAAGATCTGCAATCAAGTTAAGCGATCACACTAAGGAATTCTGCTTTGGAACAAAACTGTGAAAGACCATAGAGTGATGGGTATGTCTTCACTACCAGGTTTAAAAAACTTGTTTCGACACCAATTACAATATAGATCTTTTCCAAGAATACAGATATTTTCCTGAGTTTAAGCAATAATAGCATAGATATTAAATGTGTAGATTAAGGTGAAAAATTTGTAGGACAAGATACATTGGCAAGCTTAAGCTATAATTTTTTTTTTTGTTTTTTTTCAAGATTGTCTTTGTGAAATTGAGTTTTTATTTGAAATTAGACCAATTTCAGGTGATATTAGCTAATTTGATGTCATCAGGTCAAAGACTGATAAGGCAATACTGTTCAAAAAATACTTTGGGTGGGTTCATTCTATCCTGAGATCTACCTTTTTGGAAACATAGCCTGCACATATTCCTTATTATTTATTCTACTAAAGATAGGATACTATAGGAGTGACATATGTTCAGTAAGGGAATAACTGGGCAAAAGATTAATAATAATTTTGATTGTAATTAGGGGCAGCAAAAGAGGGGGGGAATGTAGTCACTTAGAAAAACTGGAAATAATTGGCATCTTTGCCTTCTTGTGAAATACACATTCACCCAGCCTCATGAATCTTCCTCATTAACTTTAGAAGTGCTGCTTCTATCAAATTCACTTCACGGTTGCTTTGCAAGAGATCTGTTTGCATGCCATGTGACTGAGTCAAGATTTCAGACAACCCTTGTTTCTGAAATGTCTTCTGATCACTGAGTCATAAGAGTAACCGTTCTAAAGATTTCATTGTTCTGAAAATATTTTAAGGGTCTCGAATACTTGGACAATGCTATTATTTCCCTCAGTACTTTTCCATATTCTAGAATATTGTGTTATTCATAGCTAACCTTGAAAAAAATAGCACCTATCATCACAACAGCTTTGCATGCTTACTTTGCACCTGCTTCTGCACTACAAATGATTATTTATAATTTAGACTTATAGAAAATGTTCGTGGTAACCAGATCTCTGGGCACATATGTGCCTACTGAGTGCTTCTGCTTCTTAGTTTTCAAATAGAAAAATACCTTTATAATGAAAAACTCTTTTTCATCTTATCTCCAAGTTAACAAAAATTAAACCCTTTTTGATAATGGTTGTACAGATAGCTCTACCAAACTTGGCCTTAAAGAACAATAACCAATCCCATTAAAACCTCATTTCCAAAGTGCCTCTGAAAAAGTCCCTTTCTTTCACGCTATTCCTAGATTCAACAGATGTTTTTTTGGGGTGGAGTTAATGCTCCTGTTTATTCCTTTCAGGATCTAATTTCATCACTTAGCTTCTGTGGCATAATTGAGACAAGCTGGATGAATTATCTCCTAACTAGTTCATCATGAAAAAAAAATCCCAAACTGGTCTCAAAATAGTTTTGATGTTTGGAGTCTTTCAGAAAGAAAGAGAAGGATACTCAAACAGAAGCATGATTAGAATGTGCTAAGCTAATTTGTAAGGAAGCAACCGTGACAAAACTGAAGGACAGTGTCACATACTGTTTCTACCCATCATTCCAACATTTTGGTAGGACATGGACTTATAAAGGGCAGAGATCAAGCCCTCTGGCTCTCCGTGTGCCTAGCACCTGGCATTGTGCCTGGCATATAGTAGATGCTCAATAAATATTTGTTGAATGTAATTTAGTCTAAGCTCTTCTGGGGAGAAAATAATGGTTTGGAGTTCAGAGTAGCAAATCTAACCACTAGACTCTCCAAATACATAAGTGCTTTGTATGTTCAGTATTCCTTGCCACAGAAAACGCCTTGGAAAACCAGATTAGGGTTATAAAGTAGGGGTGTGTATACCACATAGGAAATAAGACTAAATTATGTCTGCCTTCCATATTGAAAATGGATCAGTCTTGGAAAAGACCTCTGTCCTTTATCCCTCAGGATCTTACTGGTGATGGGATAATGACCAGTTTATTTGATACATGCCATGATGTTAACAGACAATGGCAACTTACTATGCTTGTTCTTCTATGTAACACAGTTATCTTAGAACAGAATGCTTTAATTCAAAGGTGTGAATCCTCCTAATCTTGGAAATTACAAGAATTTAGAGGTAGAATATCGTGGCGCAGGGCAATGAGCCCAGAGGGAATGTCTCACTGGGGAAATCGAAATAAAGTGAGATGGGAAAAAAAAATGGATGCTTGTAGTCTTTTAGTGAATTCAAGGTAAACTGGCTAATTCTGGGCCAGAGCCGATAGGCAAGGTGTCTAAACAGAGGAGATAGAAAGATGCAGTGGTGGAATCCTGATATGCATAACATTTCAGCATCAGCAGGACTAGAAAGAGGCCAAGCTGAGATGATGTGACAGGCAATGGTATTAAACCCAGCCCTAGGAAAAAGGGGATTGCAGGTATTAGGAGAGGAGGTCAGAACTTTTGGGAAATGACATTGGGCACCAGAAGCCAGATAAAGGGTGTCAAGTATGCTGAGCTTCTACTGAACACAAGATGCAGCTTGATGTTCATGAAGGTGCTCCGGGCCTAAATTCCCCCCAGTGACCCACTGACTCCCAGACACCAGACAAGGGGCTGACTAGCTCTTTGTAGTCCCACTCAGTAGCTGAAAAGAAGCCCTGAAAATAGCAGCAGGCCCTTAGGCTCAGAATTAATTATGATGGAGACTATATCAGCCCTTGAAACAGTACAACACTTCAGTACTTTTAAACTTTGCCTCACAGAGAAGTTTTCACTCTACGCAGGATTTATGTCAGGTAGAAGAACATCAAATAGGCTAATTTGGCGGATATCAGTGTCTATTCTGCACCTGAACTTGGAATTTGGGCTTAGAAGTTATGCAGAAATACGAATATGAATCAGTGGATAGAATCCTAGGTTCTAGTTTAGGTTATAATTAGATTTTCTTTTGAGATCAGCTCTAATATTTCTAGAAATCCTTGCTATATTTGGTACAATAAAATTATGAACTCCTTAGAACTCCTTCCTTGGTCAGTTTCCATGGGACAGAGATCTTCTCAATGCCTCTTTGTTTCTGTGAATTCTTCATGGATTCCTTTTTATCTTCCCAACTTACAAAAATGCTGCTATTCCTGGAAATTCATGCTTTGCCCTCTCTTTCCCTATTGTGATCTCACCCATGCTTCTTCCTCCAGTCATATCTCTCTTTGGAAGACAGCTATATCTTTGCCTCTGGTCCAGACTTTGGATCTTCAAAATTATATAACTACTTCTAACTTCTGGCTCTGAGTATCCTACAGATATCAGATATCTCAAATGCAACTTAATCAGGACTTATCTTCACATCCAAAACCTCCTTCTGCTGTGGGGGTACCACACACCCCATGTCAGCCATACTGAAAATTTAGGAGGTGTGTTGACTTCTCATTTTCCCTCAAAGCCCATCATGTCTAATTTGTCAAGTTCAGCTCCCATGACCACCACATTACTGATCGAATGGGTCTTATTTCTTCTAACTCTCTCCCAGACTATTGAATTGAACTTCATTCTGGTCTTCATGCCCCAGTCCTCTCCTTATATCCAACATTTATATTGTAAGCCAGGGTGAGTTTTTTAAACGCAAATATACTCCTACCCCTGAAACACAGGAAAGCACTGATTATAACTGATCAATATCTCCTTAAAGAATAGCATTCAAAACCACATTCGATTCATTGGAGAAATGCAAAGTGAAGCCACAATGAAGTATTACTTCATACCCACTAGGATGGCCATTATTAAAAAAAAAAAAAGAAAAAGAAAAAAAGAAGTGGCACCTGGGTGGCTCAGTCAGTTGAGTTGAGCATCCGACTTTGCCATGATCTCATGGTCCATGAGTTCGAGCCCCACATGGGGCTCACTGCTGTCAGCTTGTCAGCGCAGAGCCTGCTACAGATCCTCTGTCCCCTAATCTCTGCCCCTTCCCCTCTTGCACTCTCCCCCAAAATAAATAAATATTAAAAAAAGGAAAGTCACAAAACAGTTAGGATGTGGAGAGACTGGAAAACAGCACTGCTGATAGAAGCATACAACAGTATAGCTGCTGTGGAAAACAACATGGTGGTTCCTCAAGAAGTTAAACAAGAATTATCATATGACCCGGCAATTCTACTTTTAGATACATACCCCCCAAAAATCAAAGCTGAGACTCAAAAGACAAATGTTCAAAGCAATGATTTACAATAAGCAAAATGTGGAAATAATCCAAACGTTAACCAACAGATAAAAAAATATGGTATAATACACCTATAAAAGAGTATTATTAAGATGTAAAGTGAAATGATGTTCTGATCCATGCTATAATCTTGAAAACATAATACTAAGCGAAATGTCAGATACGAAAGGAAAATATTGTATGATTCCACTTATTTGAGGTATTTGGAATAGGAAAGTTTATAGAGACAGAAATAATAGTGTTACCAGTGACTATATGGAAGGGCCAATGGGGAATCTTTGTTTAATGGGTATAGAATTTCAGCTCAATATGATAGAAATGTTCTGGAGATAGATTATGGTGATGGCTGTATAACAATGTGAGTGTACTTAACTGCCACTGAATTTTGTACTTAAAAATGGTAAAAATGGTAAATTTTGTTATATATATAACATGAACAATAAAAAAAATTAATGACATGCAACTTCCTGCTTCACACGTTGGACTCCAGCAGTTCTATAATCACCCATACAATCTTCATCTACATTATACACCCTGTCCATATTAGCCTGACACATGAGGACCTCTCCAGCATTCCTTCCATGCTCCCTCAGGAACTGGATGAAGGGCTCAGCCTCACTGACTGGTAATGTCCACACCTATCCTTTATCCTAAGTGCACTGAATTGTAATTATCTGGTTTTGACTATCTCATAAAATAGAGAGCTTCCTGGGGGAAAGAACTGAGTCTTTTACAGCCTGTATTTTTTAAGCACAATGCCTAGCATGCCGTAAACTCTCAAAAGGAAGTAGGTATTTAAAAAAACAAAAAACAAACAAACAAAAAACATGAAATACCAAGATTAGAAGGAATCTTAAAGCTTATTTGGTCCACACTTAAAAAAAAAATTAAATGCTAATTTTGACATACGGGCCAAAATGTTGTCTTCCAGAGGTCTCATTTCTATTTGAAATTCAATAAGAGCCAGTTTTCCTTTTGTCATGGATTCTATCATTTGATGACTCATAGAAGGATTACATCTGAACCGTACAATTCATCATGCCAATATTTTCCAAACTCTAATGAGTCTTATAACATCTGTGTATTGTTTGCTCTACCCACAGACTCATTGTCCTAATGTCCAATTAAGTTCATTTTTACCTCAAGCTGTAGTGTCAATTAAATGGCAGTTTTAATGTGTTGTTTCCTTTTTTTTTTCTAGTATGTTAAAATCAATGACTAGCTATTAAAATAAAAGCTCATCTATGTATCACCTGAAGTCATCTTCCTACACCATGTGGCATATAAATCATGCTTTAAAGGGAAATGAATCTTAATTGTATGATTTACTGCTTCTTAAATTATTCTCCAGGCACAACTCTGATTGCTCAGCAAGTTTGTAGATGGTTTGAAAGCAATGACTTTCTTTCATTGCTGCTATCATTTTATGGTCCTTAGCTCCCTGATGGTTGTCAAGCCCTCATCACATACTCAACAACTATCTGATGACTAAATATGGTGTTGCTCCAGAGATGACACACATAATCTATTCTCTTAAAGTCAAAGCTGTTTCATCAGTTAGGTAATTTGGAAGTGAGGTGTTGACAAAGCTTCTCCTCTTGACCAAATTCTGTTTGGTCTCTCCTAAAGTTTTCAACAATGCCTGGACTTTTGAACTTCTGTGTTTATCTCTGCACTGTCCAATTTTAGAAAGAATTCTGCTCAGTTGGTTTAGCCAGAATCTTCCATCCTCCTTATCTGTTCACTCTCTATATCTCATTCGGTTTCTCATCTTCCACTATCCCCCTGGTAATACCTGATCACCCTGTCTTCAGCAAGAATCCTGTTAGGGTGGTTTAGCCAAAATTCTCTCTTCCCTTTGATGTTTCCACTTTGTAAATTTCTATCCAATGATCACCAGTCTGCTTCTTGGCTCTAAATTCCCACTTGCTCATGCTGTATTCAGAGTTGAGTCCAATATTTTTCTCCCCCACTGCACAGTCCCATTGCTGTGGTCCTTACACCTATTGCCATGGGTCCCTGAGAATGAAGTGTGCCTTATTTTGCTTTAACAAATATCATTGAATATTTTTCTTCAATAATTATAATATTATTTCTTTACCAGTATTCATGGGAATGCATCATATAGAGCTCCAAATACAAGGAGGTAGTTGACTGATTTTTAAAACACTCTAAGGAAACAACACACATTTACAGGCCAAGTTTGCTTCTTAGCTACCAGCTTCTGAACTGTGGGTATAGCTTGGGTCATAGTTGCTACACTGTTTTGTATGTCTGCACCAAGGCCACACCTCGCACAGACTCTTTCAGCCATTGACTGAGCTTATAGGGGATACTAAGGCAGGCTTATCTCTAGGGTGCAAGGGACTCTTTCACAGCTAACTTTGGTTTCAGGATTCCCCTGAAGATTGCTGAATCTTACTTACACTACACAGCAGTCTAGATGGCTTCCTTCAACTTCCCTTCCATATCTCCTTCAGTTGGGGTCAAACTTGTATCACAGTTTAATGGCTATCCCAGCTTTGCTGTCTCCATTTTCTTTCATGAACATTTTCTTTTCTTTCTTTCTTTTTTTTAAGGAAATATTTATTTTTAAGAGAGAGAGAGACAGAGCATGAGCAGGGGAGGTGCAGAGAGAGAGGGACACACGAAACTGAAGCAGGCTCTAGGCTCTGAGATGGAAGCACAGTCCCAATGTGGGGCTCGAACCCACAAACTGTGAGATCATGACCTAAGCTGAGGTCAGATGCTTAACCAACGTTAAACTGAGCCACCCAGTGCCCCTCATAGGGATTTTCATAATAACATTTTTTCACAATTAACATTGTCTTGAGATCCATTTCCTGGAAAGTCTAGACTAACACAGGGGATATTAATGAGAACTACAGAAATGTCAGAGCTATTTCAAGCTGAATTTGTTTATGGGAGTTTGGGGTATAGGTAATTCTGAATTCTGACAATATTGAGTTGAATTTATGAATTACTAACTGTATTAGTTTGCTATGGCCTCCAGTAAAAAATGTGTATGAGTTAAACAAGAGAAATTTATTTTCTCACAGTTCTGGAGGCTATAAGTCCAGATCAAGGTGTTCAGAGGGGGTGGCTTCACCTGAGTCTGCTCTCTTTGGCTTGTAGATGCCCATCTTCTCCTAGCACCTTCACACCATCTTCCCTTTATGTGTCTGTGTGTCCTAATCTCTTTTTATAAGGATGTCAGTCATATTGAATTAGGACCCATTTTCACTTAATCACCTCTTTATAAAGGAACTACATCTAAATACAGTCACGTTCTAAGATACTGAAAGTTACAACTTCAACATATGAATTTTGGGGAAATGTCATTTTGCCTATAACACTAGCCAATAACTCTGAGGCAGAGTTATTAATTACAAGTAATACAATTGTACAATAAATACAATTGCATATATAATGTCACTCGTACACATAAGTCAATCTTTATAGTTTTTTTCTCATTATGAACCCCCTCATATATTGGAACCATTGTCCATTAATTTATTTAATAATAAATTATATAGAAGCTATATAATCCAATAGTTATATGAAGTAGAATTATATGATAAACTTGAAAAGGAAAGAGAAAGAATTTTAAAAAGTCAGATCATGAGCTTCATGTTTATGTTGTGACAGTTCGATGATCCTGAGTCTGGTGTATTTATTTGAGCTATACCCAGAGTTCAAAACCTGGCAGCTAAGAGGCAAACTTGGCCTATAGATGTGTGTTGTTTTGAAAATAAGAATAGAAAAGCCCTTAAATAGAAGATGTCTCTGTAGTTTTCCAGAGGTCCACTTGTACCCCTAGCACACGGCTGCATCACACATGTACAATATTGATCCCTTAAAGTCTTTTGAGTTAGCAGACACTGAAGTTCAGACCATAGGCTCAGATGTGCTGCTACTCTGAAAAGGACATATTTTTTATCGTATTCCCTGAATTAGCTGCAGGAGATTCAAGTGCCTCTGGTGTTCTGTCCTCTAGAAATGCTCACATTCATCCAACATCCATTGGTTCCTCCTACCTTTATCTCAGGCTGTTCTTAGGTCACCAATAAATATTAATTAACAAAATAATGAGTGATGTGCCAAGTCTTTTTTCAACATGCACACTCAGTCTGAACCTTAGCATGTTTGGGATGATACTCCCTCTTCTGTCTGTAGTTAGGTAAGTACCCTCTGCACCCTAAATTTGCCGAACTGTTCATGATTTATGCACCCAGAAAGGACATGATCTTCAGAGTGCACAGAGAAGTTTTTTTCTTGTGGATGCTTGATAGTGTTGCCATTCCATCATCCTTCAGATATATGAGCTTGCTTTTTTTTAAAAAAGATGACTTCAGTATCTGGTATCCAAGAAAATAAAGCACTTTTCAAATTTTGACCGCATTATTTTTCATTATCAAGTCTAGAAGTTAACTGAAAGCTATTATCATGGTTTAGCCTTCCAGATGGGTATGAAAATGTTGTGTGAAGGCAGTCAATTTAAGAAAATGGATAAAATGATTTGTATGATGGAGTAGCAAAGCCAAAGAGGAGCTGAAAGGAAGGGTTACTATCTTGTCTTTCTGAAAACCGAATCATTTCAGTCTGTCAGGAACGGAAAATCACTACAGAAAAGACCTGTTGAATCTTTCAAATACATTTAAGGGGCTTAACATAACTCTAATTGGTGTTGCCATTTTCTTCATCACTCCACATTTTCTCATAGCATCTCTGACCATTGGAGAGTGGAAGATCATGTCATACTTGGTAAAACTGCATCATATGTGCACCTAAGCCTATAAACACTCAGCCTATACAAGCATCTCAAAAATAAACAAACTCAAACCCATTTTTCATACTCCATGGCCCCTAGGCAAATCCAACCACTTCACCTGACACTATTAAAAAAAAATCTGTTGGTACAGAATGTCAAAGCCATATAATATTGGGATGGGGAGGCGCTTAGGAGGTTAATACTTAAAGGATTTTCTAGATAATTTTGACTATATTGACTAGATATAAGTGACATCTTTGCACTGAATTTAGCACACCCTAGCCTGAGATGAAAATACAAAAAAAGTTTAAACCTGGAATTGGATCATTTGAACAAAGCAATTTTCTTTTTCTTTCTTTCTTTCTTTCTTTCTTTCTTTCTTTCTTTCTTTCTTTCTTTCCTCCTTTCTTTCTTTCTTTACTCTTTCTTTCTTTCTTTCTTTCTTTCTTGTCTTTCTCTCTTTCTCTCTCTCTTTCTTTCTTTCTTCCTTCTTTTCTCATGTCAGGAATGGTATATATACAAAAGTACAATAAGTAAAATTCAAAAGGTATTCCTCAAATCCCTACTAAAACTATTACAAATGAATTCTAGAGTTTTTTTTTTAATTTTTTCCTTAAAAATCATGAATTACTGGGTCTCCGTGACTCTGACCATCATTTAATGTGTCTTATCCTGTTAACCCATATTTTTTTTATCCCCTATTTACTCCTAAAATGTGAATAAGAAAAATGAGTGGCTCAAGAAAGAAAACACTAAAACAATGGTTAGGACTTTAGCCATTATGAAAATATTCAAAGACCTAAAGAAATCATTCTTATAGAAGTAAGCTATGCTGACAATATTATAAAGTAGAAAATCTCAGTAAAGATATAGAAATTATTTTTTTAAAAAGAACCAAATGAAAATGCTTCAGTTGAAAGTACGACAACCAAAATGAAAAATTTGCTAGTAGAAAGTGAAAAGATGACCTACAGAATGGGTGAAGATTTTTGTAAATCATCTATCTGATAAGGGCCTTATATTGAGAATAGGAAAACGATGCCTACAACTCAATAATGAAAAGATAAATAACCCAATTGAAAAATGGAGAAAGGATCTCAACAGGCATTTCTTCAAGGAAGATACACAAATGACTGATATGCACAAGAAAAGATGCTCAACAACTGTAAGCTATCGGGAAACGCAAATCCAGATCACAAGGAGATACTGCTTCACACCCATCAGTATGGCTGTGATCAAAAAAGACAAATAAGAACAAGGACTGGTGAGAATGAAGAGAGAATGGAACCCTTAAACCCTGCTGGTGGAAGGTGAAATGGTTAAGCTTCTTTGGAAAGTCTGACAATTCTTAACTAAAGTTAAAATAACTAAGTTAAAGTAATCAAGTTAAATGGAAGAGGTACCTCATGATCTAGAACGTGTGATTTTATATCATGGTTTCTGTTGTCCACTTTTAATTCATTTACGTTACTGACAAAATTTATTTTACTGATGAAATCACAGTTACATATTTTCAGTTGAATATGGCTTGAAAACAAATATGTTAATGCTTTTTGACTTATAATTTTATTAACTGGTATAATTAGACTTCAAATATCAATTACTGTTAGCCATCTCTTATGGACAGAATCCTCTCTTTAACAGATTCTCTGGTTCAAGGTGGTTAATGTCAACAAAGTTGACATGAGAAGTGGAGATTATCCTGAAGTTCCTTCTGAACCATGAATGAAACCCTGAATTCTATTTCATACTATGTTTTGTTAAGTCATTTTATTCTGGGAAAATTGGCAAACCTTGAATAGTATTTATAGTTATTTCTGACAACTAAAATATCTGACAAACCTGTCAGATAGTAGAGTTTATAGTAGGATTTTTAGAGCTTACATTTTCATCTGCATATATTTCCAAAGAAATCCCTATGTGTTAATACCTTTTCTATGGTAATCACTAAACCCAAAACAATAAATCTGTTGTTATATGTACTAATTGGATATACTTAGGCTGAGTAGAAAGTTTTCCTTAATGGTCTCTTCAAAATTTCAACCTTACTTGCTGGCATTTAGTGAATGTCAAGACACTTAAATCAGCCTTGTGTAATAAGATCCTATTGTCACTGACTTTATCATGGAAAAAAAAATCTACTTCAAATCTTAGGAAATATATTTTTGGACCTAGTAAGCATGTTATTTTTTTAAAGTGCCAAATCCGGGGCGCCTGGGTGGCGCAGTCGGTTAAGCGTCCGACTTCAGCCAGGTCACGATCTCGCGGTCCGTGAGTTCGAGCCCCACGTCAGGCTCTGGGCTGATGGCTCAGAGCCTGGAGCCTGCTTCCAATTCTGTGTCTCCCTTTCTCTCTGCCCCTCCCCCGCTCATGCTCTGTCTCTCTCTGTCCCAAAAATAAATAAACGTTGAAAAAAAAAAAATTTAAAGTGCCAAATCCTTCACAGGACATTTTTATTCATTTTTTTCCCCACAAATTTTAAGAAGAAAAAGAAAAGTGGTAACTTTTTTTTCATGTGAAACATGTATTCATTTAAATATGTCGAGTTCACTGAACTCTGAGAATGTGGGATGGGACCAAGTAGAACTTGAGAAGAGACTTACTGGAAAAGCCAAAAGAGCTTTTGAATTAAGGTTATGAACAGTTTCCTAACAAAAGAGAAGTATGAGAATTTAGCATGCTAAAGTCATATAGTCACTATCATTTAAACTGCTGCCATTTGTCATAATTCATCAGGTGAACAAGAACCAAATGAACAGAGGAGCTAGAAATCTTGTCCTAGGATGGACCAATTGTCAAAGCAGTTGGAATAAAATTTTGTTCTTAAGTTCAAGTGGTTAGCAAGGGACTTAGAAGAGAGACAAGACAACACTGTTGCCAGAAGCCAAGTAGACACCAGTATGGTGCATGAAGTGAGAATAACTGAGAGAGAAAACTGAAAACAGTTCATTGACTGATTTTTTTCTTTCCTTCAACTATTAAATAACTATTTATTGAGTACCTTCAGTATGAGAGGCCTAGGACAGGATTTGATGATATAATTGTCAACAACACTGGCATAAACTTTGACATCACGCTGTGTAGATTCTAAGAGAAGAGAAATACTCATCTAATAATCCTGAAAATAAAAATATTACATCATGAAAAGTGTTAGAAGGGAAATAGTTGTTATAAGAACATGTAAGGAGAACTGACTTCTACAGACTGCTTCTCTTAGGGTCCCTTGCCTTCTGGTTTCCAGTTTGATTCAACCAATGAGAGGCACTAGCCCTACAAAAGTGGTGGAGAGAGTTGGTGGTAATTTGTTATGGCACCAGGAAGAAATTAAAGTAGGAGTTACTGGCTTGGAGACAGTAAGAGGCACCAAGGTAATTTCCAGTAGTGGAGATGGAATGCCAAAGGCCTGTTTTTACTGGAAGAATGTTGGGCTGTAGGATAGACTTTCATAAATTCTGTGTTTGGCACAGTCACATTTATTCAATGTTGGTTTTGACAGTTGTACTGCTTTTCCAGAGAGGATCCATCACCATTCTGATCTATAATCTTCTTGAATTTGGCATCAAATCATTCCAATGCTGAATAAAATTTCTTCCTTTGCTTTTTTGTTTTGATTAATAGATCCGCATCTCCTTTGAAGAATAAAAGTGGAGAAAATTTTAGAAGGAAAGAACCACTATTCTAATTTTGTTAGAGTGTCTCAGATCTCAGTCCTCTTATTTATATATATTTGTTCCTTTTTGATCTTTTCTAACCTCGTGGCTTTAAATAACTTCTATACGTCAACAACTCACAATTTATATTTGTAGTATGAAGCTCTGAAACTCCAGACTCATACCTAATTGCCTAGTCAACATCTCCACATGAATGTCTAACAGATATCTATCTCATAGTCAACACGAACTAACCTGAATTCCTAACCTCCCTCGTAACGGCTCTACCCATAGCTTTCTCATTTCAGTTAATAAAAACACCATTCTTCCAGTCATTCAAGTCAACAACACTGGAGTCCTCCATTGGGAACTCTGATGTCTTCACCTTCAGATCATATCAAGAGTTTCCCTATCTCTCATTATCTCCATTGGTGCCATTCTGCTCAGAGATGTCATTGTCTCTAGCCTGAATTCCAGCAATAGCTTCCTAACAGGCATACTTGCTTCTAGTCTTGCCCCCTATATTTTATTTTCAAACAAGTAGAGTAAACCACCAAAGCCTTAGAGAAGAAAGCAGGAAAAAAACGCTCTGACCTCAGCTGCACCAATTTCTTACTTGAGTCATCTCGAAAGGCAAGGGAACTAAAAGCAAAAATGAACTATTGGGACCTCATCATGATAAAAAGCTTCTGAACTGCAAAGGAAACAATCAACAAAACTAAAAGGCAACCGACGGAATAGGAAAAGATATTTGCAAATGACATATTGGATAAAGGGCTAGATTCCAAAATCTATAAATAACTCACCAAACTCCACATGCGAAAAACAAATAATCCAGTGAAGAAATGGGCAGAAGACATGAATAGGCACTTTTCTAAAGAAGACATCCACATGTCCAACAGGCACATGAAAAGATGCTCAATGTCACTCCTCATCAGGGAAATACAAATCAACACCACACTGGGATACCACCTCACGCTAGTCAGAGTGGCTAAAATGAACAAATCAGGAGATCATAGATGCTGGACAGGATGTGGAGAAATGGAAACCCTCTTGCACTGTTGGTGGGAATGCAAACTGGTGCAGCCACTCTGGAAAATAGTGTGGAGATGCCTCAAAAAATTAAAAATAGATCTACTCTATGACCCAATACTGCTATGAATTTACCCAAGGGATACAGGAGTGCTGATGCATAGGGGCACTTGTACCTCAATGTTTATAGCAGCACTTTCAACAATAGCCAAATTATGGAAAGAGCCTAAATGTCCATCAACTGATGAATGGATAAAGAAGACGTTATTTATATACACAATGGAATACTACTTGGCAATGAGAAAGAATGAAATCTGGCCATTTGTAGCAACGTGGATGGAACTGGAGAGTGTTATGCTAAGTGAAATAAGTCAGGCAGAGAAAGACACATACCACATGTTTTCACTCATGTGGATCCTGAGAAACTTAACAGAAGACCAAGGGGGAGGGGAAGGGGAAAAAAAGTTACAGAGGGAAGGAGGAAAACCATAAGAGACTCTTAAATACTGAGAACAAACTGAGGGTTGATGGGAGGTGGGGGAGAGGGGAAAGTGGGTGATGGGCATTGAGGAGGGCACCTGTTGGGATGAGCACTGGGTGTTGTATGGAAGCCAATTTGACAATAATTTATATGTAAAATAAAATAAAATAAAATAAAATAAAATAAAATAAAATGGAATTCATATCACATAACTTCAGAACCCATTAATAACCCTGTTTCATTCACTCAAAGTCCCTAAAATTGTCCACAAGGCATTAAATAATCTGAGCTCCACTTATTCTTCTGACTCTTTACTCCATTGCAACCATAAAAGCTTCTCTGAATGAACATGTTCCTATTCCAGGTATACTATAATAGAAGAGTGGGAAATAAACGTGATTTTAGGGCAGAATTAGTGAGATGACTTGCGATAACTCCCCTCCCTCCTCCCTCTCTACCTTCTTCCTTCCTTTATTCATTCTTTTCTTTGTTCCTTCCCTTGGTCCTTCTTTCCTTCTTCCCTTCCTTTATTCCTTCCTTCCTGGCATAATTCATTTGGCAAAACATTTAGTACCTTCTACTATGTGTTATGTAATTGCTAGATGCTGGTGATAGCAAAATCAATAAAAAACAAGAACTAACCATTCAGTAGGGAAAACTGATATGTGTACCAACCAATGCAAAACAATGTCATAAATACAGACATAGAATGACAGGATGCAATAAAAGAATGCCATGTCAGAACCAAGGACAGAGATCCTTTACCATGTAAGATTACTGAGCCTAGGGAATCTGGAGGGACCTAGGTATTTTAAGCTATCTAGTGACTTGTAGGTATCTCTACACAGTAAAATTATTTCCACAACAACCATGTCTATGCTCTTGTGTGGGAAGTGAGTTAATTACTGAATTATTTTCCTCTTTGCTACAGTTCAAGAACATTATAAACTCTTCATTTTTTTTCTTCCCATGAGCTAGTGAAGATAATGGTTATAGGGAACATTGCCATCCTGAAATGATGCAAAATCTAGAAGTTTGAGATCACTTGTTCTAATGAATACCTCTTTAAAATGATTTGCAGAGTAAAAGATAACTTGAGAACCAAACTGCAATAAAATCTTGGTGATTTTCTCAAATAAGCTAGAATGCCCAGGGAAATAGACAACCAAAGGCACACATATGGTATGTTTCTTTCACTTAAAATTAATACTTTTTTTTAACCCTTAGCATCCATGATAAAAATTAGAAATTAGAAATTTTTTTAACCCTTAGCATCCATGATAAAAATTAGAAATTTTATCTTTCTAAAAGGTTTATGTCCAAGGGCTAGTATCCAAAATCTATAAAGAGCTCACCAAACTCCACACCCAAAAAACAAATAACCCAGTGAAGAAATGGGCAGAAAACATGAATAGACACTTCTCTAAAGAAGACATCCGGATGGCCAAAAGGCACATGAAAAGATGCTCAATGTCACTCCTCATCAGGGAAATACAAATCAAAACCACACTCAGATATCACCTCACGCCAGTCAGAGTGTCCAAAATGAACAAATCAGGAGACTATAGATGCTGGAGAGGATGTGGAGAAACGGGAACCCTCTTGCACTGTTGGTGGGAATGCAAATTGGTGCAGTCACTCTGGAAAACAGTGTGGAGGTTCCTCAAAAAATTAAAAATAGACCTACCCTATGACCCAGCAATAGCACTGCTAGGAATTTACCCAAGGGATACAGGAGTATTGATGCATAGGGGCACTTGTACCCCAATGTTTATAGCGGCACTCTCAACAATAGCCAAATTGTGGAAAGAGCCTAAATGTCCATCAACTGATGAATGGATAAAGAAATTGTGGTTTATATACACAATGGAGTACTACGTGGCAATGAGAAAGAATGAAATATGGCCCTTTGTAGCAACATGGATGGTACTGGAGAGAGTTATGCTAAGTGAAATAAGCCATACAGAGAAAGACAGATACCATATGGTTTCACTCTTATGTGGATCCTGAGAAACTTAACAGAAACCCATGGGGGAGGGGAAGGAAAAAAAAAGAGGTTAGAGTAGAAGAGAGCCAAAGCATAAGAGACTCTTAAAAACTGAGAACAAACTGAGGGTTGGTGGGGGGTGGGAGGGAAGGGAGGGTGGGTGATGGGTATTGAGGAGGGCACCTTTTGGGATGAGCACTGGGTGTTGTATGGAAACCAATTTGACAATAAACTTCATATATTGAAAAAAAATAAAAAAATAAACGTGGAGATAAATCCAAATTCTATTTTCTGTATAAAACATTAGTGATAATTTCTTGTGAAATGTTAATTACAAAGACAATTAAAATATATGATGAGTGGATTATATATTGGGAGAGAAATAAACAGAGAAAGTGTAAAAAAAAAAGGTTTATGTCCAATTTTTTAGCAGAAGAATCTAAATATTTTGTAAGTCTTTCCTAAAACAGGCATCATACATATTCTGCAAGCTTCTATGGAATATTTCAAAGTAGTTCTCTTAATGCTCTTTGCAACAAAATTCATTATTAAATTTCTAGTCTTTTTTTTTTTCTAGCTAGGGACAGAGGTGCATTTGTTATTTTTTTTTATTTTTATTTTTTGTAAAACAATTGTTTATTTATTTATTTATTTACTTATTTATTTAAATATATGAAATTTAGTGTCAAATTGGTTTCCATACAACACCCAGTGCTCATCCCAACAGGTGCCCTCCTCAATACCCCTCACCCACCCTCCCCTCCCTCCCACCCCCCATCAACCCTCAGTTTGTTCTCAGTTTTTAAGAGTCTCTTGTGCTTTGGCTCTCTCCCACTCTAACCTCTTTTTTTTTTCCATCCCCTCCCCCATGGGTTTCTGTTAAGTTTCTCAGGATCCACATAAGAGTGAAACTATATGGTATCTGTCTTTCTCTGTATGGCTTATTTCACTTAGCATAACTCTCTCCAGTTCCATCCACGTTGCTACAAAGGGCCATATTAAATTTCTAGTCTTATACCTACTCCAGGACATTAAGTATTTGATACATTTAGACACACAAACACAATTAATAAAAGTAGGTAGGGGCACCTGGGTGGCTCAGTCAGTTAAGCATCTGATTCTTGATTTTGGCTCTTGTTATGATCTCACAGTTTGTGAGTTCAAGCCCCACATCAGGCTCTGTGCTGACAGCTGGAGCCTGCTTGGGATTCTCTCTCTCTCTCTCTCTCTCTCTCTCTCTCTCTCTGCCCCTCCCCTGCTCTCATGTGTGACCTCTCTCTCTCTCTCTCAAAATAAAATAAACATTTAAAAAAATAGGTAAATTTAAGATAATTGAAATCATATTAATAATCTTTTCTGACCACAATGGTATGAAACTAGAAATTAATTACAAGAAGAAAACTTAAAAATTCATAAAATGTGGAGATTAAAAAATATGCTTGCTAGTGAATAATCAATAGGGCATATAAGATATTAAAAGAGAAATAAAATATATTTTGAAAAAAATGAAAATGAAAATGCAATATACTAAAACTTACGAGATGCAGCAAAAGAAGTTCTACTAACAACCTAACTGCACCTCAAGGAACTAGAAGAGAAAACTAAGCCCAAAATTAGTAGAAGGAAGGAAATAACAAAGGTCAGAACAGAAATATACATGAAATAGAAACTAAAAATGCTGAAAAGACTAAAAAGATCAATGAAACTAAGAGCTAGTGTTTTTTGAAAATATAAACAAAATAAACAAAACTTTAGTTAGACTTACCAAGAAAAAAAAGAGAGAAGACACAAATAGAATTATAAAATGAAAGAGGAGACATACAACTAATACCATATAAATACAGAGGATCAGAAGAAACTATTATAAAAAAAAATATACACCAGCAAATTGAAGAATTAGAGGAGATGGATAAGGTTTTAGAAACATACAATCTACAAGACTGAATCAGGGAGAAACAGAAAGTCTAAACAAACCATTAGTAGTAAATTAAATAAGTAATCAAAAATCTCCCAACAAAGGCAGTTTACAAACAGAAATCTTCACTGGTGAATTCTACCAAGCACTTAAATAAGAAATAATAGCAATTCTTCTCAAACCCCTCTAAAAAATATAAGAGGAGGGGCTACTTCAAAACTCATTCTATGAGGTCAGCATTACCCTGACACCAAAACTAAACAAGGACACCACAAAAAAAGAAAATTACCATGATCAAATGAGATTTATTACAAGGATGCAAGAATGGTTTAACATCTATAAATCAATGTGATATACCACATTAATAAAATGAAGGATAAAAATCATATAAACATCTCAATATAACCAGAAAAAACATTTGACAAAATTTCACATTTATTCATAATAAACACTCTCAAAAAAGTGGGTATAGAGGGAATGTACCTCAACATAACAAATGTCATATATGACAAGCCCACAGATAACATCATATTCAGTTGCAAAAGCTGAAGTTTTCTTCTTAGATCAGGAATAAGACAATAATGCCCACTCGTGCCACTTTTATTCAACATAATACTGGAAATCTTAGCCAGAACAATTAGCCAAGAAAAAACAAATAAACATCATTCAAACCAGAAAAAATAAATAAATAAAACTGTGTCTAGTTGCAGATGACATGATACTATATGTAGAAAACCCCAAAGACTCCACTAAAACATTGTTAGAACTAATAAATGAATTCAGTAAAGTTTCAGGATACAAAATAGATATACCAAATCAATTGCATTTCTAAACACTAACAATAAACTACCAGAAAAAGAAATTAACAATCCTGTTTACAATTGCATCAAAGAGAATAAAATAGCTAGTAATAAATTTAACCAAGGGGGTGGTGAAAGATCTGTATATTGAAAACTGTAAGACATAGGTGAAAGAAATTGAAGAAGACACAAATATATGGAAAGATATTTCTAGCTCATGGACTGGAAAAATTCATATTTTTAAAAAAGCTCATACTACCTACAGCTATCTACATATTCAGTGTAATCCCTAATCAAAACTCAAATGGCATCTTTACAGGAAAAGAAAAACAATCCTAAAATTTGTATGGAACTGTAAAAGTCCCTGAATAGCCAAAGCAACCTTGAGAAAGGAGACCTAACTGGTGGTATTATACTTCCTGATTCCAAACTATATTACAAATCTATAGTAATCAAAATAGTATGGTATTGGCATTAAAAGAGACACATAGATTAGTGGAACAGAATACAGAACCTAGAATGAAATTCATGCATATATGGTCAATAACTTATGATAAAGTAGCCATGAGTACATAATGAGGAAAGAATAGTCTCTTCAATAAAAAGTGGTGGGAAAATTGGACAATCACATGCTAAAGAATGATCTTGGACTCCTATGTTATGCCATACAAAGAATGAAATTGGACTCCTATCTTATACCATACACAAAAAATCAACTCAAAACGGATTAAAGACTTAAATATAAGGCCCGAAACAGTAGAGGTTCTTGACAAAAATGTTGGAAGTAAGCTCCTTGACATTGGTCTTGGCAGTGATTTTTTTTTTTTTTATTTGACACCAAAGGTAAAGGTAAGAAAAGAAAAAATGAATAAGTGGGACTCCATCACATGAAAAAGCTTCTGTACAGCAAAGGCAATAATCAACAAAATAAAAAGGCAACCTACAGAATGAGAGGAAATATTTCTAAGTCATATATCTTACAAGGGGTAAATATTCAAAACATATAAAGAACTCAAACAACTCAATACCAAAATGTCAAACAATCTGATTAAAAAATGGGTAGAAGAACTAAATAGACATTTTTCCAAAGATAAGATACAGATGGTCAATAGGTAGTGAAAAGGTGCTTATCACCACTAATCATCAGGGAAATTAAATTACCATGTAAATTAAAACCACAATGAGATATTACTTCACACATGTGAGAATGGCTAACATTGAAAAGATAGAAGAGAACAGTGTTGGTAAGGATATGGAGAAAAGCAAACTATTGTGCACTGTTTGTAGGAATGTACATTGGTACAGCCACTATGGAAAACAGTATGGAGACTCCACAAAATATTAAAAATAGAATTACCACATAATTCAACAATCTCACTTCTGGGTATCTATCCAAAGAAATAAAGAGAGGATATCAAAAATACCTGCACTGTCATGTTCATTTAGGCATTATTTACAGTAGTGAAGATATGGAAACAGCCTAAGTGTGCATCAACACATGAATGAATAAAGAAGATAATATATAATAAAATATTATTCATCTATTACAAAGAAGGAAATATTGCCACTTGCAACAACATGGATGGGCCTAAAGGGAAAAAAAAAGCCAAACTCATGGAAACTGAATGGAAAAATGGTTGCCAGGAGCTGGATGGGTCAGGGAAATAGAAAGCTGTTGGTAAAAGGGTACAAACTTTTAGCTATATGATGAATAAGGTATGAGGATCTAATGTATAACATAGTAACTATAGTTGATAACACTGCATTGTACAAGTGAAATTTGATGAGTAGAACTTACATATTCTCACCCAAACGAATAGACAAACAAAACCCAAAACAATAAATACATGAGCTGATGTACATGTTAATTAACTGAGGGGATCCTTTAAAAATGTATATGTATGTCAAATCGCACAGTATACACTTTAAATATCTTACACTTTTGTAAATTACACTTGATAAAGTAGAAAAAATAGAGGAGAAAATATCAGAGTGTCCTGCATGCAGTAAGGGTATATATTGCTTTTTAAAACTTGTTTTAGTTATATAAAAACACAGGCATATATGTAGATAGGCACTGTATCTCCTGAAGGTACTTCTTACTTTGGGTGGAGGTGAAAGAAGTTAGAAAAACATTTTTTTGCAGTCATGGCTTCCTCTATGCTACCACAATAGTCAACATTTCTCAGTATACTTGGGATCTCTTACAAATTTGTAGAAATGTCTTGTGTGCTAATTAATAGGTAATATGAAACACGTTTAATATTCTGTATGGCATAGGTGCTTACGAATCAAAAGGGATGCTGGAGTAGAGACCCAAAGGTCTCCAGCTCTGCCAAATATTGAAAACTAAATAAATGAATAAAAATAAAAATAGGTAATAGAAAAACCATCATATGCCAAGAGAGTATTTACAGGTGGTAATAATGCATATGAGCTAAAATAGGAGCTGCTAATATTTCAGAATTGGTCCTGCCCTTTTTAGGACCTGAAAAGACGAAGACAGTTCTAAAAAATGCTTCCCAACTTGAGTCACAAACATTGTTCCAAGAATAGATTTCACTTAATTATCCATACCTTTAAAATGCAAATGCAGTCCTTCCAAGAGAAGCCTACGTTTTAGTTGAATTATTCTATTAGATTGCCTTCTTTCTAATCTGAGGGTAAGTTTAATGTTAATGTGAAGACAGTACAGAGATCTTAAGAAATCCACCCTAGGGCACACAGCTGACAAGTGACTCTCACTTAAACATTTCCTGCATGCAAAGTTATTATATTAATTTCTACCTCACAGGATTGTTTTGAAAACTAAATATGATAATATATGAAACATGTAGAACACTTTGTATGATGTACTAGGGAGTATTATATTAGTTTCTCTTATGCCTTATAGCCAATCCATTATCCTTTGATATATTGTATGTTATAGACCTAAATGGTCCAGTTGAAATTGGATGGTTAAGGTGCACTAGAAAATCACCTAACTGTTCTGAAGATCAGAGAGAAAGGTTTCTGTGGCCAGTTAGGTGGATTGAAATGTTTTCCTGTCTTACAAAGGCAAGGGTAAACTAATCATATTGGAGACAAACTATAGAATTTACTTCCTGCCACCTGGGCCTCCATTGTTAGAGACTGCTGAATTCCTTTAGGGAAGTTGCTCTCAGAAGTGTATCTACTGGAGGCTAGGAAGATGGCAAAGCAGGAAGACCCTAAGATGACCTCATCCTACAGATATAACTAGATAATACTCACATCTGTGTAAATAACACAGAAAACAACCTGGAGACTGACAGAACAAATTTCACAACTAAGGGTAGAGAGGAAGCCACATCAGAGAGGGTAGGAAGGGAAGAGACGCTGTAGGGAGGTAAACCATGCCCATCCACGGGCAGGAGAGAGCTATGGACATGGAGAAGGGTGAGAAACAGATTATGACACTGGGAAGTCTGCATGGGGAAGGGAAATTCCCACAATATTTGGCTTTGAAAGTGAGGGGAGCTGAATTTTGTGAGGTGTTACAACCAGAAGAAATTCAAATCTAGAATTTTTAAAATCAGCAGGCTCAGTTCTGGGAGAACATGGAGGCCTATGGGAAGCTCAGGCCCTTCCCTAAAGAGACAGCTGGACAAAGAGCCCCCAGAAATACAGCATAGAAGTAGCAGTTTGAAAAATACCTAGGGACATACAGGAGGAAGAATAGTTTACTCATGTCAGAGCATGTCCTGGAGGGGCAGAATTAGCTGAGGGACTTCTCCAAGAACAAAGGAGCTAGCAGGCATAATGTCCCCCACACCCCAGCATACACTCACAGGCCCCTGTAAGAAACAGTGCTGTGTTGGCATTCGCTGCCTAACTTGCTAACATCATGCCCAGCTTCTCATGGGCTTCAGCATTTTAGTCTTCCCAGTCACATTTGCTTCAGACCCAGCACAGTGGATCCCCTCCCCCAGAGGATATGCATAAACCTTGTCAAAACCACATCTCCCGACCTGTGTGTTCTGCAAGACCTTGGTCACTACAGTGGTGGCAGTGGTGGGGCCTGCAGAAGCCTAAGGCACACCTTGTTAAAACTGTATGCACTTCAAATAGCCCCAGTCCCCGCAGCAGCAACAGGTCTCATTTTGCAAATAGACTGGTGTGCACCTTGTGAAAACTATGTGTCCCACCCCAGCCAGGGACCAAACACTGCCCAGAACAAGAAAAGAGAGCCTGTGCAGACAACTGGACTCAGGGGAAAATAAGTCAGGACAGACCAGCAGGGTACGCACAACACACACAGGAGACACCCCCTGAAGTGCCAGCTCCTGATGAACAGGGACACTGCACTGTAGGATACTACCTTTTCTTCATAAGGCCATTGCTTTCAAGAGGAAGAGATGTAGCTGACTTTCCCAATACATAGAAACAGACACAGAGAGTTAGACAAAACAAGGAGACAGAGAAATATGTCCCAAATGGAAGAACAAGACAAAACCACAGCAAGAGAACTAAGTGAAACAAATATAAGTAACATGCCTGATAGAGAATTTACAATAATGATCATGAACATATGCACTGGATTTGGGAAAAGATTGGAGGACATCAGTGAGACCCTTAACAAAGAGATAAAAAAAGAACCAATTGGGGATGAACACAATAAATGAAATTAATAATATACTAGATGGAATACATACCAGGCTAGGGGAAATTGCAGAACAATTTAGCAACCTGGAGGACAGAGTAATGGAAACTAATCAAGCTGAGTAGGTAAAAGGAAAAAAAAAAAACATGCAAAATGAGAGTAGACTTAGAGAATTCAATGACTCCATCACACATATAACACATAATATTCCTTCACATTATAGTTATCCCAGGAGAAGAAAAAGAGAGAAAAGGAGTCAGAAACTATTTGAAGAAATAATAGCTGAAAAAATAATTCCTAATCTGGTGAAGGAAACAGATATCCAGATCCAGGAGGCACAGAGATTCCCCACCAAAATCAACCCAAGGAAGTCTACAATAAGACACATAGTAATTAAAATAATCAAAAATAGTGATAAAGAGAGAATTTTAAAAGGAGCAAGAAAAAAGAAATAACTTGCATAAAAGGAAAACCTCATAAGACTGTCAGTGGATTTTTTTTTTAATTTTTTTTTTCAACGTTTATTTATTTTTGGGACAGAGAGAGACAGAGCATGAAAGGGGGAGGGGCAGAGAGAGAGGGAGACACAGAATCAGAAACAGGCTCCAGGCTCTGAGCCATCAGCCCAGAGCCTGACGCGGGACTCGAACTCCCGGACTGCGAGATCGTGACCTGGCTGAAGTCGGACGCTTAACCAACTGCGCCACCCAGGCGCCCCTGTCAGTGGATTTTTTAGCAGAGACTTCATAAGCCAGAAGAGAGTGGCATGATAAATTTGAAGTGCTGAAAGGAATAAATAATATGCAGCCAAGAATACTTTATCCAGCAGGGCTATCATTTAGAATAGAAGGAGAGATACAGAGTTTATCAGACAAACAAAAGTTAAAGGAGTGCATGACCACTAAACCAGACCTACAAGAAACGTTAAAGGGGAATCTTTGAGTGGAAAAGACCATGAGTAAGAGTAAGGAAAGTATGAATCACAAAAGCAATAAAAATAAGTGTATCTATGTAAATCAGTCAAGGGATTAACAAAATAAAAGCATATAAAATATGACATAATATAAGTAAAATGTGGGGAGGTTGGAGAGGAGAGTATAGATTGGGTTCAAACTTAAGCCACCACCAACATAATATAGGTGCTATGTGCAAAAGATGTTATATACAAACTTAATGTAACAATGAATCAAAAACCAGTAATAGATATGTAAAAAATAAAGAGAAATAAATCCAAGTATATCACTAAAGAAAGCCAGCAAACTGAAAGACCAAAAGAGAAGAAAGTATTAGGAAAGAACCACAGAAAAACACACAGAAAAGTACCAAAATATCAATAAATACTTATCTATTAATAATTACTTTGAACGTAAATGGACTAAATGCTCGAATCAAAAGACCTAGGGTGAAGGAATGGATAAAAAAACAAGACCCAAAAATATGCTGCCTACAAAAGACTCATTTCAGACCTAAAGACACATGCAGATAGACAGTGAGGGTATTAGGGTACTTGGGTGGCTCAGTCAGTTAAGCATTTGACTCTTGATTTTAGTTTAGGTCATGATCTCTTGGATCATGAGATCAAACCCTGTGTTGGGCTGACAGTGCAGAGCCTGCTTGAGATTCTCTCTCTCTCTCTCTCTGCCTCTACCCCACTCTCTCTCTCAAAATAAATAGATAAACATTTAAAAAAAAAAAAAAGAAAGGGAGGGGATGGAGAAACATTTTGCAAATGGATGTCAAAAGAAAGCCAGAGTAGTAATACAGTAAAACCTTAGTTTGAAGCATAATTTGTTCTGGAAACATGCTTGTAATCCAAAGCACTCGTATATCAAAGTGAATTTCAAAAACCATTGGCTCAGTTGTGATCATGAGATATTCAGTGTCACGTGCCATTCATATTCCAAGACATTGCTCATTATCAAGTTAAACTTAGAAATGTTTGCTTATAGGGGCGCCTGGGTGGTGCAGTCAGTTAAGCGTCCGACTTCAGCTCAGGTCACGATCTTGCGGTCCGTGAGTTCGAGCCCCGCGTCAGGCTCTGGGCTGATGGCTCAGAGCCTGGAGCCTGCTTCCGATTCTGTGTCTCCTTCTCTCTCTGCCCCTCCCCCCTTCATGCTCTGTCTCTCTCTGTCTCAAAAATAAATAAACGTTAAAAAAAATTTTAAAAGAAATGTTTGCTTATCTTGCAAAATATTTGTAGACCAATTTACTCACAATCCAAGGTTTTACTGTACTCTATCAGGTAAAATAGACTTATAAAAAACTGTAACAAGAGACAAAGAAGGACACTATATAATAATAAAGAGCACAATCTAACAAGAAGATATGACAATTGTAAATAATTATGCACCCAAATACTGTACATAGAACAGTTAAAATAAACATTAAGGAACTAATCTATTGTAATACAATAATAATAGAGGACTTTAAAACTTTAATACCGTACTTACGATTGATGTACTGATCATCTAAACAGAAAATAAACAAGGAAACATTGGCTTTGAATGACACACTGGAACAGATGGATTTAACAGATACATTCAGAACATTCTATCCTAAAACAGCAGAATACACATTCTTTTAATGTGTACATGGAGCATTCTCCAGAATAGATCGCATATTAGCCTACAAAACAAACCACAACAAATTCAATATAGAAATTATACCATGCATATTTTCTGACCACAATACTTTGAAACTAGAAGTCAACCATAAGAAAAAATTTGGAAAGAACACAAATAAATGAAGGTCAAATACCATGCTACTGAACAATGACTGAATCAACTAGGAAATCAAAGAAAAATAAATAAGTACATGGAAACAAATGAAAATGAAAACACAATGGTCCAAAACCTCTGGGATGCAGCAAAAGTGGTTCTAGGAGGGAAGTTTATAGCAATACAAGCCTACCTCAAAAAGAAAAAAATATCTCAAATAAACGACCTAAACTTGCACCTGAAGGAATAATAAATAAAACCTAAAACCAGCAGAAGGAAGGGAATAATAAATATTAGAGCAGAAATAAATGAAACAGAAACTATAAAAACAATAGAACTGATCAATGAAACCAAAAGCTGGTTCTTTGAAAACATCCATACAACTGATAAACATGTAGCCAAACTTATCAAGAAAAAAATAGAAATGACTCAAATAAATAAAATCACAAATTAAAGAGGAGAAATAACAACCAACACCACAGAAAGACAACTATAGTAGAATATCATGAAAAATTATATGCCAACAACACATTAGACAACATAGAAGAAATGGATAAATTCCTAGACATATGTAACCTACCAAAACTCAATCAGGAAGAAATAGAAAGTTTGAATAGACTGATTACCAGCAATGAAATTGAATCAGGAATCAAAAACTCCAAAAAAGTAAAAGTTCAGGACCAAATGGCTTCACAGATGAATCTACCAAACATTTAATTTTTTTTTTTTCAACGTTTATTTATTTTTTGGGACAGAGAGAGACAGAGCATGAACGGGGGAGGGGCAGAGAGAGAGGGAGACACAGAATCAGAAACAGGCTCCAGGCTCTGAGCCATCAGCCCAGAGCCTGACGCGGGGCTCGAACTCCCGGACCGCAAGATCGCGACCTGGCTGAAGTCGGACGCTTAACCGACTGCGCCACCCAGGCGCCCTGAATCTACCAAACATTTAAAGAAGAGTTAATACTTATTCTTTTCAAAATTTTCCAAAAACTAGAAAAGGAAGGAAAAATTCTAAATTCATTCTATGAGGCCAGCATTACCCTGATACCAAAACCAGACAGAGATCCCCCCCCCGAAAAAAAGGGAAAAAAAAGCACTACAAGCCAATATCTCTGATGAACATAGATGCAAAAATCCTCATTAAAATATTAGCAAACCAAATCCAATAGTACATTAAAAAATAATTTACCATGATCAAGTGGGATTTATTTCTGGGATGCAAGAATGGTTCAACATTCATAAATCAATCAACATGATATATAACATCAACAAGGGAAAGGAAAACACCATTTGATTATTTCAATAGATGCAAAAATAAAAAAGCATTTGACAAAGTATATCATCTGTTCATGATAAAAACCTTCAACAAAGTAGGTTTAGAGGGAACATATTTCAACATAATTAAGGTCACATATGAAAAACCCACAGCTAACATCATCCTCAATGGGGAAAAAGAGCATTTGCCTTAAGGTCCAAAACAAGATAAGGATGTCCACTTTCACTATTTTAGTCAACAAGTGCTAGAAGTCCTAGTCACAGCAATCAGACAACAAAAAGAAATAAAGTGCATCCAGATTGATCAGGAAGAAGTAAACTTTCACTATTTTCAGATGACATGATACTATATGCAGAAAATCCTAAAGATTCCACCACAAAACTACTAGAACTGATAAATGAACTCAGTAAGGTCACAAGATAGAAATCCATTGTATTTCTATGCACTAATAATGAAGTAGTAGAAAGAGAAATTAAGATAACAATCCCATTTACAATTGAACTGTAAATAAAATATCTAGGAATAAACAACCAAAGAGGTGAAAGTCCTGCATTCAGAAAACTGTAAAATACTGATGAATGAAATTGAAGATGACAGAAACAAATGGAAAGATATTCTATGCTCGTGGATTAGGGAACAAATACTGTCAAGATGTCTATATGACCCAAAGTAATCTATAGATTTAACATAATCCCTCTCCAAATATCAACAGCATTTTTCACAGAACTAGAATACACAGTCTGAAAATTTGTGTGGAACCATGAAAGACCCCAAACAGTCAAAACAGTCTTGAAAAAAAACAAAAAACAAAAAACGGAGCTATTACAATTCCAGATTTCAAGTTATATTACAAAATTGTAATAATCAAAACAGTATGTTACTGGCACAAAAATAGACAAAGATCAGTGGAAGAGAATAGAAAACCCCAAAATAAACCCACAATCGAGTCAATTAATCTTTAACAAAGGAGGTAAGAATATGTGATGGGAAAAAGACAATCTCTTCAATGAATTGTGTTGGGAAAAATGGACAGCTACATGCAAAAGAAAGAAACGTGACCACTTTCTTACACCATATATAAAAATAAAATCAAAATGAAGCACCTAAATGTGAGGCCTGAAACCATAAAAATCCTAGAAGAGAGCACAGGCAACTTTCTCTGATATAGGTCATAGCAACATTCTTCTAGATATATTTCTTGAGGCAAAACTTCTGCACAGCTAAGGAAACAACCAACAAAACCAGAAGACAACCTACTGAATAGAAGAAAATATTTGCAAATGACCTATATGATAAAGAGCTTGCATCCAAAATATATAAAGAACGTATATATCTCAACACCCAAAAAACAAATAATCCAATTAAAAAATGGGAAGAAGATATGAACAGACATTTCTCCAAAGAAGACGTACAAATGGCAAACAGACACATGAAAAGATGCTCAACATTGCTCATCATCAGCGAGTATATATATATAGTATATATATTTCTTAATCATAAAAAGTGAAAAGTTGCCCTTTGCAATAGCAACTTTGGATGGATCTAGATGGATCTAGACAGTATAAAGCTAAGTGAAATATGCCAGTCTGAGAAAGACAAGTACCATGTGATTTTACTCATATTTGGAATTTAAGAAACAAAACAAATTAACAAAGGAAAAAACAAGGGATGGTTATCAGAAGGGAGGTGGGTAGGGGATGGGTGAAATAGGTGATGGGGATTAAGAGTACACTTATCTTGATCAACACTGGGCGAGGTATGGAATTGTTCAATCACTACATTTTACTCCTGAAACTAATATAACACTGCGTGTTAATTACCCTGAAATTAAAATAAAATTAAAAAAAAAAGAAATGTCTCTGTTTACACTGGTTGGTGAGCATCCTTAAGGAACGTGAGTGGCCCTCCCTTCCCCTGTTGGCCCTTATGTTTTTAAATGGATGTGGGAAACTTTAATTACATAAGAGGTCTCTGACTGCAAGAAATGCTAAAATAATGACTCTCCTCAATCTCACATTCTTATTGGTATTTTACCTGAATTTCCATTAATAAAAAAATTTCAGTCCTAATTCATTACATAATTTCTACATCCAAAACACTCATTACTGAGCTCTCTCCATAGACGTAAAACTCACACTTTTTAATTTAATTTTATTTTTTTATGATTCATTTAGAGACTTCATCTAATGCCCAAGGCACTGAACAGTCTGTTTCTTATTCTTAGTTAAACCACACATAAATTGATTGACTTAACAAATGTTTTCAGGACTTCTGTGGTTTGCTTTTAAGATTCTTATTTCTTATAATCACACTAATAATAACAATAAATTACTAGACTTTGATGTAACATCTTCAGAAGCTCAATGAAGTATATAGTTAGTAATTGCTACTAGATTGAAAGGTTTGTTGATTAGATATTGTGTGACTGACCTACAATAAAGGGACATGCAGTGTCACTTGTTTGCTTATTGTAACAAACACGGTTGATGTCTTAAGCACACCCCCTGATCTACAGTGGAAGCCATCTAAGATGGTGCTGTTCACAGTAGCACTTTCCCATGTCTCTGCCTGAGGATGCTTTCCGAGCTCAGTGAAATGTATACTAGGGAACATTCATCCAACAAGAGCAGCGTTGATCCAACAAGGAATCATCCCAGGGGGACAACCTAGTGGCAGATTCCACATGGTCCCTGAGAGGATCTCCTTGAGATTGAGCCACATTGGACCATAATTACTTTATTATCTTTCACTGCTTTCTTGTTCCTCTTTCTCTCTTTTCACATGGCTTCCTGGCGGCATTTCCCAAACAAACTCCTTGCATCTACAGGCTTACCTTGCACCTGATTTCAGGGGCACAGAGACAGAAACCTTAACCAAGACACTTATTTGCTCATTTTTTTTCATTGAGATTTATTGAATTCCTGCTCTGTGCCAGACATCTTTCATTTATGATGTCCGAGTCCTCAGAAACAGTTGTCCCATCACCACAATACCCATTTTACAGATGATAAATTGAAGTCTAGAGAGTTTAATCGAATAATTTATAAATCATAATAGGTAGCAAAGCTCAGAGTCCATTTCTATTTTCCTATTGCTTTTACCATTTTATTCTACCCTCACTAATTCTGTGACTTTTGATCAGTAAAAGGAACAGAGCCTAACTGCTGTTACATAGTTACACTCTCCAAAATTCAAATTGGTGAGTGGGTTTTGACATAAAAGACACAGGTTGTGTCCTTTTGTTCTGACACGTGCGAAAAACCCTCCTCTTTCGTGGACAATCTCCCATCGCCTCCACCGCTCACCTGCTCCCTGCTCTTGGCTTCAGTTTCCTCAAATGGAAAATAAAAATCCTTGGTCTCCATGATCTTCAGGATCTATTAAAAAGTTAATGTTACAGAAGCCTGAGTTCTTTGTAGTCTAGTCTCTCTGGCCAATTCCACTAGTTTTTTGTTTTGTTTTGTTTTGGTTTTATGTTGAATTCTGTTTATAACCACTTTTGAAGTAGATGTCAGTGAAATTTTTTCTATAAAGCACCAGATAGAAAAAGTTTTAGGCATCATTGTTAGTAAGGTGTCCGCTGCAATTAATCCAGCCATTGTTGTTCAAAAGAAACAAAGGCCAATATGTAAATAAATGAGTGTGGCTACTTTCCAATGAAATTGATGAGGGAGCCAATGGCCAGCTGTGGGCAAAGCAGAGCTAACACCGCCCCCTCCCCCACCAGGTGGGCTGTGTGCCACATCCTCAGGCACTCCTGGCTGCCCCAGAATAAAGGAAAGGGAAAAACAAGTAACTGATAGAGATCACACTCACGCAGGATATGAGTCTCTTGTCAATTTACAAGTGTTTTAGTAAATTACAAGAAAAAGACAATCTTACTAATAGCCTAATCTCCAGAAACAGACTCCGTTTTCTGGAGTCCTAACACCACCCTCCCCTCCATGGTGATGTGGGGGAACAAAGGCAAGAAGGAAATGGAAGGTAAAATTAAATTTCCTTAGAACCTGCAGCCCTTGGACAAATACTTGAGGCAGGCAGAATATAACAATCCTATAGGACCTCCCCCCCCCCCCCCCACTGTCTTAATGTTAACGCCTTACTAGAGGTGAAACAACCTTAGCTTGACAATAGCTAGGCCCCCAGTGTCTTAGGAGTCCTCTTTAGCATATGAAAGTCCCTCTGGAGGCCTCCCTTTGGCCTTTACCTCCCCCCACTCCTTAGTATGTAATCAATCACTCCTCACTACCCCAGTATAGCTCTTTCTGCCCTCAGGTCCTGTCATCATGCTTTAATAAAATCACCTTTTTGCACCAAAGAAAAGAATTCTTTCTTAGCTGTGGGCTGAGGACCCCCACCACCGCAAAACCACATTGAAACTATGTATTTACAAAAACAGGCAGCAAGCAACTGGTTCTCCACTCACAGAAAACAGTTCTCTAAGATTCTTGTGTCAAGACCTGGCAGATGAGAGATGACAGGAAAATTCCAAACAGTGCTTTTATTTTCTGTCTCACCAGCCTCCTAGAAACTTTGCAGGTCTTTCTCACAGAGCTCCTCACAGAGACAAAGAAAAAGGAAAGCTTTTCTGTGTCTTTCTTACCTGAGCCTATCTGAGTGGCTTCTGTTTGACAGAGAGTGGTTTGTGTTTGTGTTTGTGCTGGGCTTAAGGGCCAAGAACAGTCAATACTGAATGGTGCTGTCCTCTGGAGAGCTGGAGAATATATAAATATTGCATTGGGGATGTGCTTTCCTTTTCAACAAAGTTTCTGAACAGGTTTGCTTGCTAAGGGTCTATTATTGGCATTTTCATTATAACCCCTGTAACACCAAGCTTTTTTACAGGACTTATGATTCAGAACAAACATTTTGTCGAAGATGAATCTGGCATGCTTGATGTTATTCAAGGGATACATTTCTTTGGAGAAACTTCCCATGGAAAGTTCTGAGTCTGCATCGGGGAGCCCAAAAAATCCTTAAGGAGAAATTGCTGCCTCATGCGTGAACTTCTGGTAAGTTTTCTGAGTCAACAATGAATAAACATAGTCTAACATTATTTCTGATTCTGTAATAGGTCAACTTATAAGATATCAGAAACCTATTGTATATAAGTTCTGCTTAAACTCACCTTTCATGAATAGTTGAGATAGAAGGCTTATGTAGTTCCCTATTAGGGTTATCAGAAATTACTAATGGCCCTATCTCGCTTCTGTGACCTTGCCTGCTTGCTAAATAGATAACTTAGGATGCAAAACGCTCCCCCATCCCTTCTACCAAGTTCTGGCCTAGGCAACACCAACATGTAAAAAGTCAGGTACTTGCTGCCCTCCGGTATCTCAGGTGTCTAACTATGATTGGTCATTTTAAACCCTCTTAGGACAAAGACCTTTAAATTGACAGGTTCCCGCCAAAACTAACGTCTGTGTGTCACAATATAATCGGCTACCATGAAATGTTGTAAATTGTAATCAGTTAACCAAATAATGACGTATTCTGACTTGCTAAAATCCATATAAGCTCACTGCTGCCTTTGTTCGGGGCCATTCTCTGCACTTTCCTCCTTAAGATCAGGAGATCAGGTTTGGCCCGGCCGTGAATAAAATCTTGCCTCGCTTCTATTCAGCATCTGGTGGGTTTTTTCCACAGCACCCCGTTTCAGATTCCACTTTTATTGAAAATCTTTCCTGGACCCGTAATCTGTAACCATGGGAGTACAGGACACTTACAGAAGTATCTCAGAGGTATAAAAAGATGAATAAGCTACCTTGTGAACCAATGAGTTTCTTGTCATTAGATGCAATCAAGCAGAAGTTGAATAACAACCCACCATTGATACTGCTTAGAGATTTTGCATTCTGTGAGGGTTTGAGCAAACAGGTTTTAGGGAGCCCACCTACCACCTGTGAGACAGAACTGAGGGAGAGGCCAGACAAGCTTCTTGGACTCCACACCTTGACCTTTTTCCCACCTCCTCCTTGATCTACAGAAGCTCTGTTTTCACCTGTTGCACATATTGGATATTTAAAATGCTTTCCTTTGAAGAAAGTGTTCTACTAAAATAATTTGTTTTTAATTTTTGTATTCTTTATTTATTTTTGAGAGACAGACAGTAAGACAGAGTGCGAGCAGGGGAGGAACAGAGAGAGAGGGAGACACAGAATAGCAAGTGGGATCCAGGCTCTGAGCTGTCAGCATAGAGCCCAGTGTGGGGCTTGAACTCACGAGCTGTGAGATCATGACCGGAGCTGAAGTCGGACGCTCAACCGACTGAGCCACCCAGGTGCCCCAAATAATTTTTTAGAAATAAAGAAAATAAAACGTAAACCACTGGGCAACAGATATTTCAATTTCTTCTAACTCTTAAGATTTTCAATGTTCTACAAGTAGGCTTTGATACATTCTAAATGAGAACTCTTTCCTTCCCTTCTCATTCCTGGTATATCCTCATCTCCATTTGGCAAATAGGAAACCTTTTAATTCTTGGTAGATTTTTACAACCAACTTTCAATAAAAGGGTAGAAAATTCTCCATAGGTTTTTCATTCACAAGGAATAGCCATTAGGTTTAGGGTTTTAATCATCATTAACAAGCAAACCCTTAAAAAATCAAGCCAAACACAGTCAAGCTGTGTTTATTAATAGGAACAAAAGGAAACCTTTGGTTCCTACCTACTGGCCTAGTACATCTTGGCCTGAGGGGCAAACTCTTTGTGCTGTTTCCTCACCTGACTTTTAGATTTTTATGCATCTTTACAGCTGAAATTCTGCTAAATAAAGATAGAGTCAGAGAAGACAATGAAAAGCAGGCGGGTATTAATAGAGAATACAAACAAATCCAATGGTATCAGCATCAAATGTAAATCAGGAATGGCAGGTATTCACTAAAATTTACTAGCCAAATAAATGGTTGAGGTTATTATTCTATATATTCTATATTGATGCCTTCTATAAAAGAAGAACTTTGAAACAAACATCATCTGATTTAAATATTACATATATAAATATTACGCATATTACACACACACACACACACAGAGGTAATTTGGGGAAACTGTTTCTAGTGGAAAGTTTTAAAGAAATAAGCAGGGATTTTGCTTATGTTAAAACCACTAGGGGTACCTGGGTGGCTCATATGGTTAAGGGGTTGGGCATCTGACTTGGGCTCAGGTCATGATCTCACCTTTTGTGACTTTGAGCTCCTAATAGGGCTCAGTGCTGACAGCTCAGAGCTTGGAGCCTGCTTCTGATTCTGTGTCTCCCTCTGTCTCTGCCTCTCCCCTGCTAGTGCTCTGTCTCTTCTCTCTTTTCTCTTTCGCTCTCTCAAAATTAAATAAATGTTAATAAACAACAACACTAACAGTGGAAAATACTGATTTATACTTACTGTTCAGGCTTTGAAGGAAACTATATAAGGTTTCTCTGGCTAGTGAATTCATGTTAATAAGAAACTTACTTTGTATGGCAAGTGTCATAAACACATAATTACATGATAAACAAATATAATTCCATTTGGTTTTCTGAGTAGTAAGTGTTTTAAATATATGCAGAAAGGGCTGTGGCGAAAAAAGATATTTATGTTTTCCATGTAAAGCCTAACCAGTTGTCAGAAGAGAAAGTGGAGAAGTTTTTACCATCTTATCCCTGGGATACAGTTCATACTTACTGTTTGTACTTGGGTCTCTTGGACCCCAGAGTTCTAGGATAGAGCAGAACCAAACCAAATTGCATATCACCCTAAAGCTTGAAGAGAATCCCTTGTATTTGTTTACTGATCAGTATTAAAAACAAATCAGCCTGGAGGCCTTAGCTGTGTGGGAAAGATACAGTTTGCCTCTTTAATAGCACCAACTGTATAGAGAACGTTTTGTCTGGGCCGCATATGTTCTTCTGCTTTGCTTCCACTTTCAAATGCAAAGTGCAGAAGATTAAAATGGCCTTTAACTTCGGTGAAGGTCTCTCATGTCCTAAGATCAAGGGGCACTCCTGTCTTTCCTTGGTCTTCCTGAGCGTGGTACCCTGTGATACTTCTCCAAGTTGAGGGCACAGGCTTAGAAATCTTTAGTCACAAGGAATGGTTTTCCTCTGTCAGTCACCAGTGGAAGGCCATATTAATTTTCAAGGCACAATGTAAGTTCCAGCTGTTATCCTAAGCATTTGCGTAGATTATATGCCAGACAAAGAGTGAATGAATTAAAAGTAAATGTCACTTCCTAAAACTCAGCCCAGTAAACACAGCTTAGGAAAATATTTCCTTTTGCCTTAGTGACAGCTATTGGAATTAGGCAATGGGGTGCTTTCAGACCTGGTTCACATCTGGAGAACCTCATAGTTCAGCTGCCTCCTATGGTAGGGATCACTGGATAGTTCTCTCCTACCATTAATTTGCACAGACTAAAGGCAGGAAGCCTGTGAGAGATCCACAAACAGCACATTACCATCCAGCATGATCGATCAATAGAACAACCTGATAATGGCCCAAAGCAATTCCTCCCTCTTATCCTTGCCTCTCCATTACATTTGCTTTTAATGGACGTGAGTCTGGGCTGTCAGTTACCAAAAATTTCTTAGATGCAATGTTTTGTGTGAGAGCATCAGGCTTCATTTCTTATCTTAGTTACACGTCGGTTCTTGTTTTCATCTTTAATGTATTGAAAAACAGTTGCTTCTCTGATAAATTTGTCAGAACTGTTAGTCTCCAACACACTGAATCTGTAACCTCGTCTGCAATTGCCACAGCTCATTTTAATACGTATCAGAAGCATTTGGGGATTAGAGTATGACATCTCACTAATCACTCAAATAAAAAAAGCAGAGTGGTTAAAATTGTCATGTGCTCTATAGCCAACGACCGACAAGTAAAAACCATTTTTGCCCACCATCCCTATGCGGCTCTGAGATTTAAAGCAAATCAGAAATGCATAATGATCTTACTCTCACAAGTTATGACTCATGTTCATATTCCTGTAGGCCCAGCAAAGTCTCATTGGTCATGATGCGTAGTGACTGGAAAGTCAAAAAGTATGCAATCTCTGACCTCAAGGCTTCATTAAGTAGGTGGCTAGCATATATGAGAGAAGTGGAGACTATTTAAGAAAAGGAAGGGCAGGGAACTAACATTTATTGAGACTTTACTATGTATCATTACAGTGGACACCATTGGTGCTCTGCCTGGGTCCCCTTGGGTCCCTGTTACCAGGTTCTAGCACCCCATCCATAAGTTTTGGCTTTATCAGAGGCATGAATCTATGGCTCAGCTTGGGAGGCTGGCCCTCAGGTTGCTGGAGACTTTTCCCACAGAAGCAGAGAGGGATGTGCCTGAGATTTATGGCCATTGTTCTGTAGCCAGATTGATATGGGAGGGAGGAAGAAGGCCCAGCTCTTGGGCCTTAAGTGATAGGAAACTCTGAAACATAAGTTGCACAACAAAGCTCCTCTCTCTAGGATCTGCTGAAGTCATATCCCTGCTTGAATTCTTCTCCTTCCCAGTCTGCCTTCTCCCACTCCCTTCCTTCTTTCTCCTGGGATCACTACCTTAATCAATCCCTTGCCCAAGACTCTTGTCTCAGGGTCGGCTTGGGATGTGCTACACTGTCCATTTTATGTATATTCTATGACATATGCTATGCCTTTTGTGTATATTATATTATATATGCTATGGCTTTCAATTATGACATATGCTATGCCTTTTTATATTTACTGTGCATATGATCCGCACAATCCAGGAGGAAACTGAAGATCAAAGATTCTAAATTTTTTTTTTCAAAGTTTATTTATTTTGGGGACAGAGAGAGACAGAGCATGAACGGGGGAGGGGCAGAGAGAGAGGGAGACACAGAATCGGAAACAGGCTCCAGGCTCTGAGCCATCAGCCCAGAGCCTGACGCGGGGCTCGAACTCACGGACCGCGAGATCGTGACCTGGCTGAAGTCGGACGCTTAACCGACTCCGCCACCCAGGCGCCCCAAGATCAAAGATTCTAATTAACCTGCCCAAAATCATAGAGACATTAGGTGGTCGAAGTATGGCCTTTTGAACCCTAGTTTTATCACTTTATATTTATTTATTCCATTCTCAGCACAGGCAAAGGGTATAAGATGCATAAGTACTATTTTGGGAATAAATGCACTTGCAGATAGATGGCTTCTACACATTAGGCCCGATGTAAATACTAACTCCTTACTGAAAAGACATCATTTGAGAAGGAAAAAGATAAGCACAGGTTCACAGTCTGTTGGTTGAAAAAAATACCAAGAATCAAGCATATTACTCAGCCATAAAAAAGAATGAAATCTTGCCATTGCAAACAGCATAGATGGAGCTAGAGAGTACAATGCTAAGCGAAATTATTCAGAGAAAGACAAATGCCATATGATTTCACTCATGGAATTTAAGAGGCAAATAACATGAGTAAAAGGGGAAAAAAGAAGCAAACCAAGAAACAGACTCTTACCTACAGAGAGCAGATCGATTGTTACCAGAGGGGAGGTGGGTGGGATGATGGATTAAATAGGTGTTGGCGATTAAGGAGGGGATCTGTTGTAATGAGCACCAGGTGTTGTGTGCAAGTGTAGAATCACTATATTGTACACCTGAAACTACGTTAATTAACTGGAATTTAAATTAAAACTTAAAAAAAGAATTAAGCATATCTCTTGACATTGGAAGTGAGACTCAAAAAGTCCTGTGTGTGTTGTTTCTTTTCATTTATTTACTTTATTTATTTATTTATTTATTTATTTTTAGAGAGAGAGAGAGCAAGCATGAATGGGGGAGAAGGGCAGAAGAAGGGAGGCAGAAGGAGAGTGAGAGAATCTTAAGCAGGCTCCATGCTCAGTGCAGAGCCCGATATGGGGCTTGATGCCATGGCTCTGGGATCATAACCTGAGCTGGAATCAAGAGTTAGATGCTTAACCGACTGAGCCACCTAGGCACCCCTCAGCCTACTTTTCAAAATAAAGTACTTAAATTAGAAATTGCTAGATTCACAGTAACATGGCCTTTGCTAGAAACAAATCTTTGCAGACAGTAGATCAATAAAGTCACCCTTTGCTGCTCACCAGAGAAGTTAAGAAACTTGGCAGAAGATGATGAAAGCCCGCAAACCTTCAGCTTGGATTTTTAATAGCAAATTAATTCCGATTAATGGCCTCCAGTGGATGGAATTATAGTTAGTATTTAGCTTGGTCTTTCTCATTAATAACTTCCACTGTGCTCCTGACAAAATTAGTTTTATAAAGTAGCCTTGAAAGCAAATACAAGAAATGCTTTCCACAACCTCCACAATAAAACATTCCCCCTAGATTGTCATTAGCTTTACCCAAAAGATTCCATTGTCTTTTGCTTTTTTTCTTTATTACCTTTGGTGCTTGGGGAATTCAGAGATGCCAGAGCTGGAGGGCTGTTTATGACTCATACAATAAGCACTGCTAACAGCCTCAGGAGGGCTGTGACTCTTAGACTGGCCACCTCCTTCCCACTTCCCCAGAGCTTCAGGTGAGACACACAAACGTTGCCCAATTCACCTTCTGTGGAAGGGCTTTAATCTCTTCACCAATATCAGGTGTGTGTGGGGGGGGGGGGGTAAAATTGTTAACGTCGCAGCCTTACCACACAGTTGGAGGAATGACTTCCAAGGAATGAAGCTCTCAGGAAACAGGACGATCATCTCTCAACGTTAGTTGCACAAATGCAGATTCAGCTAATGCACGTGAAATGCCAGACATTCTGTGTACATCAGCTTGGTGAGGAAAGTACGATTGACTCCCTCCTTCACAGATGAGGCGTCTGAGAGTCAGAGAACATTATGACCTGTTCGCTCCAGGACGTGAAGTTGCTGAGCTTCAAAGCCATGTGTCTCCAGGTGGAGCTCAGTGCCTGAGTTCCCTTATGATGGACCCCTGGGCTCAGGGGTCCAAGATGGAAAAGGCTACCTTGTGCAGAGGCCACAGCCACTTCTCCAGGTCATCATCCTCATGTTTAGGTAGGCGAGTGGAGGCATTTTTTCCAAATGTTCAAGAGTGATAGTGAAGCTTGAAGTGGCAGATACAGGACAGGTAGACAGGTATATCTGCAGAAACTCGCTTCAGGAGAGAGTAGCAAAGAATATTTTGTAACCCTAGATAGACTTAATCACTTACAGGCCCTGGAATCCCCCATAGGGACTTAGTGCTCCATTCTATACTACTTCTTTTTTTTTTTTTTAGTCCTATTCTATTTCTTAAACTGATTCTCATTGGGTGCCTACACTTACTAAATCCCTGCTTTCAAGGCACCTACATTCTAGTAGGAGAGACAAAATAAACTGGACAATTTCAGGTTGTTATAACTGTTATTAAGGAAATCGAGTGACTCAACGGTAATTCAATGATAACATTTCATTACTCTTATTTATTTGAGTCCGCTTTTATTAACAGACTGTAAAGCCCTGGGAGTGGTGCTTTTTTCCTATTCATTTTTACATGCCTAATCTCTAGCGTGACTTTAGAGACGCAATGAGCACCCATTTAATGAATGAATAGAATGAACATATGGAGCACCTGTCAATGAAGTGCTCCAAAAGACTGCTGAAGAGTAGAAATGGTAGCTCAAAGGAAGGCCTTTGAGCTTCCACGGGAGCCACCGAGCTTTCCTGTGTTTGCTCTTGGAAACATTTGATGTTCCTATAACGAGAGATAGACTGTATCATATTTTCCACTAGTGGCTACTTCCCCCGAACACTTAAAGAGACACAAGGTCACAACTGGCTATTTTCTAGAAAGGATTAAAGATAATTAAAGAGGAACAGTGATTTGGGGCTTCAGGCTTAGGGCTTTGGAAGGAAGGGCTTTTAGAAGGAAGTTCACTACCAAAATATTGCAGCTGATCCTCTTCCAGAAAGGAAAACGTTCACATTTTAAAATGTTTATTCTTTTATTTTGTTATTTTGAGAGAGCACACACGTGCACATGAGTGGGGGAGGGGCAAAGAGAGAGAGAGAGAGAGAGAGAGAGAGAGAGGAAGGAGAGAATCCCAAGCAGGCTCCTGCTGACAGCACAGAGCACAGCGCTCCATTCAGGAACTGAATCAATATGACCCGAGCTGAGATCAAGAGTCCAATGCTTGACCGACTGAGCTACCCAGGTGCCCCGAAGAGGGTCACATTTTAAAAGTGCCTCTTGATTCTACCTAACACTGAAGGTCTTAAATTATCTCAGACCTAGGATTGAAGCAATACCTGCTCAATATAATCATCTTCTTCTTTATTGTAGTGCTACTTTAGGCAGGATATATGTGAAGATCAAGGTTTTTTGGAAGAATCCATACAATCTGCACTTCAGCTTAGCTTTGACTACATCAAAATTTCAAGTTACTAAGGACTAATGAATAAGACCTCACACACCTGAAAATTCACAAACAGATCTACAGTGTGTGGATGGAACTGACAAGACAGGCTTTCAAATGCCTTGTCCAAAAACATGTGAAGTTCTTTTTCAAGTAGCGTGTATTCCCTAATGCTAATAATATAGCTAATAATATATTATTAGCTATATATATATGTACATATATACATATATAATATATGCTAATAATCCTAATAATATATTATTATTATTTTGGTTAACTTCCTTCATGTGATAAGATAAATGTACTTTTATTTTACCTGAAATAGAACTGAGTTTTGAAGAAGACAAAATTACCATACAAAACCAGACCAATCAATGTTCTACACGTCTTTATTTTCTCAGCTTCAGCCTTTAACTCCCAAAACTCTTTGATAGCAAGATTTGTAGCAAGGATTTCTGATAATATACGAGTACCTGCAGATATAAAAGAGTGAGGATTGATATCGTACAGTGAGATAGTGAGGAATTAAGCTAATGTATATGAACATTTACCATGTTCTAGATACATTGTTGACTCTGTGAAATGGATGAGTTGCATCGACTCTCTTTTGGCCAGTATATTTCATGAAAACTGACCCATTATCTAGAACTAGCAAGCAGCATGTGCACCTTCTCCACTTTCCTTGCTCAATGAAGTTTTCTATCAGAAGTTTCTTAAGCAGCTTCTATCTTAAAGATTTAACTTCACTTTTCAAAAAACTAACCATGCAATGCAAATTCAAATTAAAGTAATTGAATTTGGATTATGGAGCAAGCGAGACAGAAGAAGGGCATTTTCAAATAAGCTACTGTTCTTATTTGCAAAATCCCACATCTGGGAAAGACACCAATAAAATGTTTCTCCCTGTGCTTTATTTGCTGCTGACCACAGTATAATTGCAGCCAGACAGGAACTCATCCCAGGGAAAGGCAAAGAAGCTAGAAAAGATTTTTTTGGTGATGACAAAAAACTAAGCTTTTGGTCTGTACAGTAACTAGAGGAAAAACAACTTTGGAGGAAACATGGGAACACAAGCACACAGCATGGTATAAACGTCTGGAGGCAAATATTATTTTATCTAAATGAAACATATTGTGGATTTGGCAGCCAACGGCTTCCATGATGAAATCGGCATGAAGTAAAGGAAGTGGGAATCAGGAGAACTGGGTTTGATGTTAGTCCTGCCCCTTGCTGCTATGCCCTTATCTGTAAAATACAGATAAAGTACATAAGGATCTTGGGGAGCCGGTGTAAGGATTGGATTAGGTGACCCATGGACAAACACAAGCCACTAAGCTGGTTCAGGGTAGATGCTCAGTGAACACCATTTTCCTTTCTCTGCTTGCCTCCTTTGCACATTTCTTTGGTCCACTCCAGGCCTCAGTTTCCACATCTGTGAGATGGGAAAAGCCTGAAGGGTGTTCTGTGTTTCCCTATGATTCCAAAAGGAGGGTTAGAATGTGACTTCATAATGCTACAGTTTTGTTTTTTTGTGGGGGAGAGAATGTGATAAACATTATGATCCTAGAAAGAGGAAGGGAAGATTTTTTTCCTTAAGAGGAGAAGTCAGAGATCTAAGTGACATAAATGTATCATAACAATGGAGAATTTTCTGTCCAGGCAAATTGATTCAGATCTTGCCCACTGTTTAAAGGCTTTAGTAGGCTACATGGAGGACATTCAATATAGTTTTCTATTCCATGACATTGTGGAGATGATTTAGCACACGGTTGCTGGACAGCTGTCTAAATAGAAGGAGAGAGCCAAATTGTCAGGAAAGAAAGGTATCTTGACCAATGACAGTAGGATAATCTCTGTTAGCTTCAGTTTTACATAATGTGGAAAAAGATTCTTATTTAATTCCACCAAAAGAATACAAATGGATTGTGACACTGAGATAAACAATGTGTTCTAGAGGTATCTTTCGCTTTGTAGTTGTTTTTTGAATACAGAGTAGTAGAATAAAATAGAACCCATGTTTTTTGGAATGCTAATATGTGCCAGAAACTGTGCTAATTTTTCAGATAAATAATATCAAAAATAACTATGTATCAAGTATTATTCCAGGTGCTTTGTGTACATTATGCCATTTAGTCTTCAGATGAATAGGAAGAAACTGAGGCATAGGAAGGGAAACTTACTGAAAATAGTCAAAAGTCAAATCCATTGGACACAAAACCCATGCATTTCATTACTGTATTATGTTGTCTAGAGCACTTAACATTAGTTTCCATTGGATGGATTAGGAATATAGTGGAGTTCGGTCAGTTACCAGTCTTACAATTCTGGAGTAGAAATTCTTCTCCTGGGTGCTGGCAGATATGACCTCCTCAAACACCTGCTGAGAACTTTATGTCTGGCTCCACCCATGGCTGGGTGATCCTAATAGAATCTCTCATAGAATCCATGGCTTCTCCTGCAAGGGACAGTGGCTACCTTTCTACTCATTCAGCTCACTCTTATCTTCCCCAAATCCTTCTCCACATCATTGTAGGATTCTTATTTGAATCCTCTAGTAAATGATTTTACTGCCTCAGTTGTCTCACCAATAATTACTTCCTAAATAAATGGCACCTGCATTCCTTCCCTTTGTCCATTTAAAAGAAAGGCAGACTTGCCCCCACACTCCCCTATAGGAAGAGATCCAATCCACAAAGCTGCCAATGTTTACCTCCAAATCCATTCTGCGGCACCCCCCACCCCCACCCCCACCCCCCGCCACCAGGACTTTTCTTTTGTCTTCTCCTTCATACCTTTTTCTGTTATCTAGTCACTTTGATGAGTCTGGAGGGATTCCCCACAGACTCATCCTGGGTACTGGTCCTGGGTATTCCCCCACCTTCCAACACTACTGAGGGATTAGATTTGGGACTACCTGCTTTTTTATCCAACTAGGATTCACCTTTAAAGCATTAAGATGATCATCACAATGCATGCTGCCCAGGTTTGTGGTGAGAATAAATGAGATCTTGCAAATGGAATGGGATTTTCAAGATATATACAAATATAAGACAGCCTCATTATTCATTATGGGACTTACACACTTCCCAGCAAAGGAGATGCATAATTTTTGGTTTTATTTTTACCCTTTTATTTTATTTTATTTTATTTTATTTTCCTTCATGCTCTTTTGTAAACAATATATCTACAGTGTGTTCTATAAAGGCATGTTAAGTCCCTCTTTTGTTTTTGAAAACTAGTAAGTTCTAGATTTCGCTATAAAGACACAAGTAAGGATAGCATAATATGCCACTCCCAAATATGCCACTTTAATGTAAGGGTTTTTCTGAGCTGAAAGGCAATTCAGAAGAAGCAGTATAAGAAAAGATCTCTGCCTTTTTCTATTTGCCTAAAAGCAGGACATAAATTTTCAAAGGTGTCCCTCCTTCCCTCTCTACCAGGAGGGAGAAAAGTTAATCATCAGAAACAACTTTTGACCCTAGCAGCCAGAAGACTGAACCAGAAACAGCTATAAAACACCCTTTACTAGCTACCCTTCATCTTCACCCTTAGAAGCCTAAAACTGCTTTCCTCTGTCCTATCATTTCTTCATAAATGTATTGTTCTTTGTTAAAAATGCAATATAAGCCAGAGTTCTAAGCTACCTCTTTGGGCTATTGATTTTTCCCTGCTGAGGTATATCTGTTAATAAACAGAAACTTGTTTTCCTCTGGTTAATCAATCTTTTATTACAGGGGTCTTAACTAAGAACTCAGAAGAGTAGAGGTAAATTTATTTTTTCCTCTCTCACACAGCATCTCTGTCTCTTGGCAGGGGTTTTCCAAGATCTCTAGAATATACAATTCCATGTTTGTCTGCATCTCATTACCCCTAATTTTGACTTTGAACAAATATCCTATTCTTATTATCCCTCCTCTTATCCCCTGTACTCTTCTAGAACCTGCCAGCTTTGACCTTGGTACTTTTCCTGTTTCTCATGTATAGATTTTGTGACCTCTTCCTAATTAACTAAGACAATTATACTTCTTTATCAGTGTCTGGTTTAAACTACACTTGTATTAGGGAGCCTTTTATGAGGACTCCAGCCATTATTGATTCAAGTAACCCAGTAGGAATACTCATTATTCTGTCCTGAACCCTTATTGCCTATATTACATAATTATCATATGTATATATATATATATATATATATATATATACACCACATTATCAAAAAAACTGTCATTTCCTGAGGGAAATTAATGCCTGAAAAATGTTCTTGATAGATATAATGGTTCATGAACAAAAAGTAATGTATAGAGATATAGAAATTATATAATATATATAGGTATAGAAAGTAAAGTATATATATATACATATATATACACACACACATATATATATGAAGTATGTGTGTATATATTATAAATATAAATATACAATAGTGTTATATATATATATATATATATACATATAGTGTATATATGCTCAGGTATAATTGGGACAGAAAAATAATATGACATATTCCTAATAACAAAAACATTTACATATAGTCAATTCTCATTATTTTCAGTATGTATGTTCTGTAAAGTTATTGAAATCACTGAATTAGTGAATACTGAAACACTGCTTTAGAGGAAATACAGGATTAAGTTCCTACAAACCTCTGGTCACATGATTTTCATCAACTAATCAATATATCACTTTGGTATATGTGTATTTCTGTTTAAAGTTACCTTATTTAATATGTACAAAAGGCCCCCCTTATCCACAGGGGATATATTCCAAGATCCCTAGTGAATGCCTAAAACTGCAAATAGTACCAAACCCTATATATACTATATTTTTTCCTATGCATACATGCCTTTGATAAAGTTTAATTTAAAATTTTTAAAATATTTATTTATTTTTTGAGCAAGACAGAGTGAGGGGGAGAGGGGCAGAGAGAGAGGAGACAAAGATTCCAAAGCAGGCTCCAGGCTCTGAGCTGTGAGTACAGAGCCCGATGTGGGGCTTGAACTCATGAACCGTGAGATTATGACCTGAGCTGAAGTTGGATGCCTAACTGACTGAACCACCCAGGCGCCCCAATGAAGTTTAATTTATAAATTAGGCACAGTAAGAGACTAACAATAATAACTAATAATGAAATAGAACAATTATAACTTTATGCTGTAATATGAGTCATGTGAATGTGGTCTCTCTCTCAAAATATCTTTTTTTTTTTTAAGTTTACTTATTTATTTTGAGAGAGAGAACAGAAGAGAAAGAATCCCAAGCAGGCTCTGCGTTGTCAACACAGATCTCAATGCGGGGCCGTGAGATCATGACCTGAGTGGAAATCCAGCGTCAGATGCTTAACCGACTGAGCTACCCAGGTGCCCTTCTCTACCAAAATACCTTGTTGTAACCCACCATTCTTCTTGTGATGATGTGAGACGACAAAATGCCAGTGTGATGAGATGAAGTGAAGGGAATGAAGAGGCATTCTGATGCAGCACGAGGCTACTATTGATTTTCTGACTATAGATCAGAAGGCAGATCATCTGTTTCCGGATGCAGCTGACTGTAACTGAAACCATTGAAAGTGAAATTGCAAATGGTGGGGGGGAACTACTGTATTGTTGATTCATTAACATTGAATGTACAGCCAATGACAGTATAACTCACACCTGAACAAAGCTTATCTAGTACACATGTTTTCTCCATAAGGCACTTCACAGCTTCTTAAGCATAGGAAGATTAGACAGCACTTTAGCCCTATGCATGTGGACCGTTTTTTTTTTAATTAATTTTTTTTTGAGATTGAGAGCATGAGCAAGGGAGCAGAGAGAAAATCTCAAGTAGGCTCCATGCTCAACGCAGAAGCTGACACGGACTCAGTCCCACAACCCTAGGATCAGGACCTGAGCCTATATAAAGAATTGGATGCTCAAATGACAGCCTCCCAGGTACCCCTGCATGGGGACCATCTTAAAGAGGGAAATCACCAAGAAAAGCACAAAATTATGAAAAGAATGGAACCAGATAGATGGTGAAAAGGACATTTGTGGTATGAGAATTAATAGGCATTACATTAATACCCAGAAAGAATAAATGTTTTGAAAAGTTAAGTCAGGCACACTGGCATCATCATTTAAATTTTAAAAGTAGAGAAAGGAAATATTTCTGTTAGAGATTACCAATAAAATTCTTTCTCAAGGTGATGTAGGGAAAGATCAAAAGTCAACTGAGATTTACATTCACATCCTTAACAACTTAACACTTAACAACCGTATGACCACTTAACAACCGTATGACTTTTGGCAAGCCACACAGCTCAATTCTAGTTTCCTTAACTTTATGGGAAGCCTTTCTCCTTGAATTGTCCCCCCATGCACATGGAGGTTAATGCTTGTGTGTCTTAGCACAGTGCTTCTCACATTTTAATGGATACAAGTCCACTGAAGATCTTGATAATATGCAGACAGATCCAGCAGGTCTGGGGTAAGGCCCAAGATTCTGTATTTCTAACAAGCTCCCAAATGATGCTAAAGCTGCTGGTTCACACACCACACTTTGAGTAGCAAAACATGAGAACTTTTCAAATGACTTCTAATTTCTATAATCTGCTTTGTCTCAAAATATTTCCATTCTTTCATTTTTCACTACCTTTTACCGATTGGCCAAAGCTCTGATTCCTATATAATAAATCTCATGCAATTAAAGGGAGAATCAGAACCCAAAGTTGCTGACAATTCTTTTGGCTCTCTGTACTACTCTCTCCTCAATTCCACTGAGCGTAGATTGTATATAAGTTTAGACGAATGAAACATTTAAGACGTATTCTTAGATTAAAAAAAGACATTCTTAGATAATACAGCTGACGTGAAGTCATAACCCTTGAGTGCATATTTTAATTATTAGGGAAATGGAATCATGGAAAAATGAATAGAGGAAACTGCAGAGGAAAAAATATGAATAATTAATTCAAAACAGTGGCACCTGGGTGGCCCAGGCGGTTAAAGTATCCGACTCTTGGTTTCAGCTCAGGTCATGATCTCCCGGTTTCATGAGTTCAAGCCCCACGTCGGGCTCTGTGCTGACAGCATGGAGCCTGCTTGGAATTATCTGTCTCCCTCTCTCTCTGCCCCTCTGCTCACTCTGTCTCTGTCTCTCTCAAAAATAATTGAATAAACTAAAAAAAAAAAAAAAGAATTAAAAATACTAATTACTCTTCAATAGAAATAATATTTATTATGCTGTTTATTAAGCACTTTCCGTGTGCCAGACATATCATTACATGACTCACGAAATACTCCAGAAATGAGTGATTGATTATATGTGTAATTTGATAAACTCAGACAGCTATTGCCTTTGTTTTATGCTGTACACCATCTCTGTATTTCTTTCAATGACTGTGAAGTGATTTATTCAGAAGAATGAGAAATTTTAATTTGATATGGCTGACAAGATGTCTGATGGGGCTGTCACAATGACAGCAAATTTTCAATGCATTTATTGGGGTTACCTATGATGATTGAAATTCAAAAGACAGTCAGAAAGGTATTCATTCCCACTGACCTATTTTGAATGCAATGCAAATGAAAAGAGTAACATAACACAGAATTATCTTCATTCCTAGGAGGAAAACACCGCTGTTCAGTCTGTGTCCAGGATTGAGTAGAATCACAAATAGAAGACTGGGCATATTTAAATGATCCAAAATGGACCTCGTAGGAAAAAAGAAACAAAGCCCTGCACTGGTAGAGAGAAAGGCTGACCCACCCAAATCTCTGGAGTCCTTACTATTTTGCTGAAATATATTATAACATATGGATTGTCATTCCCTACTCAATTTTTGTCCTGGCTGTGAAGATGTTACTTCTTTATGCCTTGGCATTTCTCTTTTGAGTTTCAGATTCAGAGTGGGAAACAGAGTAGAAGATGGTAGAATCTAGACTTTTAAAACAAGTCAGAAAATATTCTGTTTGAAAAAGAAGAGATCTTTGAGGGAGAGAGTTACTGGCTAATTTATTAAAGATAAATTATATATATATTTTTCACTGAAGCCTGTTTTCAGATGATATCTACTCTGCCACTATAAGAGCATGAGCCTTAAAGAACAAAACATAAAAGGCACAGTCTTAGGACAGTCACTTTCTCTACCTGGGAAAATATCTACATGGCTACTTATTAATAATAACATACTTTAAAAATTAACAACAGAAAATCTCAGTGGTTCTAAAATAGATGATCTTCTTACTGACAAAATATATATGGTATCCATCATCATATTAAAATGTATTTAGTGTATTGTGGCATCTCTTTTACTAAGGCTTTTCGTGCCTTAGAAAATCTATCTCTTTGTGATTTTTTTCTCTTATTGTCTTAAGATTTTGAGCATAAGAATGAGCACTATGTCCAGGAATTCATGGAACCCTCCACAGTGCCTATCACAAAATGATTAGTATCTGTCCTGTCTACAACATTAATTATAATCATATGGTAGCTACCATTTTATTGAAAATCCCTCTTTGACAGGCATTCTGGCAAGTTTTGTACACATATAATTGATACTTATGACAATAACCTAACTAAGAAGGCATCATTCTTCCTTTTTGACACATGAGGAAATTGAGTCTCAGAGAAGTTCCTGGTGAGCCTCATGTCATAGAAATAGTAAACAGACGAGCCTTGTTTTCTCTGGTTCCAAACAGATCCATCAACACCTCAGTGCTGGAGAAGTAGCTATCTAAGAAAACAGTGTTTTAAGGAAAGTTTGTGCTGGCCACTTTCTTTTTAGTAAGCTTTGCCAAACCACACTGATTCCACATGCCCAAAAAATTGCCAGATGTTGTTTGAAGGCTATCCCCATATCGAAGAGCGTAGAACTTTATTTGCTAAAATAATATGGCCTCCACAGTCTGTCTTGCAAGATCTTTCTCCATCAGTTAATTCCAATCTCATCTTTCCTCATTCCCCTCTAAAGCTCAACAGACCACTTATTATCATTTTTTTTTAAGTTCATGGTTGTATCATGTATATTCAACTATCAAGGACATCTGCAACTGTCCAATATATGTGGGGACAGTGTGGCATGGTGGAGGAAGTCTGGGACTGGGTTGAAAAGTTCTAGTACATTCTTATAGTAATGTTTCTTAATTTTTGCCTTGACAACTCTGCCTGTAAGTATGCTCCTGTCTCCACAGTTACTCTGTGTTCCTTTCGCTGAGCTATTTTCTTCATAGCTCTAATTATATACATTAGTCAGTTTAAGTAATGCTACCTCATTCGATAGTAATAAAGACCTCAAACCCCAGTGGGTTAGCACAACCAGGCTTTTTCCTTCTTCCATCACTTTGAGGTAGGCCAGATGTCCCCCTTCCTTGTCAGTGCTATATGATCTGGCATATGGAAACACTAAAGACAAAAGGATAAGAAGGGATGAGAGAGGCATGTTGGATCTTAATTGGCTCGGCTTGAAAGTGGTGAAAGTGACCCACATTACTTTTGCTCACAGTACACTGACCAGAACGAGTCCTTGGCTCTCAACTAACCGCAAGCAAGGCTGGGACATCTAGAGTGGCTCATGTATATTTAGTGAACATTATCACTGCCACACTACCCTACACTAGTGTTTGTATTTATTTACTTTTCTCCGCTCTCTCCCTTTCACTAGAAAGTTTCTCCATATCGTTATAGATTTTCTTTTATTTGTCATGGAAACAAGATCAAGTGTAGAACAGTGGCTGGTAGGCAGTGAACACTTGATGGATGTTAAATGAAAGAATATTTGTGATTGATTATAGAAGGAGACAAATTCTTTGATCCTTCTTTCCTTGAGAAGCAGGATCTGTGTCCCCTCGCTTTGAATTTTGGCTGGCCTATAACTTTGACCAGTACATTACGGAGGAGGTAACACTGTGGCCAGCTGAAGGTCTTGCCTGTAGGAGAGCTGGCAGTTTCTATTTTGGTCTTAGAGGAGCCCTAAACCCCCATGAAGTGGATCTGACAATCCTGAGATGGCCATACTGTGAGCAAGCACAAGCTCGCCATTTGGGGGGGCTGCATGGAGGAAGAAACAGAGATGTCCTAATAGCCCCCCAGCTCTTTCAGCACTTTCTGCTTATCTCAGCTGAAGTCACAGACATTGTGGAGCGGAAGCACACCATCCCCATCCAAATCCTCGACCCACGAAATAAATATGTGGTCTTGATAAGTGCTCTTTTAAGCCACTAAGTTTGGAGTGGTTTGATATACTGCAACAGATAATTGCACTAATTGGTCGTGGGTGGCTGACTCTTACCTGTTCAACCTCAATACCTGCAGTCTTGGCCCTAATGCACCCATTACCTCTCAGGACCTCGGGCTCAAGGTTTTCCAAAAGATGTTAGCTTTTTCATGTTATCGTACAAATGTTCCTTTTCAGTGAACTCCTTATCTTTCTTCTGCTATGAGTTTGAAGACTGTCTTCTTTTCTACACCCTGAAGGTTCTGTATATGTGCATCTCTCACAGCACTCAGGACACCTGATTACTTCTGCATATTTCATTTTTATTTGCTGTCATCTGCATAGCCAGTGTGCTCACCATGGGCTACATTCCAGTGCCCATTTTAAGGGCCTCTATCATTTCCCATTTCTTATCTTCCACCCAAGGAAACAATGTGAAACACAAGTGAATGAGGGCAGTAGTGTCAGAAAGATTGCTTTTAACTCATTCCCATGTATTAATAATTTTAAAAGCCAATCATTCACATAAGCTACTGTTAGTTAAATTTACTTGTATGCATGCTTTATAACTGAACTCCATCTTGACTTTCCCACTTATCCAGCAACCAGAGGCAACAGAGGTTGCTTTAATATATTCATGAGTTGAAGAGCATTTCTGTTCCTATTAGCTGTAAAACGCTTAAGGCTCCCTATAGGGAGGGTTTATGATTTATCCCTGAGTCTGAAGTTACCCAGTTGAGGTAGCCAGCAAATGCGAATATTTATGCATAAAAGTGAATAAATGAAAACAAAATTGGCAATGACATGCAAAGCTGAAAATAAATATTTAGGAATTATGCCTAAACTTTTTCTTTTTCTTTCTTCTTTCTTTCTTCTTTCTTTCTTTCTTTCTTTCTTTCTTTCTTTCTTTCTCCCTTCACATTCAAGCCATTTGTAGCTGCAGTGCAATCATAATATAATTACACTAAGAATACAAAAGGATCAAATCATGGTGGTACTGTGATCATAGTAATAAACGTTATTTTCCTGTGGTCAGTTACTTAGGTTCAAAAATATCATATTTATTTCAACACATTCAAATTAGGAAAAGCTAGATGGTAAATTGAGCAGTTGGAGATCAGAAGCGCGCATCCAGTTAAGAATGTCACTGAGTGATTTTCATTTACTGGCCTCTTCCATTCTCAGTAATTTAGCTCACACCTAGCACTCCCTTAAAGAGAGCTGTATCCAAACTCGATTCATTCTCTGAGACCTGCTCAAACACCAGCCGTTTCACAAATGGCTCCTCAGTTTCTTCCTAGAGCATCTCTTCTTTTCAGGGCTCCTGTAGCACGCACCGGGAATTCTGTATTTTCCCCTCTGAATTGCAATTCTTTCCATGCATTAGCTCCTCTGCCAGACTGGAAACTTCTCAAGATGCAGAGCACATGTTTTATTCACATTTGTTCCTTTGGGGGGCACGGCACTTGGGCCTGGCTTCTTTGAACGCCGAAATCAAAAAGTGTCATTTCTGTTTCACTTATTTTTTAAATCCATGTCCTTTCCTAGGACAGATCTTTGTAAGTCATTTCATGTGTTAAGGGAAATAGGTTTACAGTCTGATAGATGAGCGAAATAAATCACAAGTCTAGGAGGAAACAGGAAAAATTCTCTTCTGCTATGGTATCAGTTGTAGCTCTCAGTTATTTGAATTTTGAGGTCCATTTGGTTTCATGATTGACAGTTATTCTAAACTAAAAATGGTAATTAAGCTTCCCTTAATTACATGTTACCATGTACTTGTCACTGCGTGAGGTATTGTAGAAAAACAGAACTCATTCCTTTGAATCATTAAGTACAGGTATAAATGTTGTCTAAATATTGCCTCGTTCTATCTCATTTATTTTACACATAATGGAAAATGGCCATTCTCAGTATTAAAGTGAAAACAAAACAGCTTGTCCCTTGAGTTTTGAAATTTTTGGACCCTAAAACATAACTTTACTTACAATCTTTGACTTATTAAATAAAGTTATTGAGCTGCTGCTAAAACTCGAGAGTATGCAGCACATTGGACAAGATGGATGGAAGATTAAGACGAACTCGGCTCGTCGTTTAAATTTTAAACTCTTCCAGTTTAATCTAGTTTGAAATTTAGTTTGAAATTTTTACAACATGAAATAAGATTTAGATCACAAGAGAGAGAGGCAGGTTTCAAAAAGAAAGTAAGTGAATGCTACAGGGAAGGCTGACTTTGGAAAGAATTGAGAACATTTCATATTGTTAATATATAATCGCTGGGATATCAGAAGGTCTTAGTCCCTGATGTGGCTCACACTTCCATACATTGGAATTTGTAAAAAGAGGGAACATCAGTCAGACTCTATTTCCTCAGTATTTCTCTCTTTTTTTAAAAAATTTTATTCTTTATTTTTGAGAGAGACAGAGACAGAGCACCAGTGGGGGAGGGGCAGAGAGAGAAGGTGACACAGAATCCCAAGCAGACTCCAGGCTCTGAGTTGTCAGCACAGAGCCCGATGCGGTTCTCAAACCCACAAACTGTGAGATCGTGACCTGACCTGAAGTCGGATGCTCAACCGACTGAGCCACCCAGGTGCCCCAGTATCTCTTTTTTTCAATGTTTCTTTCTTTATTTGTTATTTGTTTATTTATTTCCTTATTTATTGAGAGAGAGAGAGAGAGAGAGAGAGAGAGAATCAGTGGAGGAGGGGCAGAGACAGGAGAGAGACACTCCCAAACTGACAGTGCAGAGCCCAATGCAGGGCTCAATCCCATGAACTGTGAGATGATTACCTGAGCTGAAATCAAGTCAGATGCTTAACAGACTGAGTCATCCAGGCACCACACCCATCTCTTATCCCAGTTGTCTCTTTCTATTTTCCCCGCTCCTCTCCTAGTCTATCAAGCTGTCACCTCTCATCCATGATCCTCACATTTGAGATACATCTCACCAGTTTTCCAACTGTCTGGAATTGAAAGTCTTATGCATACCCTTTGCTGAGAGTTCCAAATTTCATCAATTTAACCTTCAGATCATCTTTTGGTAATATCCTTGAACAAAATGCCTTTAATTTAGAATTTGTATGTACAACCAAGATGCCAAGGAAGGGTCTTTTCAAGAATCCCTTGAATCTCCTGAAATTGTATGCAAAATTGTTATTTATTTTCCTGGGATTAAGGCCTATGACTCTTACATATGCTCAAAAGGAGCCCTTCCGAATTTGGGAAGTTGTATATCTTCCAGACCATTGAGAACATATGTTTTTTAAACGCTGTGAAGTAGCAGCAGTTATGACTTCTAAGGGATGTGCAGAAAAATTTCTTGAAGGTAACCTGTCACCAAAAGAGGGACCACCGAATCCCTCCTTTTGTAAGGCATTCTTTATTAAATAACTCCCCATCCCTTGGAAGAATTTCAACATTGAATCTAAAGTCTAACCTCTCTAACTTATACTTTCTGGACCTCCTCTGTCTTTCTCAGGTTTAAGAGGGTCTTCTGTTGAATTAGTGTCACATTCAGAGCTGTGACGATTGCTGACTTCACACTGCCACTTGTGAGTTGCCAGAACAGCTGTCAGCTTCTAGGGTTGGAAGAGTTAAAGCTCATGAGGATTCAACCAGGTGCATATTCAGAGGGAGAAAGAGAGATTTGATCTCAAAGCACATCCTCATCAACCCTCTCAAACTGTAAGGAGCCAGACAGAGAAGCATAGATGAGAGAAATGATCCTGTGGGGTCAATGGTAAACAACAGGAGGACAGTCTTGCCAGCTGCTTCTTCATTCCCACTGATCTCACTGATTGGATGAGAGAGTAATGTTAAATGACAAAATTTTAATGAAAAGCTGAGAATTTAGATTTTTATGTGAAATTTTCCAACATGTATGCATTGACAACTAATACAAATATTTAAAAGAGTACAGAACAAAGAATAAACAAACATTAGCTAATGTGGAATCTAGAGGCCCAAGTTCATGAATTTTGCAATTACGGCAGAATTCCCCAATTCCTTCCACCATCTTTGTTGTAAATATAGACTATTCAGTATCCTAGGTCGATACCCTGGAATTTCCTATCTATGGCTTATTCTTATAAAATTTCCTTAGTTATTTCCTCAAGAATTCCTTCTCTTCACTGTCCCACCTCTTCACCAAGCCCAGGCTATCCCTCCATAATGACACCCCTTCCTAATAGGACTTTTAGATATAATGTCTCTACCACATGTATGACCAAGTGTGATGTATTTGCCTACAAGATATTCTTTTTGATGTTGCTGTTATTTTTTTTAACATCCATGTGTCTGTCTCATCTCTCTTCATTATTCATTCATTCACTCTACAAATACCTGTTCCCTATTCTGTATTCGTGTACTTGGCACTGAAGATGACACCAGGAAAAAAATACTATTTCTGTCCTTCCAGGGATCACTATAAATGTACATCCATACACATCAATTCATCAAAAGGGTAACAGTAAACTGTTGACAGAGAGCTGAAACCCTCAGAAGACATCTCCTACCAACATAGTGTTATGGACTGAATGTTTGTGTCACCCCTGAATGCCTGTATTAAAGCACTAACCCTCAAAGTGAAGGTGTTAGGATGTAGAGCCTTTAGGAAATAATTAGCTTTAGATGAGGTTATGAGGGTGAGTTCCTCATGATGGGATTAGTTTCCTTACAAGAAGAGACTAGAGCTCGCTTGCTCCCCCAAACCTGGCCCTGTGAGGACACAGCAAGAAGGAAGTTATATGGAGGCTGGAGGAGAACCTCACCAGACCCCAACTATGTTGGCACCTGATCTCAGACATCCTGGCCTCTAGAACTGTAAGAAATAAGTATATGTTATGTAAGCCAAACAGCGGATGGTATTTTGTTATAGCAGTCCCAGCTAACTAAGTATACAACATCTAGAGAGTGACTTATACATGGAGAACATTCAGAAATATTTTTTGTTTGGCTACCATTTTCACATGTAATTAGTTATAACGCATTAAGAGGATCTTCCTGCATTTTGCAATATGGATTCTGTTAATTGGTTGTTACCATTGCATATCTGTGTGGAGAACCACTTAGGGACCAGCAATAATTTGTATACCATGTCTCTCCATTGCCACTATTCCTGTGGAAAGTTCTTAGGATTCAAAAGAACCACACAGGTCTGCTGTGCAGTAGATTTTCAATCACTTCTGCATTTGCATTTATTTTAGAAAGCACTTGTGATCCTTTCTCAGCACATCATTTATGAAGGGAGACTTTGTCAGCCTAAAATGTAGCTGTAGCAATTATTTTTCAAAGAAAAAAATATCAACACAATACTTTTAAACTTTATTGGATTACCTCAGAATTTTCCCAGAGTGAACATAGACTTAAGTCTATTTTTCATAAAAAGGATTAACAATTGTTTCTTACAGTCATACTCTGTGAGAATCAAACAATAGCATCTCCATTTGAAAAAGACTTTTGCTACGAGGTTGAAATTAACTTCTTTTTAAATGGTTCAAAAATAACTCATAGCATAGTGGTTATCGTTGAGGTGAGAATTATCTGTTTTTATTAGCTCTCTTAGGCTACATTTCACAGAAAAATTCTCATGACTTACTAATGTGTTTCAATTTATTGTTTGGAAAGCAGTGGATAAGAATTGCAATGATAACAACTAAACTATATGAAGATGTTAGAAACTGAGGTTCTCATTATTGTGGCATGTTGGTTATCTGTATCTTATTCAATGGCATAGTTTAAAAGTGTCACAGTGACTTCCAAACAAGAAAGAAAATTTTAAAGAGTTTCAGGCATTGCACGCTATTTAAACTTATCCTAACAATATTTTATACTCACAGACATTGAAAAGATAAGTTGAAGAATGGAAAAGAGATAAAAGTATGCCTAAAGACAGTCAGTATTTGGTAGGTATATATTTTAGGGCCACAATTCAATGACCTGAACTTGAAACAAAAACCAAAAACCAAAAAAAAACCTACTCAGATCCTCTGGTTTTCTTCACTCTAATTAATTAGGGGTTAGCAAAGTCGTAAGAGGAAAGATGCAAACTTTCAGTGGCTAGTCAGGGAAAAACCTTGGAGCAGTGTGTGGTAAATCTAAAGATTGGTGGCCCAGAGAAACAGAAAAGGAAGAAACTAAATTGAATAAGAAGAAATTGCATTGTCATTGTTCACAATCCTATCTCTTCTGCAAGCAATAGACACAAGGAATGATAAATCCATGAATGTTCAGAAATTTAAATGAGCAGTATAGCAGTCAATGGAGTCAAGTTCTAGACTTGGATGAATATGGACTCCTAACCTTGCTCTAAAGCCTATTAAGTTTTTCCATGAGCATTTCAGTCACTCCTAACATCCAGTTTCATCACCTGTAAAAGGGATCATAATGGTACCTGTCTCATAGCACTGGGAATGTTACATAAGATCATCGAAGGGTTGAACACAATGCCTGGCATTTACCAAGCCCTCGTGGTGTCCAACCATAATGTTCACTTATATTAATAAAAATAGATAAGGGCCTTTAACAATCCTTTAATAAGCTCAGTTACCCAAACTTTTCTTTTTTTTTTTTTTTCCCCATGATAAACTCTTTTCTTAACACTGAAGATTTGAACAAATTTACTGTTTCAGTTGCAAAGGTGTTGCATGAGTGGTTGATACTCAGGGGGATCACACTGATAAGCCCAAATGTAGTTTTTTAGATGGTGTTGGTTCTGATTGGTGGAGTTGGGGGCAGCAGTTGTTTGGTACTTTAACTAAGAAGCCAGAATATGTCATTAGTTCATGGATATGTATGATTGAATCAAACATAGATGAATTGAGAAACTGATTTCTTTTGTTATGTGTTTGATCTATGTGATAGATACAGAGTTCCGCTGCCCTTCTCCTCCTTCAGGGGAAGAAACGTTTGCTCTAGCCTGGAAGAGTGACTCAGGCTATCAGCAGCTTCAGGGTTCGACTCATCCGCAGAGAGCTGCCTCGCCCAAGGACCAGTTGGAATGGGTATAAAACCCCAAACTCTTCTGGGCCATCACAGGATAACTCTGATGCCCCAGAAGTCTCTATGGGGTTGGTTGAGACTTTGTGGTTCTGCAATACTTAGACTTTCTTCTCTCCATAATCTTACGTCCACCCTCCCTCTTCTAGAGATGTTGATTTTTAATCACTGTATACCAAACTCCTGGAGAACCAGTCTCCTTGGTAGGCTTCAGCCATTCCAACTCTTCTTCAGAAATCCAGTGCTTCGTTTCTTTCTCATACTCACAAAGTTACACGGCTTTAACGTTTAGTTGCCTAATGACCCTCAGTACCTCAGATCCTCTTGGGCCAAGGCCTGAAGTAGGAATCCTCTGACATACTGTTCTAGGACAACTTGGAAAGAGCAGTCTGGACCATATAAGAAAAGGACGACAGTGGGGGTCCTAAGTCTTGGGCAAAGGAGTACCGGGGATGTGGATCACATTACTGATTTGGAACTTGTGCTTTTAATGAGAGTGCATTTATGAGATAAAGAAGGAAAATGACAAATTATGATATTAATTGTAGATTCTAGAGAACTAGAGAAATAACTGAAAAATAAATACCACTAAAGTACATTTACTTAGTAAAATAAATAATCATTATTCATTTATATGAACCTCTTTCCATTTCACTCATTTGTTCTTTTAGTCATCAATATCATGTGAGAAAATATACAAGGTTAGACACTATACTAGATACCAGAACAGAGAATTAACTAAAACCTGGCCCTTGTCTTAAAAACAAAACAAAACAAAACAAAACAAAACAAAACAAAAACCTCACATTTATGCCTCATTATCTTACAATCCAACATAACTATATCTTATTATATACATGCCAGATCAAATTTTTATGTCCTAACCAATTTTGTTTCACAACAACAGGGACAAACTGTAATTATAACAATTTAAGATTAGTTACTGAATACCATAAAAATTCTGTTTCATAGTTAAATTCTGTTTTTATAGTTAAATCTCTGAAGTTCCAGTTTCTTAGTGTTCTGTTTGGGTGTTATAAATACCTGCTAAAATTTTTACAATAACGATTGAGAACATTGGCCACACACATTCCCAGAGGATTTGGATACCTATTCTGATAATTGCTCTGCCCAAAGATTTGAACTGATTGGCAACAGGCTTAAAACAATTAGATGCATACTATATATTAATTGAACAACTGACTAAGAAAGATTTTTCAGTAGATAGTATCTTCTGGCTCAACTCAGAATCGCTTCTCTCCACAAAGTAACTATTTTATTTATAGAGAAATCATATGCATCTGACGTGATGTCAAGATATTGTTCCAATAAGATACATAAGGTCATCGCAATGCTCAATTAAAGGGAATGTTTGTTGCTGGGATGATTAACCTTCTATCAAACACCTGTGCTCCCTTCTCCAGGGCAGAGTAATGCCAGGAAGTGGCTGCCCAGCCAAGGACACATTACCTGTAACTCTTGCATATAAAAGGGTCACATAATTAGTTTTGCCAACAGAATGTTCATGAGCAAAAGTGGTTAAGAAGCAGTGAGACCATTTCTACTTTCTTTCAGAAGCAAGGATTAGCTAAAGGCTGTGAACCCCGGGGAGATGACAAAAGGAATAGATGGAAAGAGACTGGGTCCTTGAAGAATTGTTTGAAAAAAAAAAAACCAAAAACAAAACCCCAAAAAAACAAAACCGTTCACTAATCAGAAATACCTGTTTAGGCTTTACAAGAGTGAGAAATCTCTGTCTATTTGTATGTTTATTTGTTACAGTAGCATGCATTATCTTAAGTATATTACAGTCCTGAGGTTGAATGTAAGAATTTCCTATGGAAAGGTGGAAAAACATATGTTGATGAGAGACTGGGTCCAATAGAACAAGTCTATTAAAATATATGCATATTTTAAACGATTGAATAGAATTTAACACTGTAACATTTCCTCAGTAAGGCAAATTAAATTTCTAAAAGAGCGACGTACTTGTGGCTTGATCTGATGTTGTAAGTGGGTGGATAAGTAGAAACTGCTTAATCTTCATTCTCTTGAAGATTAACATTTTATAATTTGGAATTTGGCTTTCGCATGTCCATCAATATTCAGCAAATGATCATCTGAATATATGTTCATAGCTTCTAACATGTGTTGTCAGGTTATGTCATTAAAGGGGAGAGCATTATATGTACTCAATGTGTTAAATAATTCTAGACCCTCCCATTTGGAGATGAAAGGCAAGACGAATTGTTTACTCACTTATACTATGCATTAGTAATTTTTTTTCTTTTTCATGACGCAATATTTAAAACATACAATTCTAATGATATTATACATGTGAAAGTGCTTAGTCTTGGGTCTGGCAAATTGAAAGCAATGTGGTGAGCCAGTCTCAACTGTATCAATGAGAATCATACCTGAAAGAATAGAAACGCAACAGGATAGATGGACCTAGGTGTTTAGATGACCTTACAAAGCAAAGGCTGTTAATCACTGGACTTCTGACTACTTCTGAACTATTGTTACATGAGAGATAAGTAAACTTTTGTGTTTTTTTTTGATTCAACTGTATTTAAGATCTTTTTGTCATAGGAGCATAATCAGAAAGAATCAACCCTGCAGACACCTTGATTTCAAACTTCTGATTTCCAGAATTTTGAGACATTTCTGGTGGTTAAGCCACCCAGTTTGTGGAACTTTGTTATGGCAGCTTTAGCAAACTAATACATCATCCATTCCACAATGAAGGTTAAATGTTTTAAATTCTAGAATCAGTAACTAAACCCTGCTGCTTGACATTTGGAGCTAGGGGAATAAGCCATGCCAGTCTTGTACTATTTATTTTCTTTTATCTGCCATTCATGAACATACCCTCTATTCTTTCAACCAGTCCTTACTATTTTCATCCCTATTTTTTATATTGTGCCATAGAGGTTGTGACAAATGCCACTGAGCAGGAGATGCCAATCTCAGATTTGAGTGTGAGGTAGCTCCTGGGAAGACATGGAATAATTATCTGATGCTGGTTTATTTTCAGCATCGATTTAACTTCAAATTAAAGTTGCTAATAATGTGCCGAGCAAAAGAAAATAAATCCTAAAGGTAATGTCACCTCTAAATACACGTTTTAAGGGGTGAGAAGATCAAAGAGGCCAGATGGGCTATGTTAACTTTAATCACAAAATAAAGTACATATCAGTAGGGGAGAAAAATAGAAGATCCCTAGTTGCTCTTTAGAAGAATTTGGGAACACAAAGAGAAGAAAGAATGGAGAAATGTTTATTTATTACTTTGTTTTGTCTTGTTTTTTTCACTGAACAATTCCTGGATGTGTGGGAAACAATATTGAAGGAGGTAGCAATCAAACGTTCATGGCATTTTGCTGTTTATTAAGAATAACCTACTCTTCTTTGTTTTCCCCATTTCCAGGTGAATATTTAATTGCTATTTAAAAAAAATTAAATTTTTATTTATTTTTGAGAGAGAGACAGACAGACAGACACAGTGCAATCATGGAAGGGGCAGAGAGAGAGGGAGACACAGAAACTGAAGCAGGATCCAGGCTCTGTCAGCACAGAGCCTGATGCGGGGCTCGAACTCACAAACCCTGAGATCATGACCTGAGCCGAAGTTGGAGGCTTAACCAACTGAGCCACCCAGGTGACCCAAAATTTAATTGCTCTTAACTAAAAACAAAAACTACTTGTCTTATTATTTTATAAACCCCTCCTTTTTTTTTTCTCTCTCTACACTTGCAAAGACACACCTGTCTAGATTTAGAAAGTGGCCCTATTTACTATATTGTGGTAGATAAGAACAGAAGACTACTATTAACTTTACAAAAGTCTAAAACCCCAGTATTCTCACAATGATCTGATTTCCATGTTGGAATAAACTAAGATGGCTTTCTCTCTGTTTTGTTTTGCTTTGTTTTGTTTTGTTTATCCCAAACAAGTGCTTTAGAAAACTCAGTTGTTTTCAGATACCTTCTACAGCAACCAGCACCATCAGTAAGTAAAATCTGGATAACTCACTTTTTTCAAATCTCTTATCATTGGTGGGGCCAGGATGGAGGGGTGGGGTGCATTTTCAATATGAAAGAAGGTAAGATTAGAGCCCTGGACTAAATAGCATAAAAAATCTCTTTGTTTTCCACGCTGTGTATGTGAGGGGGAAGGGATTCGTTAATAAGAAAAAATATTGCATTATGTTAAACTACAATACAATATATCACAATCTTTATGAGGAAACATAAAAAAGAGATTTTGTCTAAGTTATAAGGATTAGAGAAAAAAACTTCGAATAAAATCTAAGATTGTGCTAGTTTTTTTTTTTTTTTTTCCTTATCCCAGGACATTTAGACAAAAAGGCTAAAGTTATCATCATAATCATCACCAGTATTATGTCATTGAATATTATGATTATCAGAAGAGCTGTAAAGAAAATTCAACTCTTGACTGAGTATTGATAGAAATATCAAATAGAGTACATGATATTATTCAGATCCACTCTGACTCCAAATCCCAGGATTTTAAAATAGATGTCCTGATTCTGGAAAGTAAGTTTTTGGGTTACTTAAAAGAAGGGAAAAGACAAACAGTTCAAGTATTTTGAAAGAACTTCTGAATTCATAATAGTTTTGGGGGAAAGGAAGTATGAAATTACATGTTTTTATGAATGATGTTCTTAATCAAATGGCTCCTGAGGCTATAGTAACATGAAGTATTTTTAATCTTTTCACAAACGGAACATCTATGATCCACATGTCAATGTCAAGGAAAGAGCTTTGTGTTTAAATCTCCACAAGTTTAAAGATTTATACTAAGATCTCAGTGTTAGAAAACTGTAATTGAATGGAAGCTTAGACATAATTAATTGTTAAGCTGTATAATTTTTCACTTTCCATTTCAAGGATTGTCACTAAAATAGCAATTTTTTCTCCTCTTGCTAATCCAACAATTTCCTGGTGACAGCCTGTCATCATGAGAATTTACTATCACATTACTGCTTTACACACTTCAATACAAACATTTCCAAGCTGAAATTAGATACATTGACAAGAAATATGGCTTTTAGTTAATGATTTATGTTTTTGCTTTGGAAAAAGAAATGTTCTCTTAAATATATTATACTGACAAGTAGCTTCCAAACTTTTTGTAGAAGCATTCAAAGGGAATGTTTTATGATCACTGATCAATAAAAATAGTGCCTTGGCATTTTGATATCCCTCTCCTTCACACATACACACACAAAAAGAGAAAATGCTACAAGAGTAGGTCACAGTGATTAATAGTATGTGCATTATAATCTGGTAGAGCAGGGCGTACATCTTGGATTTTCCATTAACTAGCTCTGTGGTTTGGGAAAGTGGTTTACTTTCTTATGTTATAACTGTCTCAGCTATAAATGGGATCATGAAGAGTATTCACCTCCAAAGGTGTTTTGAAAGATTGAATACCCCCTTATCTATGGGGGTGTATGTTCCCAGATGCTGAGCGGTTGCCTGAAACTACAGATAGTACCGAACCCTACATATACTATGTCTTTTCCTATATATACAGACCTGTGATGAAGTTTAATTTATAAATTAGGCACAGTAAGATATTAACAATAACTAATAAAATAGAATATACTAACCAATATATAATATTAACAATAAACAATGTAAGAAAATTCTAACAATGTACTGTCCTACAATTACGTGAACGTAGTTTTCTCAGTATTTTATTGTACCGTGCTAATTTTTCTTCTCATGATGATGTGAGATGCTAAGATGCGCCCATGATGAGCTGAAGGGAGGTGAACGACACACTGTGGCTACTAGTGACCTGCTGCCAGTGCATCAGAAAGGAGGATCATTCGCTACTGGACCTTGGTTGACTGTGGGTAAGGGAAATGGTGGAAAGTGAAACCATGGATAAGGGGGACTACTGTCATGCAGCTCGTTGGAAAGTTAGGTAGAAGGAACATCAGGTAAGTGATGAATAGTCACTATTTGATGTTTTTATAATCATTACTTACTGGGCACTCCTCAGGGCCAAGTGTTAGGCTGGGGAGGGGGGACCTAAAAATGAGGAAGCCATACTTCTCTGAGACCTCACAAACAGTGTTGTGAAGTAAAAAGGCAGATAGCATACGTGAATGCACTTTGCAAAGTAAGAAACTCGAAATAAAAACAAGAATGTTTCGTCAATAAAGTCATCACCAATGCGCTCAAAAATAATTTAATGTTAAAGTGTGGGTCAGCAATAAACCATAAGAGACTCTTAAATATAGAGAACATGGGGCGCCTGGGTGGCTCAGTCGGTTAAGCGTCCGACTTCAGCTCAGGTCACGATCTCACGGTCCATGAGTGGTCCGTGAGTTCGAGCCCCTTGTCGGGCTCTGAGCTGATGGCCCAGAGCCTGGAGCCTGGTTCCGATTCTGTGTCTCCCTCTCTCTCTGCTCCTCCCGCGTTCATGCTCTGTCTCTCTCTACCTTAAAAATAAATAAACGTTAAAAAATTTTTTTTATAAAAAAATAAGAAAAAATATAGAGAACAAACTGAGGTTTGCAGGAGGGGTGTTGGGTGGGGGGATGGGCTAAATGGGTGACGGGCATTAAGGAGGGTACTTGGGATGAGCACTGGGTTTTACGTGTAAGTGATGAATCACTAAATCCTATTCCTGAAATCATTATTACGCTATACGTTAACTAACTTGGATTTAAATAAAAAACAATAATAACATTCTAAAGCAAAACCAAAAGCAAAATATGTGTCAGCATCTAACTTCAGAAAGTTACCGCTTTTATTCAACAACCATACTGCCAATATTTTAATCTTGAGTACATTGGGTACCTGTTAATCAATTAACTCAATTATGCATCCATTCATGCATTCAACAAAGATTTACAAGTGTCCACGATGCTCTGGGGATTCACTTTCCAGCCTTTGTAGCCACCCTGTGTTTTGTTTCTCAAGCACACAGTCACACCTTTCTTCCCTTTGAAGGTAAGCTCATTCCTTTTTTATGTCTGACCTTCTAGGAAGGCTTTATGATGCACTCTTAACAGAATGGTTTGTGGGTAACTTACAAACGTTTCAAGAAGATTAAGCTTCCTTAACGCCAGCAAAGTGCCAACTCTAGTTGAAAGGCTCCCATGAAAATGAGTACCTGGCAAAACTTTGGGCTTGGAAAAACAATTTGAGAGCACAGGTTTTGTTAGATAATGGTACTAAGATGTCCTGGAATTGCATTTAAGGCTTTCAGACACATGACCAAACTCATCTACTGCTGAAATTGGCTTGATTTACAGCATAAGGTAACAGTGCTTCTAGCATCTCAAATGCTAAAACAATTTCTTTAATTGCTTTAATTCATTATTAATTGATTTTCTTAATGCACTACTAAAGAAGAATTCTTTCTAAATTCTACAAGCATAAATAACGCAAATATATTATCTTTTCAACTTGCTGACTGCATAATATCATGAGCATTAAAACTACAGCATAACAGGTTATACTGGCTATTACTGCAATAAAATATTATAAGTTGATATTATTTGTTGGAATCTATCTAACATCCGAATTTTATTTTTAAAAACAGTAAAATCAAACATCAAATGAATTAAGATGAATTTTATATTTTACTATTTATTTTTAGAGTGTAAATATGACTTAGATCTTCCCAGTATGACCCTGGAAGAATAGTGTATTTTAATATTTGTGATTTTTAGAATTTTGATAGTGCCTACCTACCAAGATGCTTACTTGTGAAATTCCTTTTAAGAGTATGAAAGAAAAATAGCATAGTATAGGGAAAAATACATTGGAAATTAATAATTAACTACCTCTCCTATTTTTCTAATAGAATCTAGAAGAACCCGACCCTTTGCTTCATTCCCCACCCTTGTGGGTTGTTTACAGGATAAACTATACTGATGTGGAATATTCAAGAATCCATTACTTTGTGGACAGCTCTAATGGTCCCATTGTGCTAAGCAGGAACTTATTTACCGGTAGCTTCTATTCATTAAGTTCAAGTCTTCCTCCTTTTTTTCATGTTTATTTGGAGAGAAAGAGAAAGTTTGTGAGTGGGGGAGGGGCAGAGAGAGAGGGAGAGAGAGAATCCCAAGCAGGCTCCACACTCAGCCCAGAGCCCAACACAGGACTGGATCCCAGGAACCATGAGCTCATGACCTAAGCCAAAATCAAGAGTTGGACCCTTAACAAACTGAGCCATCTAGGTGCTCCTCAAGTCTTCCTCTTGGTGCTAAGTAAAAGAGTTCTGTCTTCCTTACCTCCTTAGTCTTCTAACCACTAGAAGGCAGGTATCTAGTTTCAACTTTCTTCTCATTAGACTAAGCACTCAATGTCTCCAGCGTTTCTGCCCAGAACAAGGCTCTGACTCACCACCCAGGTGACTCTCCTCCAACCATGTCCCAGTTTGAGGTTTCTCAGTCTTTTCTGTAATTAGCCCCATCAGCATAATTTATCAAGCTTTATTTCTTACAGTTTTTATATGAAAGAGGAGGTTTGCTTATTGCTCAAAAAATTGTTGATATTATTAAAATTAAAATTTTTATATTAAAATAGGGATCATTTGTTAAAATATTTAGAGTGTGATAATATACATAAGAAACTTCTTTGGCTATTCCAACAGGCTCTCCTCCCTGTCCTATCCTGTCACCTATCCTTTCAGTGAATGATGCCAAGACTTGAGCAGAGCTGACAGCGACTTCCTGTTTTCCCTGCCTGCTTTCTCTCCCTGGCCTCTGGCACTTCTTGTGTCTACATCACAATTGTCTGTCACCTGTGCAGCCTGACAGGCTCTGAACCGGTCATCCTCTTCCCCTCATACATCTTTCCGGTTTATTCTCCATTTAGAAGCCAAAGGGCTCTTTTGCAAACATAAAGGAGATCCAGTCATCCTCCATTGAAAACCTTCCAGAGACTTCCCATTACAAGGAGAATGAAATCCCGACTTCTTGCCATGTGTCATCTCTGTAGTCTCACCTACCTCAGACTCCCCTCATACCACTCCCAGTGCTCCAGCCACATTTGCCTTTTCCTTCTGTCTCAGTCAGGCCAAGGGGATCCACCTTAGGGCATTTGCCTGACTGTCCTTGCACAGCAGCCTTTTCAACACACACTTGCATGGCTGCCTCCTTCTTGTCCTCTAGGTCAGGTTACGTGTCCCTTTCCTGGCCACAGAACGTGAAATAGCTTCTCTCATTGCTTTCAATCACGTCACCCTATGTTATTTATTTTTTCTTTAATCTTTTAAAAAGTTTATTTGTTTATTTTGAGAGCGAGAAAAAGTGTAAGTTGGGAGGGGCAGAGAGAGAGAGGGAGAGAGAGAACCCCAAGCAGGCTCTGCACTGTCAGCACAAAGCCCCACACTGGGCTCGATCTCACAGACTTTGAGATCATGACCCGAGCTGACGTCGGAGGCTTAACCGACTGAGCCACTCTGGAACCCCATGTCACCCTATTTTAATACTGTAATAGTACTTGCTGTCATTAATATATTATCATTTGTTTATTTATAGTCTATTCCCCTAATGAAATAAAGCCCACAGTAGCAGCAACCTTAATGATCGCATTCCGAGCAATGTTTGGTGCTTAAGTAGTGTTGAATGAATGTGTGCACGATGTATGCCTGGCTACTGAATAGCAGATCCAGAGCTGTGATGTGCCATGTGACGGAGACCTAAGAGCCTGAGCCTGGGTTTGAATTGCTGATTTGCACTTGCTGGCAGACTTCGAACAAGTTACGAACATTTCCTGGCCTGACGTTATACATCTAAAATAAAATGAGGATGAGAATGCTACTCTCTTCTTAAGGTTATTGGAAGGATGAGGTAAATTTAAACAGTTGCGTATAATGCGATGATAAGTGCTATGTAACTTTTGCGATGAATAGTAAACTCAGCCTCATGTTCAGTGTTTGGGGCAGCTATAGCATTGATGTGTATTACATCTTTTACATCTGTACATATATCTTTACATCTGTAGATAAAAAAAATCTACATCTTTTTTTTTTTATGTGTGCAGCTGGGAACTGACATCTTGATCTTTTTGTGCTTATGCAGTTGCCTTTTGGGGCCAACTATAGAATTTTCTATCGATCAGCGTTATTTTGTCACATTCAGTATATCATTCGAAGCTGCTGAAACTGCTGGCAATTTCAATTCGTTTATTCCTTAAGTGTCAATTTGGATATTTGGACCCAGGGTCTTAATCTAAAATCTGAGGTACTCAACTCAAGTGACCTCAGTCTACAGCCCTTTGAGAGGATTCATGGGGCCCCCTTCTAGCAACTGCCTTTCCTTTGCACCAAGCATAGGCCTGTGAACACCTGGACCTGACCCGAGGGGAGGACCGGGGCTGTAGAGGAGGAGGACAGAAGACAAATGAAGCACGTGGACATCCACTGGTGAGGATCAGGGCCATGGGAAGGAGACATGGGAAAATAGCAACATGGATATAGAGGACCTTTTTTTTTTTTTTTAAGCTTTTCATTGTGAACAATTCTAAGTTCAAAGAAAATTGCAGAGAGGTCCCGAGAATGCTCACTCGGTTTTCCCCAGTAGTTAAATCCTGTATAGTACTTAATAATAGTAAGTCAGGAATTCGACATCAGTATAAGGCATGTAGAGGGCCATGTCATTTTAGTGCTGGGGGAGATTCAAGTTCCGCCTGCCTCAAGATACAGCAATCAATATTTTATTACCACAAAGATACCCCTGTGTTATGCTTTTATCATTACCACCTTCCTCTCTTCTACCATTCCTAACCATCATCAACCTACTGTTATCCTTTTCTACATTTTTGCCATTTAGAGAATGTTATATAAATAGAATCATACTGTATGTAACCTTTGGAGACTGCCTTTCCATTCACTATAATGCCCTTGTGATTCATCCTCATTGTGGCATTTATCAACAGTTTGTTCCTTTTATTGCTGAACAGGATTCCATGGGCGGGATATACCACAGTCAATTTAACCATTCGCCTATGAGGCAGTTTGATCATTTCCAGTGTTGGGCTATTAAAAATCAAGCTGCTATGGACAATCACGCACAGCTTTTCGTGTAGACACAAGGTTTTGTTTCTCTTGCATAAACACTCAGGAGGGCAGCTACAGGGTTGAATGGCAACTGTATAGCTTTTAAGAGTCTTTAGGGTGGCTGTATTAGTTTAGCTTCCTATTGTCACTATGTCTTAGTTTGTTCTAACAGGTGTAGTGTTGTCTCCTTGTCATCTTAATTTATATTCCCCTGATGCCTGATGATGATAGGAAAAAATCTGTTATAAGATGGCCAACAGGACTGATAGGGGAATTCTAGTCCCTGCCCGAAGACTCCCCTTCCAGGTTTTTCTTCCCACCCCACTTGCCATGCATGAACAGACTATAAATTGCCCTCTCTGCTTTTGCTTGGGACTCAGACCTCTGGAGATCGATCTCCTCTGAACCCGCCTGTGTAAAATAAACCTCCTACCTTCCAAGATCTCTGAGTACCACTTGGTTCTTCCGTTGGGTGATCCAGACCAGTTTCCATAACAGTGATACCTATCATCTTTTCATAGGCTTATTTACCACCAATATATATTTTTTTGTGAGATACCTTTGTGTTTTTTTGCCCATTTTCTAATTGCATTGTTTATTTGCTTGTGTTCACTGTTGAGGTCTGAAATCTCTTTATATATTCTAGATCTGGGTCCTTTATCTGAAATGTGGTTGGCAAATATTTTCTCCTAGTCTGTTACTTGCCTTTTCTTACTCTTAATAGGGGCTTTCATTGAGCAAGAGTTGTTTAAGTTTGATGAAGTTCATTTGCTGATAGTTTTATTTGATGGATCATATCTAAGAACTCCTGAGTTCTAAAGGTTTTTTTCTATGTTGACTTCTAAAAGTTTTAGAGTTTCATATTTTGCGTTTAAATCCATGATTCATTTTAAGCTAATCTTGGGGCGCCTGGGTGGCTCAGTTGGTTAAGCATCTGACTTCAGCTCAGGTCATGATCTCGCGGTTCTTGAGTTCCAGCCCTGCGTTGGGCTGTGTGTTGACAGATCAGAGCCTGAAGCCTGCTTCGGATTCTGTGTCTCCCTCTCTCTTTGCCCCTCCCCTGCTTGAGCTCTGTCTCTCTGTCTCTCTGTCTCTGTCTCTGTCTCTCAAAAGTAAATAAACATTAAGAAAAAAGCTTCTGTATTAGGCTAATTTTTTATGAGGTTGTAGAGGAGGAAAACTTTCCTTCTTCTCTTCTAGATTCTTTGGCTGCTATAATACATTGACATAAGACAGATTAACAGTATTAAAACTAATTTAATTTGGTGGCACCTGGGTGGTTCAGGTAGTTAAGTGTCTGACTCTTGATATCAGCTCAGGTCATGATCTCATGAGTTCAAGTCCTGCATCAGGCTCTGCACCAACAGCATGGATCATGCTTGGGATTCATTCTTTCTCCCTGCCCCTCCCCTGCTTGCACTCTTTCTGTCTCGCAAAAAATAGAAACTTTAAAAAGAAAAATTTAATTTCATACATACAAGACCTCATAAAATATGAGACTCAAAAAAGTGATCAAAGCAGGCAGATTTTTAGACAAGAAAATGATAAATTTATGAAGAATGAAGAAGACGGAGGGTTCGGGTTTGGGTTGGCAAATCAATAAAGAAGTAACCAGCCTTATTCAGCCTTCTCAGCCCTAAATTCTCTGGTGGCAAGGATGCCTTCTAGTCTCCAGGTAGAGGGAAGGTACCTTTCACATGGGAGGTTTATCTCCTACTTCAGGGGGACAGAGAAGGTCAGAGTGTTCTGCTTGTGCCAGCTGTTTCTTAAGTCACTTTCATTCAAAATAATCAATGTGCCTAAGTGGCATATTTGGGGGTGACACATTCTGGTTCCCTTCAAGGCATTAACTTTAGGTTGAGGTTCTTTTTTTTCTTCTCCTTTTCCTTTCTTTCTTTCTTTCTTTTTTATTATTACCATTGTCTGATAATGACTATCTTTCCTCTATTAAGTTGCTTTTGCATCTTTGTTGAAAACCACTTGAGTGTATTTGCATGTGTCTATTTTTGGGTTCTCTATTCTGTTTCATTGTTTTGTGTGTTTATATTTCTGCCAATACGACAGAATCTTGATTACCATTGCTATATAATAAGTCTTAAATCCAGGTTATAGTGATTCTACCTACTTTATTCTTCTTTTGCAAAATGATTTTAGCTATTATAGTTTCTTTGGCTTCCTATATAAATTTTAGATTCGTCTTGTTATGTGTACAAATATCTTGCCTGAGTTTTAATAGAACTTGTGTTAAGACTGTATATCAACTTGGGGAGAATTGACACTTTTACTATATTGTCATCCCAGTCTGTATGTGTCTCCATTTATTTAGATCTTCTTCAGTTTCTTTCATCGGCATCTTGTGGTTGTCAGCCAGATGGGGCTGGATGGTGCTATGTTATCTCCATTGATACTATGGGGGGTGGGGTTCCCCACTGGACCTTCTGTGACATCACCTTGGTGGTTTGGGGGTGACTCTATAGCCTGTCAAGCATGGAAATCTAGGCTCTCCACTAGCCCTTTGCTGACAGGGGTGGAAGTGGGGCCATAGTGTTTTTGGCGGTGTTTGGCTAAAATAGAAGTATTGTCTGGAAGTTTCCTGTTTTGCTTGGATAGTTCTGTTTTGATTCTTTGGCTGAAGAGAGCAGGCTTCTTCTGTCTGCATCTATTGGTTCCAAGTTGCTGGGTTCCTTGTTGTGTCATTCCTTTGTCCTGTGATCTCTAAGTGGTCTGCTTCCTTCTCTATATCTATTAGAGTCTTCTTGTATTTGTTTTATATATATTGTCTGGGGTTTTTAACTATCCAGCAGAAGAAATAGGGTACATGAATTTCATCTTCCTGGAAGCAGAAGATAAAAGTTACAGAGAAGTGCTACTATTTTTCAATGTGTGTTTCGATTTTCAGCTTTATTAGATCACTACAAAAGGCAGGTATTAACCCCATTGCACTTATGAGAATGTTGGACAAGGAAGTTAAGTGCCTTATCCATTTGTACCTGGTCAGTTTGTGCATGGAACTGTTCTTGTACCAAATGTTTATATTTTTAAAATTTAAACTCTTGGGATTTAAAGAATAGGCTCTTTTTATATGAATAAAATTGTCATTAAATCATTTTTAAAAAATCATACTGGTGGTGGCTGGCTGGCTCAGTCAGAAGAACATGGAACTCTTGACCTCAGGGTCATGAGTTTGAGTCCCACGTTGGGTATAGAGATTACTTACATAGAAAATCTTAAAAAAAAGAAAGAAAGAAATGTACATGGAACAATATAACAAGCATACATGTCCCCAACACTCAGAACGGACCATTTTTAACATTTAAAAAAATCATACTGGATCAAGATAGGAGTTAGAAAATATTCTATGTTTGGAAATATGCCAATGGGAGATATTTTTCTAAGTTCTGACGGAAGATTTAGAAGTCCTGGTTCTTCTAATGTCTGGCTGTTTTTCTTAGAACAGGTCACTTAACTTTTCTGGGTGTCAGTTTCCAAATTTGTAAAACAGTAGTAATAACACCTGTTTTGCCTATTTCTCAGAATTATTGTATTGATCAAATTAGTTAGGAAATGCGTAAATATTTTCTAAATTGTTAAGTTATTTATGAACATAAATGTTATTTTTATCTCCATCATTATTACTCAGATAGTTATGAGTTTTCTCCTTACACAGCAAAATAGAAGACAATAAGACACAAAAAGCTTAGAGAGGGAAGTATCAGCACTCATAGAGCAGGCTTCGCAAGTATAATAGATCCAATAAATGTAAAAGATTATTTGTAAGGCCGTGGTATTATACACACATGGATGTGAGAAAGAATTACATGCAATTACATAAAACAAGGAAATTAGTTGAGAATTTCTTTCTCTGGAAATTTTATAATTAGATTTATTATCCAATGCAGTTTAGAGACATGACACGAAGAAAAAAGAAACCAAAGAGTCAGTTTTGTTTCCCATTTCATTTCAACATGGGACATCTATTCCTCTCAGGCCAGTCTCCTAAATTTGCCTCCTGCTTGCATTCTCAGGGTTCGTCTTTACTCCCTCCTATCCATTCTTCAGGATCTCCCAATATTCTTACCTCCCCTGTTTCACTTCCTCTGACAATTCCAGCCTACTCTACTCTCATCCTGTTCTGAAATCTCATTGCCTGCACCACAAAATTAGGTACTTAATTATATATTTCCTTGTGCTGTTTTCTAATTGTGTCAAGGATATCTTCTCTTTCATGCTAAATTGTAAATTCTTAGGAAAGGACCAATTCTCACGCGTTTCTGTTTCTCCTTCAGCATTTAGAAAACATGACCACATAAGAGCTACTCAAAGAATAAATAATTGACCATATGACTTTTCTAGGCTCTTTATAACTCTGTCCCTCTACAGTATTAAAGAACAGAGAACAAGAAGGCCAAAGATGACTATATTAATTACCCTGAGTGGTAAACTTATTCAGTATACCTGGGTTCTGGCAGTTACTGAGATATCTAGTTGATAGAGTAGACAGTAGTGATGAACTAAAAGGCCATCCTATAGAGCTTGCTTACATTTTGAGTTCTGGAATGAGTCATCACTACCTACCAAGTAGATTAGTTAAAAAGAGGTCTTTGTGATTTATTTCACTATTTACTTAAATTGTGTTGCTGTCAACCATTTGGTGTCCTATCCTCACAATAAATCAAGGTGATACAAAGGGTTAATTTGCATGGAATATTATCCTCTTTCACACATGGACTAGATCCAGACAGGACTAAGACAAGAGGCTTTCATCAGGATTTGGAATTCTTAGAAATCATCTAGTTTAACATTCTCACTTATAGGTCAGAGGCTCTAGAAGTTACATAAAAATGAGGTGTGTCACAAGGGTCTCTTTATCAGTTCGAAGAATGTTCAAAATACATCATTTTGGCCACTTTAGTCCTTTATCTGCTGGTATTTGGATAAACACCTCAAAAACAAAGTTCACATATTTTATAATTAAAGTGCTGTGAATTTAGACTCCATATTTGTTATTTATTAGTTATATGGCTCTAAGTAAATCTAATGGTCTCAGTTTCTGCATGGATAGGAAAAATTGACAAAGCAATATCTATTTCTCAGGATTATTGTGAAACCTAATTGTTCACATAAATAATCTTATTAGAACTGTTAAGAAAACATGTAAGATTTTAAAGAATAAGTTACTCTGTATATGAGCACCATTTTTAACATAATATAATAGTATTGTTATTATATTTCAATCATCATTACTGTTAAGCTTTACTTTTGAGTAGGGGATATATTATTGATTAAAACATAATAAAATTAATAAAGTTTTAGAACTAGACCAAGATGCCAAAGTAGTGTAGAAGAGGGCACTTCACAAAACCTAGGTATGAGAAAGTATACCTGGGGCAGAGCATGACTGGTATGAGTCTTAGAGATTAAAAGTCATTGATGGAGACAAGTTGGCTTGGGTACATTTACATTCTATTCTATTCTATTCTATTCTATTCTATTCTATTCATTCATTTATTTATTATTTATTAATTCATTTAAATGTTTTATTTATTTATTTATTTTTGAGAGAGAGACAAAAGACAGCGAGTGGGGGACGGGCATAAAGAGAGAGAGAGAGACAGAATCTGAAGCAGGCTCCAGGCTTCGAGCTGTCAGCACAGAGTCCACCACAAGGCTCCAAGTCACAAACGATGAGATTGTGACCTAAGCTGAAGTCAGAAGCTTAATCAACTGAGCCACCCAGGCGCCCCTACATTTACATTTTGGGTAAGGTTAGCAGGAAGGAATGTGGTTGAGTGGAGCGTATAACTTAAGGACCAACGTGAGTTATTCTAGTAAAATGACAACACATTAGAAGAGATGGGACAGATACCCATTTGAGAAAAGGTCACACTTTGTGAAATACTGGAATGAGCCAATTCTGAGGGAAGAGTCAAGGGTGATTCTCAGGGTGTCTAGTTTAGATAAGTACATAAAGAAATGATGAGTTTACTTTGGGTGGGATGAACTTGAGGTGTATTTCGGGGAATGTTTCTTCCTACTTCTCGTATGTCCATACTAGAGAAAATTCCTCTAGGGTGATACTTCTGGCTTCTCTTCTTTATGCACTTTGCCTCTGGGAAGGTGAATGATTCATTTGAGAGGTAAAACTGGAAAGAGTAACATTGGCAGGGGTACTCTTCCATTAGGAAGCAACTTGCCTGTGCAGAGTATGATCTGTGCTCTTTTATGCCACAATGTAGATTTTCAGGTTGCATAGGAACTTGCCCTTTGGGGGCCATACTGTCCCAGTCCGGTGTAGTTCCTGGTTGAAACTAGCTGCCTCACTTACACACATTTGTAAGTTACATGTCCCAAATTAGTCATGGTTTGACTTCCATCTTTGCTCCTCATTTCTCAGATTTCTTAGTATTGGAGTAGGAAAGAAAGATGTGGTTTATAGGACTTCTCAGATTCCAACAAGCTATCTTCCTGAACCTTTCTGTAATTTTAACAACACATTTGAGACCCTATTTTAGCATCTCACAAAAATGACTCATATAAATTATTAAATGTTGAGCCAACTATAATAAAGCATGTCATATGTTTGTATATCTTCCATAACACATAATAACTGCTGTGTAAGTATTTATGGAGTTTACATATTTCAAATTAGATGGGGAAAATAATTATCTTCTATTTAGAGATTGTTTTAGAAAGATTTAGAGATATTAATTTATTGTACTCCTCATGCATAATTCACAAACTGTCCCCTTTTCAATTTTACAAGCTGGATTGCCTTTCCCTTAATAGATCTTTCTCCTTCCTGTCACCAATACTTAACTTACGCTCTGTGTGGTAAGTGGAGTTACAGATTTCCACATCTTAATTCCTTGACCCTGTGAATACATTGGTACATGGCAAGGGGAATTAAGGTTACTATTTAGCTGACTTTAAGATAAAGAGATTTTCTGGACTATCTGCGTAGCTCCACTGTAATCACAAGAGTCCTTATAGGTGAAAGAGGAAGGCAGAGGAGTCAGAGAAGATGTGATGACAGAAGCAGAGGGCAAGGTGATGCAATTGACTTTGAACATAGAAGAGGACCACCAGTCAAGATAAGGCAGCCTCTGGAAGATGGGAAAGGTGAAGAAAACATATTCTTCCCTAGAGCCTGCAGAAAGGAATGCACCCTTATGACATCTGATTTTATTCCAGTGAGGCCCATTTCCAATGTCTCAGCTACAGAACTGTAAAATAATGAATTTGTGTTGTTTTAAGCTACTACATTTGTGGTAATTTGTTAAAGTGATAATGAGAAACTAATATCCTCTGCAATTCACCCAACCCAACATGTTCTTCCTCTCCTCCCTGAGTGAGAGTTTATAAATGCATGGACATCGACCAGACTGCCAGAGAGGAGTTCTGGCCCCTCTACTTGCTAGCTCTGTGACCCCAGTTATCTAACTTCTGAGCCACTATTCCCCTCATCTACAAAATAGGGATTCTAATGATACCTTCCTTGTAGGGTTGTTGAGTGGATTAAATGAATTAATATACATGAAAGCACTTAGAGCAATGGGTACACAATAAACAGTACAAAAGTGGGTGTTATTATTATCAGTAGTATATCTCCCTCTACAAATGATTTGATAATCAGTTCAAATGTCATCTCTTTCACCAAAAAAAAAATGCCTATCCCTTTTCCTTTCCTGGGCAATAAGATCTCTCTTCCTTAAATCCACAGAGAACTTTACCTTTATAATTTTTTACTGCCCTTGCAATTTAAATTTTATTTAATCACCTTCATGCATGTTGAATCATCTCTAAGCTATAAAATCTTGCAAAGAGTTAGTTACTGATATGTGTTTTGCTTGTTTACATTAATATTATTTCCACAATTGTGTGGCCAGTTTTTGCATATTATAAGTGTTTGAGAAACATATTTTGAGCTACGAATGGTGTTTTCAAAAAACAAACTAAATCACCCACCAAATGGTGGTTAGCAACATCTGTATCAAGAAATAATCAAAACCAACAAGAGTGTCACTACATTCATAGAAAATGTGCTCCACTGTAATTGATAGAATTCAGATTTTGTTTTTTTTCTTTCTCTCTAGATGTTAACCCTAATGTAAATCACATGTCAGATTAAGATTTCTTTTTAATTAATTATTCTCCTTTAAAGTATATTTTATAAGTCTGCTCTGAAAATTTGAAGCATGATGCTGTGGGGACTGAGTTTTAGTGCTTTGCAAAGATATGACAGGAGACCTCATTTTTGAATGTCTAGAACCTTTCCATTGAGACGGTGGTATGTTGTTAAAAAGTTGAATTCAGAAGGTTTTCTGTTAATAGTGGTCAGCTGATCAGTATTTCAGATATGGGGTGAAAAAAGTACAAACATAATTACCACAGAAATCAATGTTTTAAGTTCTAAAATTAATATTAAATATTAAAATTAATATTCTCATTGGTTTTTATGTTCATTTTTGCACACATCTAGGTAGTCTCAAAACACTGATAATTACTGTGGGGTTATATCCTAGCACAGCACAAGAAATGAAATCCAATTAAAACCAACTGTCATTAACCTTGGTGGTATCTTTTGAAATTATTCTCCAACAGTCCCAATTTTTTTTTTAAACTGTGGAAGGAAAAGTTACTTATTGAGAAAGAGGGGACTTCAATCTTCTAAACCATATAAACTCTGATTTGTTGGCTGTAATAAGCTAATTCACATGATTCTGCTTTTTGTCACTATTTTGACATTCTAGTAAAATATCTGTAATTTAATGACATATAAAAACAAGTCTTTACTTACATCCTATGCATGCTATACTGAGGCAAGAGTAACTCCATCGAACAGCTCACTGGCTTGAGAGTTACAATAATTCGGGAATTTTTTATGTAAAAGCAGAAAACGAGGAGGCTCATACATTCAGATGCCGAAGAGGACAACCTTTGAAAACAGCATACATTACGAATGAAGAAAACATGTCTTCAGCTTGCAAACTTCTCAAAGCCCTATCTATGACAAATGAAGAGACAGACCTTCCTTTCTGATGCCACTAACCTCATACTGAAAAAGTAATTCTCCTTTGAAAAGGTAGGTTGTTTATGCTTTCACAGACAAGCAGTCTACTCTTTTTTAGTCGCTCTGAATTGATCCTGCTAATGCAGAAACTGGCTTTCTCATATGTGTTTAGCTTTTGGTGTTAGCGATTTTTTTTTTAAATTTCTCTTTTGCTGTGTTAGAAATAACTGTAATGATTTTTTCTCATGCTGATTTTTAAGTGTTTAAAGGAAAGCAAGGGTTGATAGCTCATCAAGGCACACAAGACTCCCCTAAGAGTTGACAACTTCCATTTTGAGAATGCATTAGCCAAACACTTCCATTTCCATCGGAGGGTGTCATTAGGGGCACTTAAGCAAAGAAAGCTACTAGGAGCAAACACACCCCAGAGAATTTGTGCAAAGACTCTGATGTACCCTTTGCCCCATATTTTAAAATGATACAGAACTCAAAGAGCCACTCCATTAACAGATCATTTGGATTCTCATGAGTTGTGATGAACTTAGCCTCTGTAATATGCTAACCCAACAACTTGCTTTATGATGGCAATATCTCAGGCATCTGCCTCGAAGAGTTGTCGTACTTCCCCTTCTCTTGGGTACCACTGGGATTTACTGCTTCTGGGGCAAGAGGCAGAAGTAATAACATCTTAAAAAAAAGAAAAGTTACATGAGGTCATTATCAGAAATGAAGAAATGATGAGCAAAGGGTTAAGCCCGCGTTATTAATTCAGTGAGAGCTGAAGAAGAGGGCTCTGAATCCGTTCTCCCTCAGAAGGAAAATGTGCTTATACCTAATGTGTACTGAACACTCCTGAGAAAAATGACTGTGTGGGAATCCTAGCTGTGTGCCACATTCTGTGTCAGGCCATATATATTTCATTTCATTCAAATTATATTTACATATAATTTATTATATCATATAGTTTATTGTAATTATATTATGTAAAAATATAAATTATAATACATGTAAAAATATATATAGAATTTCATGTAAGTGCTAAACTAACTCTGCATTTAGGCGTTATCATTGCCACATTAAAGGTGCTCCCAGAGGAACACCGTTAGTAAATCGTTTTGGTGGGATATGGAGGCAGGTCTTACTGGTTTCAAAGTATGTTGTCTTTATGCTACATCATATTGGTCTTGCTCATTTTTCTTCTGTATTTCCTTTCTCAGTGTTTCTTCTTTTTTAAAGTTTATTTTTTTATTTTGAGAGAGAGAGAGAGATAGAGTGAGAGCAGGGGAGGGGCAGAGAGAGAGGGATAGAGAGAATCCAAAGCAGGTTCCATGCTTAGCTCAGTCTCATGAACCCTGAGATCATGACCTGAGCTGAAATCAAGAGTTGGACACTTAACTGACTGAGCCACACAGATGACCCTTTTCTCTGTGTTTCTTAACACAGGCAAAGGTAGGAACTGACTATAGGTAAAGACTTCTTTGTCTCATCAGATTATTTTATTCTTACGGAAGTTTCATATTCTCTCACTCTCTCAAAATATGTTATCTTTATTTTTTTTAGCGGGCTGCATTATGGCCCCCTAAAATATGTGCCCAGCTTCAAAACCCAGAAACTGTGACTGCTACCTTATTCAGAAAATGGGTCTTTGCGTATGTGGTTAAGGATCTGGAGAAGAGGTGCTTATTCTGGAATATCCAGATGGGGCTTAAATACAATGACATGTATTATCAGAGAGATGAAGATATCTGCCTCCCTCTGGATTTCTCTCTCTAGAGGGAGACAGACACACAGAAGAGGAGGTCATATGACCACAGAAGTAGAGCTTGAAGTCAGGAAGTCACAAGCCAAGAAATTACCTGGAGAAGTAGAAGAGGCAAGAAATGGATTGTCTCCTAGATCCTCTGGAAGGAGTATGGCTCTGCTGATACCTTGATTTCAGACTTCTGGCCTCCACCACCATGAGAAAACAAATTGTTGTGTTCAGCTTTGAAGTTTGTGGTAATTTGTCATGGCGGGCACAGAAACTATTATTACTCCCCTCTTCTAAATTCTGAAATTGGTGGCAGGGGAAATTGTAATGTGAAAACACTGCATGCTCACTCTAGCCCTGTGGGTAGTAGAAAACATAGATAAACTTTAGGAAAGACAGGGGCATTTTCCTTCTGCATAAGCCTGTAAAGCTCCTGATGATTATACAGTTTGGGTTTTTTCTACTCTTTGTGCCCAAACATCTTCCGATTGCTGGAATATTACCTGCGGTCAATAGATATTTGTTAAGCAAATCAACCTGACTTTCAGTAGCTCTAGCAGAACTGGAACATTTTAGAAAAGAATATAAGGTCATTCCCTGAGATCAGGAACATGACAAGGATGCCCACTCTCACCGCTGCTGTTTAACATAGTGCTGGAAGTTCTAGCATCAGCAATCGGACAACAAAAGGGAATCAAAGGCATCAAAATTGGCAAAGATGAAGTGAAGCTTTCGCTTTTTGCAGATGACATGATATTATACATGGAAAATCCGATAGACTCCACCAAAAGTCTGCTAGAACTGATACATGAATTCAGCAAAGTTGCAGGATACAAAATCAATGTACAGAAATCAGTTGCATTCTTATACACTAACAATGAAGCAACAGAAAGACAAATAAAGAAACTGATCCCATTCACAATTCCACCACGAAGCATAAAATACCTAGGAATAAATCTAACCAAAGATGTAAAGGATCTGTATGCTGAAAACTATAGAAAGCTTATGGAGGAAATTGAAGAAGATTTAAAGAAATGGAAAGACATTCCCTGCTCATGGATTGGAAAAATAAATATTGTCAAAATGTCAATACTACCCAAAGCTATCTACACATTCAATGCAATCCCAATCAAAATTGCACCAGCATTCTTCTCGAAACTAGAACAAGCAATCCTAAAATTCATATGGAACCACAAAAGGCCCCGAATAGCCAAAGGAATTTTGAAGAAGAAGACCAAAGCAGGAGGCATCACAATCCCAGACTTTAGCCTCTACTACAAAGCTGTCATCATCAAGACAGCATGGTATTGGCACAAAAACAGACACATAGACCAATGGAATAGAATAGAAACCCCAGAACTAGACCCACAAACGTATGGCCAACTCATCTTTGACAAAGCAGGAAAGAACATCCAATGGAAAAAAGACAGCCTCTTTAACAAATGGTGCTGGGAGAACTGGACAGCAACATGCAGAAGGTTGAAACTAGACCACTTTCTCACACCATTCACAAAAATAAACTCAAAATGGATAAAGGACCTGAATGTGAGACAGGAAACCATCAAAACCTTAGAGGAGAAAGCAGGAAAAGACCTCTCTGACCTCAGCCGTAGCAATCTCTTACTCGACACATCCCCAAAGGCAAGGGAATTAAAAGCAAAAGTGAATTACTGGGACCTTATGAAGATAAAAAGCTTCTGCACAGCAAAGGAAACAACCAACAAAACTAAAAGGCAACCAACGGAATGGGAAAAGATATTCGCAAATGACATATCGGACAAAGGGCTAGTATCCAAAATCTATAAAGAGCTCACCAAACTCCACACCCGAAAAACAAATAACCCAGTGAAGAAATGGGCAGAAAACATGAATAGACACTTCTCTAAAGAAGACATCCGGATGGCCAACAGGCACATGAAAAGATGTTCAGCGTCGCTCCTTATCAGGGAAATACAAATCAAAACCACACTCAGGTATCACCTCACGCCAGTCAGAGTGGCCAAAATGAACAAATCAGGAGACTATAGATGCTGGAGAGGATGTGGAGAAACGGGAACCCTCTTGCACTGTTGGTGGGAATGCAAACTGGTGCAGCCGCTCTGGAAAGCAGTGTGGAGGTTCCTCAGAAAATTAAAAATAGACCTACCCTATGACCCAGCAATAGCACTGCTAGGAATTTATCCAAGGGATACAGGAGTACTGATGCATAGGGCCACTTGTACCCCAATGTTCATAGCAGCACTCTCAACAATAGCCAAATTATGGAAAGAGCCTAAATGTCCATCAACTGATGAATGGATAAAGAAATTGTGGTTTATATACACAATGGAATATTACGTGGCAATGAGAAAAAATGAAATATGGCCTTTTGTAGCAACGTGGATGGAACTGGAGAGTGTGATGCTAAGTGAAATAAGCCATAGAGAGAAAGACAGATACCATATGGTTTCACTCTTATGTGGATCCTGAGAAACTTAACAGGAACCCATGGGGGAGGGGAAGGAAAAAAAAAAAAAGAGGTTAGAATGGGAGAGAGCCAAAGCATAAGAGACTGTTAAAAACTGAGAACAAACTGAGGGTTGATGGGGGGTGGGAGGGAGGAGAGGGTGGGTGATGGGTATTGAGGAGGGCACCTTTTGGGATGAGCACTGGGTGTTGTATGGAAACCAATTTGTCAATAAATTTCATTTAAAAAAAAAGAATATAAGGTCATTTATCCTAAGAGAAGTGTTAATTCTTGTCTGAATTCTCATCAGCGTGCTAACACCTGCTCTCACATGCGTTTAGGTCTATCAGCATGTCAGAACTAGCTAGCCTCTGTGACGTGCTAAAAGAAAAGGTAAGCGAGAAATGAAATGGTTAATGTGCACAGTCCTCAAGGTGTGGTGGCAATCATGAGTTAGTCACCAAAGGCGCACTGCTATTTTTTAATATATTAAAATAGAATTTTCCAGGAATCCTTAAAATGTGAGAAATGGGAATTGTGGGCAAATACATAAATCTAAATGGCATTACATAGGGCTAGGATTCCATTCTCCTATGTCAGTTGGAAAGTTAGTGTGGACCCTTATCACCCAAGCTGCTAATCAGCCAGGATGCACCAGCTCTGTCATACTGGGGCCCTACAGTAAAATCCAGTCTTGCTAGTTGGTGCTTGGTAGGACCAGGAATCATATATTTTTAACATCATTTCAATGTATCCATTTTCTCTAGAATGTATATTCCCTTCTTTCCATCCCAGTGTTGTGGCTCCAGTCTGCCACTATTTGGATCCTTGTCTCCCACTTGCGTGCCCAAAATAGCCTCTTCAGAGATCCCTCTTCCTACAGAACTGTTCCCTATAATTTATTCTCAACACAAACTGTCTTTAAACCCAATCCAAACATCTAACTCCTCTACTAAAATGCATAAATACACAAAGAAAAAGACTGAAAAAAAATTCACCACTGTTGGATTCCTGTCATTCCACAGGATTAAATATAGATCTCATACTATATATGTGTGTGTGTGTGTGCACACATAAATATATACAGTCATACATTTAGATATATTGCATCCATATTATATAGCAACTACATTATGTGAGTGTATAATACCTAGATTAAAATGCCTTCACAGTTTGAGCCTCATCTACTTCTGCACCCTCCTCTGCCTTATCCTATAATGGAGTCTGTGTTAGAGCTCTACACATGTCTCATGGCTTTTTGGAACCACCAACTTCCCAGCTTCATGTTTTCACACATAGCTGCTGTTGAGTAGGGATACACTGGTGAGACCAAAGCAGCAGATATCTATTCTGATGGATCAGGGCCTCTGCTCTGTTTGATTGGGTGGTTTGGGCTCTGGCAAAGGCAGAGCCTGAGACAAGGAATCGGATACAAGTAGCTTAGTAGTTTTTTGAGGAGGTGATCTTTAAAATTTTTTTTTTCAACGTTTTTATTTATTTTTGGGACAGAGAGAGACAGAGCATGAACGGGGGAGGGGCAGAGAGAGAGGGAGACACAGAATCGGAAACAGGCTCCAGGCTCTGAGCCATCAGCCCAGAGCCCGACGCAGGGCTCGAACTCACGGACCGCGAGATCGTGACCTGGCTGAAGTCGGACGCTTAACCGACTGCGCCACCCAGGCGCCCCGAGGAGGTGATCTTTAAAAGCAGAAATGAGAAAGCAGTGAGTGATACAGGGCTGGAAGAAAATGCGCCTTGCCAAGGATGCGGCTGAGGAATCAGAAGCTCAAATATGTGGGGACCTCTGAGATGCCTACTCAGTGCTCCCAGAATTATCCAGAAAGATACAGCTTTTATCCTTCCATCATTGGGGTTGAGTCTGTTCATTTCTTTCCACTTCCAGGCTGTATTTGAGGACAGTCTAAGGGAGTTCCCAAGACATCACACCAGGCCAGGAGGCTGAATCAGAGAGATATGCAGTGAACAGTGAGGCAAAACCCTGGTATTAAAAGCTGAGTCTGAGCTCCTGTGGCATTGTCCACCACACCTGCTGCCGATATTAGACATGGTCTAAGGGAGGTGATGCAGGCACTGGATGAGTCTACTATAAAATGTGTGGCATACGGTTGTTAATTTTTTTTATTACTTTAGCCTTTACATATGTTAGTCCTTTAACCCAGAAGCCTCTTTTTGTCCTTGAAAACTCTGCATGTCCTTGAAGATTTACATCAATGTCCACCACCTGTGACAGATGATTGGTTTGTCCTCAGGTGGGATTCTCCTCATCTCCCATGATAATAAGAGTTTTGGCTGGTAATACAGGATCTGAGCCTAAATGATGTGCTCAACACCCAGATGACACCCTCACTTGCCTCTACTCACTTCCTGTGCACTGACACAAGAAGATGGTGGTAGGGAGCCAGTTTCCATCATCTAGTTATAATGGAGCAACCAAGTGATAAAAATATGGATCCCTGCATGACCTCATAGAGCAGAGCAGTTCTAGTCTTTCCACTCACCCACCTTTGGAGTGCCTAACAATTCTATATGGTAAAGCCAACGTTATTTCAGCCTTAATCAGGTGGCTAACCCCATATCTTAATTCATGTGACTCATGAAACTCTTCCCTGCTCTCTACGTCCACTGCACTGTAGTCCCACCTCCTGTCAGATTACATTACAATCTGTACCATTTCCATCAGTACACTGCAAGGCCTTGATGGCACCATGAATGCTTGGCAGGTATTAGATTTACAATAAATTTGCTTTGATACATGTCACTGAAAATTTGAAAAATAATTGATCAGATAGTAAATCGATAGTAGATACAACTCTGAATATGTGATGTATAAAAATCATTCACTGGGCTGCTTACTGTACTTTTCCGTATAAAGCATATTTTTACCCATGAATGCGTAATGAAACATTTCCTTATGAAGCATGCTTTTATATACAAACATGGCCCTGAATTGCATCCCTGTGCCTTTCATTTCTTCCTTCCCTCCTGTTACAATTCGGAAGGTATCCCTTTTCACAGCTAAGAGAAATTCTTTTATCTTCTCTTTAGATTCTCTCTCTCTCTCTCTTTTTTTTCTAAGACCCTATGCTCTCTCCTTTCAATTCTTTCAAATTCTCCATCTCTGTTGGCTCAAGTTTCTCTCAAACAACCACTGATAATTCTCCCCGCACTCCTTCAGGTGACAGCTTCTTTATATTTGTTATAGTTAAAGGCTTTTAAATAGCTTTCACTTGCTCTCCATTTCCTCCCCCCTACTTCACAAGACAATCACACTCCAACTCTGTTTATATTTCAATCAATCTATAAACATTGTTCTTGCTACTGTATCAGAATCCAACAAATTTCACTTATCATCACATATATGTGTTAACAACATTCAACACAATTCAGTACTCCCTGGAAGCAATCATTGTGTCTTGCTTTCCTTTGTTTCTTTCTCTCTGTAGCCACTCTCCTCAATGTTCCCCCCCCCACCCCCGCCCCTTGATTTTCCTTACCAGACATTTAAAGTTGAAAATCTTTGGGACATGTACTTCTCAGTCAATATAATCTCACTAGTTCATTTTTCCCCCAATTCCATGGTTTCTTTCATTACTTAAATCCCCAAGTCCTAATTATCTATCACTGCACTGATCTTGCTTCTGATTCCAGACATTTCTATTCAAATGGGTACTTGTTTTTTTCTCTGGCAACTCAAATCCATTAGCCATTACCACTCCAAATTGGCCTCCTTCAGGATCCTGACACAGGGAGTGGTACCAGAATCTACTTCATCGTTCAAGCCAGAAAGATAGGAGGCTAATACGATTTCTCAATCTCCCAGCTAGAATGAACAAACATCCTGTTCTACCTGGGACTGGTGCATTCCTGGGGTGTAGAACTTTAAATATTGTTAAAACTGGGATGCTACTGGTCAAATCAGAATAGTTGCTCACCGCCAAGTCCTGTGGATTCTACCTCCTAAGTATCTCTTGTATTTGTCTGGTTATTTCCAGTCCCAGGACTACAACTGTCTCTCCATATGGCTTCATGCATCCCCTCTTACTCTCCATTCCCTTTCTGCAAATGCTTTCTGCACGTTGTGATCGCAAGACCTTAATGACAAACAAGATTATTATATAAACCTCCTCTATCCCTTCTCACCATCCATAAGATGATATCTGCCCTCACCTGTTCCACCACCTCATCCTTCATCACTTGTCCTCTCTCTCTTTGGGTTCCAGCCACACTAACATTTCCATTATGCAAATGTGTCAGGAGATATTTGAATGACTTCCCCTTCCTCATTCTCCATTTTAACTCCTTATCTTTCAGGTCTCAGATTCAATGTCATTTCCTTAAGAATTTTTTTTTTTCACCCAAGACAAGATCAGGCACATGTTCTCCTCCCTGCCATAGGATGCTATATTTCCTCACAGAACTCAAAAGAATTTATTATTTATCGAATGTCTGTCTTCCCAACCGCACTAGAAGTTCTGAGATCGGTACTCTTTTTTTATTCTCTTACCATTGTATCCCCAGAACCTCTCTCAGTGCCGGGGATGCCATAAATACTTTTGAAATGAATGAGTATTTGGTAATAGAAAATTCCCTTGTATGATGTCACATCCTATTATAAGTTCAGATATCTCAATTAAAAATGAAACTATATTAAGGAAGGGAATTGAGGCCATTATCCTTCATAAAATTTAGCAAGTTTTACCATATTCCATTAAATCTAAGATATCATCAATAATATAATGTGTCATTATTTTAAGTACAACTAAGACATAAAAATAATGCTGGAAAATAAACCATGAAATGCCATTGACTAAAAGACACATCCAGTTTTCTGATGTTAAAAAATGAAGAAAAAAATGAGGAAGTCCACAAGGTAACAAGTACCAAAACATATCTCAAATCTGCATACTTCTTTTTAGACCCCCATTCCCTTAGTGGTCCATGGAGCCATCCCCTCGTTCCTGGGCTATTGAAGCTGTGGTCTCCTAAATGGTGTCTTCCCTTGCACGCTTGAACTTGTTAATCTCCACATTTCATCCAGAGTGATCATTTCAAAATGCAAACCTGATCACACCGCCCGAAACCGTGCCTAACCTCATCTTTACTATTTCTGTTACAGACACACACTCCTTACTTTCTATCCTTCTGATATGCCTACCTAAAATTTCTATCCTAAAATATGCTCCCCTCTTTCTTTATCTGGAATATTCTCCAACTCACTACCCTCAATCCTTGCTTCGACTCTTCATCTTATAAGGGTCAGTATAGACTTCCCTTCCTCAGAAAGATGTTCTGCAATCCTGCCATTGTAAATCAGCAGTCTCCCTCTCTTTGCCCCTGCCACCATTCTTTTTCAAACATACACTGTGTTCTCGTCCAAAGTTGTCTTTGTATTATTTACTTATATGTTTATTTGTGTAATGTTTGTCTCTTTGATTGAACTCTGAGCTCCAGAAGGGCAGCCATCAGGATGATGTCATTTGGCTTCATATACCAGAATGTGATGCATATCTTGTTGCTAAATGATTGCTTATTGAATGAATGAGGCAATGAAGCAGACACATTTTCCTGAAACAAGGACAATAGAAAACCAATGCAGAGTTCTGAGGCATATGAGTGTTTCTAAAAAAAGAATAACATATATCCCCAAAAGTTTGGTAGGTGACAGAGATAAACTTGCCTTCAAAAGATGTTATTTAAAGACAAATGTTTGTGAAATATACTATTTCAGATTAAATAGTAGATAGATGAAAATAAAAGGGTAGAGCCTTCCATTTTTAATGCATTTTACTTACCAAGTTTTATTTTTCCCCCAGATATTTTCAAATTATTTGTAGTCATAGATCTTTTTAATAGCAATAATTTTGTTTTATTTTTTATTAAAAAACGCAAACCTCAGAATAGATTTTTGCATTTATGAAACTCAGTATCTTTTGTTGTGTTACAGTTTGAAAAGTAATCAGATTTGATATCAAATGTGTATTATAAGGTTAAAACATTGCAAATGACATTTTTTCCCTCAAATTTGTTTGTGAAAAAACTGGGTAAATGACTGAGAAAATATTAGTGTGCTAACCTTACAAAAATTATAGAGCAAAAACAGACCAATTTTAATAGAACCAATGCCAATTACATCTTGCACTGCAATGGCAGTAAAAGTAAACTTAATTTTGACACATGTAATTGCATTGGCAATAGTTTCATGTAGAGGAAAAAGCTATTCATCTTTAATATCCTGGGGGACTTTTTGCTCAACCAACTTCTAATTTTCTAATGCCTGGCAGTAGCTTGAAATGAGGGCAGTCACTTTTTCTCTGTCCTTGAATGTTGCTCATGCATCATTCTTGCAAAAATATGTAAGCTTCCACTCATGCATTCATTCATTCTTTTTCTCACCATTTATTGAGCAAATTTTATGTTCGAGGAACTGTGCTAGGCTCCGGATATGCAAAGATGAATAACTCTAAGAGTTAAAACATGACAAGAAAAAAACCCAAATACTTATGTTTTCAAAAGAAAGTGCTAATAAAAAATGGTTAAGTGGTAGAGTCAACACATGTGTTTACTGTAAAGTAGTTTCACGAAGTTCTCACAGATAATGAATGAAAAGATGGGGGTTTGGACTCAGGTCTCCCAATTCCTATACCCAAAATTTCCCTTTGCTGAGTGCTTCAGGCTCCATGCCATCTATGTTACATATGGATACATAGTTTACATAAGCCTCATGGAATCCTAAATAACCATGAAAAAGAACAATTGTTATTGTCAATATACTGTTGAGGAACCTAAGGCTCAGGCAGATTCCATAACTGCCCAAATTACAGAGTTAACAAGTTAGCAAATGGCAGAACTATAATTCAAACTCAGGTTTGTTCAGCTCTGCAATCTATACAATGTCTACTCTCCCCAGCTTCCTGTCTATTCCAGTTTACTCAAGCCCATATATCTGTGCAATAATTTAATGGCTATAAATAGCTACCCCTATTTCAGCATTTGCTATGTACCAGGCCCTCCTTAAAGGTACTTTCCATGAATCAACGTTTTTAATCCTCACAAAACACTAGGTAGGCACCACTATACGATAAGCATACTGAGTGCAATCTGCTGTCCCAAAGATGAAGAGTCAAAGGACTAATGTCTCTGTATGCCTCAGCAGGGGTCAGTCTAAAAAGGATAGTCATCTACTTAACTCACCAGCCAGAAAACATATCATTTTCTAATCACATATATAGTTCATTACAAGTTTCAAGACCAGAGTAGCCAACATTTTCTTCTTTCCTATCTATTTTTTTTTTTTGCAAATATATATTACAGCTAAAGAATAAACTTAAGTAAGTATCTGGATCAAAGCCATCTATTTAAATTTCTGTTGTGACTTCTCCTCTCCTACCACCATCCTCAACCACATGTAGAGATTTCTGGCAATACTTGTCAGTACAAGGACAGAGATCCAATGAAGGAGCAAGCAATGTGGTTTGCTTCCCCTTTCAGTCCTCACAGTCCCAGATAAGGGGCATTGTAGATGGTGACAGGGAGCATGGCTTCATGATGGAAATAAACAAACATCCAGGCTCAAGCAATGACTAGTCAGTTTCCTATCAAACTTCTCAAGTAAGTGCCAACTTGTAACCTAGTCTGGAAACAGTGGCACAAATGACTAAATGTCATAGAGTGTGATGAGCGCCATTACAGACACATGAGCTAAAATCATCTGAAAGCACCAGGAAGGAATTTATTACGCGAAAGTGTAGGATAGAGGCTAGAACTCATCATTCAAAAGCATATAAGCACCCTGCCACCAGAAGACCTCAAAAAAAATACAGATGTTGAGGCAATGTGGTTAGTGAAGATACATCATTGAAAAGGCTATATGTACATATTCAGAAAAGTTTATCCCTGAAAAAATAATTTCTTTTCTACCATGAGAGCTGTTTTTGAGATTTGCTCCCATAAAATTCTTAAGATTGAGCAGGCAACGTTGTTTAAAAAGCAAATTGTATTTTGTACGTGACACTTCATAAAATTGGCAATTGCTCTACATAGTGGGTAATATGGTGTCTGCAAATCGAGGCATGACTGGCATCAAATCTGCAGGAAAATAAGTCACCTTCTTAATGGCCCTTAATTACAATCAGAATGTGACTTAACTTGCATTCCAATAATAAAAGCATGGACTCTCATTTTCACCTGATTTAAAGGTCAACATAAGCTGAATGCAAACTGCCTTCTAAAATTAGAAAAAGAATTGAATTAACAGTAACACTGTACCCCAGGATGACAAGTAAGAAATTTCATCAGGACCAAAACATCGGTGTATCCTACAGAGCCCTTTTAACTTCAAGATTTGTGATCTCAGTGGGAGAGATGCTAAAAAAAAAACCAAAAAACAAAAAACAAAAAACAAAAACAAAAATAAAAACGAAAGAAAACAAAACAAAAAACCACACACACACAAACTCAGTTATTTTACCAAGTTCGATCAAATACATGTTTATAAACCTATTTTAAATTTTTCAGAGACACTGAATTAGAGACACTATGAGATAATTATAAAGAAAGTGACAAAGTCTTTAAATAAAGGATAATTAATGTTCTGCTTATAAAAAGAAAATAGAGACCAGTAGAATTTATAAAATGAAAATAGGCAGAGAGGTAACACAATTTTTTTTCTAATTTTTTTCAACGTTTTTTATTTATTTTTGGGACAGAGAGAGACAGAGCATGAACGGGGGAGGGGCAGAGAGAGAGGGAGACACAGAATTGGAAACAGGCTCCAGGCTCCGAGCCATCAGTCCAGAGCCTGACGCTGGGCTCGAACTCAGGGACCGCGAGATCGTGACCTGGCTGAAGTCGGAAGCTTAACCGACTGCGCCACCCAGGCGCCCCTAACACAATTTTTTAAGAGCTTGTTCAGTAAATTAATTTAGATCTACACCATTATAACAGATGGCAAAACAAATTTCAAATGAATCAAAACTTTAACTGAAAATAATAGATAGCATTCTAGTCCAAAATAGAACTATAGGTATGAGCTTCTTAGAGGAATAGTACTTTTATAGAAGGATAGAAGAAACCACAACAAAAGTACTGACAGATTTGACTCCAGACAGACTAAAACTTTTTCATACAATGAAAATTATTATTTAAAGCAAAGGGATGTGATTATAGAAGGTATTAACATCTAATATGAGGAAGAGTTAGTATCTTAATTGTATAAGACGTTCATAGAAAATGGTATGAAGCAGTTTTTGTTGGTAATGACTGGAAAATTGTTGGAGATGCACGAGATGAGAAGGAAAAGTCAATTGAGAGCATAACACAAGAAAAGAAAGGAAAACTAGCTGCAGGGCAGAGTGCTGTTAATAAGAATAGCTAGCAAGCCTCCATGGTAGTCATAATGTTCCTGGCCTCCTGGTTCCCTACCCTATGGGATATGTCCCACACCGACCTATGAAACCGATAGGTTCTCAGAGAAATGAAGTTGTCCGACCTCTGGGACCAGGTTATAAAAGATCTTGTGGCTTCTGCCTTGCACTTTCCTGGATCATTTGCTCTGGGGGAAGCCAGTTGCTACCTGTGAGAGAACTCAAGCAATCCTACTGGAACGTTCCCACGGAGAAGAAATGAAGCCTCGTGCCAAGGGCCAGCATCAACCTACTCGTTGTACTGATGAAGAAACCGAGGCAGAGAGGATAAAGGACTTGCTCAAGTTTACACAACTAGGGAGTACCGGATCTAGGGTTCGGAACCCAGAGTCTGTGTCCTTAAGCATTTTAGGTACTGCCTCTTGATGGAAGACATAGTACAGAAAAGTACTAGTATTCGTATGAAACATAACCACAGCAGAAAAGAATGCTAAAATTCAGAAATTAGTTGGATATGAGATATGAGAGAAGGAAAGGGGAAGATTAAAAATGATCTAATTTTTCAGATACACATAACAGGGAGGATACTAGGGATATTAAGGAAGATGAGGGGGTCAGATACTAGCAGCTTGGAAAGCGATGTGTGCATATGCGTGCTCACTCATGGAGTAGTCTGGAGAACTAAGTAGATACATAGGGAAGGTAATGAGTGGGTTAGTGTGGAAAATCCCTGATTTGAGTTTTCCAGGCAAGGAAAATTCCAGAGGGGTTTCACTCCACTAACATATGGTTCAAAGATGGTTTCTCTCAAATGAAAATGTTTATATTACCCTCTTTCTGGGGATTGATAAAAGGCTAGAAAATTCCTTACTCCCCTTCACTTTTTTTGACCATATCTTTATCATTCTAGATGTGGGCATGATCCAAAATTAAAATAGCAACAACAACAAAACACCTGTCTCTTAGAAAGCAAGTGGCAGTTAAATAAAATCCAAACAAATTAGTTCAGTTAAAACATCAATGCGATAAAAAATAATTAGACTGGTTGCTTTGTGATAACTAGAATAGAAACTCTGAATACTCTGAATGTATACCCAGTGCTTCATTGGTGTGTAACAAAAAAAATTCTAGTTTGAGAATTAACGTTTTCTCCATTTTTCTCTCCTGGCTAGCAACCACCAAGGGAAATTCTGGTATGACTCCAGGTATGTGACTTTATTTCATTGTAATATATAAGTCCCTTTAATAAATAAGATTCTCTCTCTGGAGAGCTACAAAAAGGCAGATCCTGCAGGTGTGATTTTGGAAGAGTTTTGTATGTATCCACAGCTGCTTGGTTGTAATACACTACTGCATTTAATGGCCAAGAAAATTCAGCACAGATGCTACAACAAAAATTCCCAAGAAACCAGCAAAAGTGAAATTGGACAAATCCTAATACATAATGTATACACTATGATATTCTACTGCATGTGTTTACAAGTCTGAATATGTCACTTGGCTTATCTTTGTACTTTACTAAAATAAAATTAAAAACCCACAGAGTCTCTGGAGAGATTTAAATTTACCATACACAAAAATGCATAACGAGACACTGAATAGCTTTTATGAGAGGGGGACAAAATATACTGAACAATAACTGGAGTGATGCAGTTAACCACCCTACTGGTAATGAGTGGATACTCTTGCTCTATCATCCACTCTTGCTTTACTGCCCATCTCATGACTTCGTCTCATTTCTTAGTGCCGTGCAATCTTTCTCCCATTTCCTATGCTCATGAAAAAAAAAAAAAGATTCTAACAATCAATATGTTGCTGAATCCTCCGTTTACCTTTTGGATATTGTAATAATAGTCACATTTTATTTCTAAATGGACCCTAATGCTCACCACGCAGGTAATAAGCTGATTAACGGACTGTGCTTGTTCTAGGCATCTTTAGCTTTTTATGTTCTCCATCACTATGCATTGTCTTCATCAGATAGCTACTCATATAGACACCAAACATCAATTTTCATCATAGAAGCCAACAAATACCACGATCCAAAACATTAAAGCTAGATCTTCAAGAGTTCATTTGAAAATAGTTGTTTTGAATGTAGAAAATGGATTGCTTTGTATTTCACATTTTAGATATTAAATATTTACATTCATCAATATAGCTTTGATTTCCTCTTGACGTGTTCATGTGTCACCTCCAAATAATTTTAACTTAAAAGGAAGACACAATTTCTAATTGTCTCATAAAGCCTCTTACAGGTTTACTTTGTGCAGTAAATAAATAGCTAGGAAACTGATCAGAACATTTTATGAGCAGGGATGTCTGAAGGTTTTCAAAGGAACACCCTTCCAGTCCTGAGAACATACAGGCAATTCAAAGCTGAAAAAACAACAGAACAACGTGGCATGCTTTCCAAGAAGGTTTTGTCAATTTCTATTTGGCCACCAAATTCCAAATGCCTCAAAATTAAAACAAAACAACAAACAATTCTACTAATTAAAAATAGCATGTCCTGGGGCGCCTGGGTGGCGCAGTCGGTTAAGCGTCCGACTTCAGCCAGGTCATGATCTCGCGGTCCGTGAGTTTGAGCCCCACGTCAGGCTCTGGGCTGATGGCTCAGAGCCTGGAGCCTGTTTCCGATTCTGTGTCTCCCTGTCTCTCTGCCCCTCCCCCGTTCATGCTCTGTCTCTCTCTGTCCCAAAAACAAATAAACGTTGAAAAATAAATTAAAAAAAAAAATAGCATGTCTTAAAAAGTTACAAGTAGACTTAACATATGAACATAGGACCTAGCAATATCAATCAATCCTAAGTATCTTCCGCAATGAAATGAAAACATATGTCTACACCAAGATTTGTATGCAAATGTTCACAGCAACTGTATTCACAACAGTGAATTCATCAACAGGTGAAGAGATAAATAAATGTGGTATATCCATACAAGGAAACATTACTCAACAATAAAAAAAGAGCAAAATTTCAATACATGCTACAACACGGATGAGTCTCAGAAACATTACACTTGGTGAGAGAAGCCAGACACAAAATATCACATGTTGTATGATTCTATTTACATGAAATGTCAAAAAAAAAGTGTGGGGGCATATACAGAGACAGAAAGTAGATTTGTGGTTGCTTAAGGCTGGGGAAGGAGGACCAACAATAGCAACCAAATGCAACAAAGGGCTTCCTTTGGAGCTGATAAAAATGCTACATGGTTGGTTTGCCGTGATCACTAGATAGCTATGATAAAATGTATTCAATTATACACTGAAACGTGAATTTTATGGGATATAAATCATATTTCAGTTAAGTTACTAAAAAACAAATAGCATAAACAGTCATAAAACCAACATTGCTCTGGTTATTGAAAGTCTATAATCTATATGCTCACATCACATACAGAGGTGGCCTTCAACGTAGAAACTATGATTAAGTGTATGCTGATCTTAAAGTTACCAAAGTACCCTTTGATTAAAAAAAATGATGTATAGAAAGCTAAGGGTGATAGAAAGACTGGGGCACAAAAGAATTGTCCAGGTCTGTTCCAGGGTCACAATAACGAGTTGGGTGGCTTGTTTTGCAGACCATGACCTTTGTATACTCACATGGATAAGAATTAGAAAATCTCTTTAGGAGAAAGGTTGATAAATGATAATGTAATACAATATAGGTTTTCTGGTGTTTGATTCTAATCTGAAATCCCAAGCATTTGTAAAATATTGGAAAGAAGTCTCTACCTGCACATCATTACTTTATATGCTATGTTTGCTGAGGCTGAAATGTAAATCAGCTTTGCTGATTGGCATATAGTACATGCTCAAAAAATATTCTTTAAAATAGACAAATAGGAAAGCTATTGAACTATCTATACATTGAATTATTACATATACATGCTATATTATAATTCAAGGGCAATGGGCATGGGCTATGTGAGAAAATTTGGATGAAAAGCAGGTTTGGGGTATGACTGAGAGATAATGAGGTCAATTTTGGACATATGGAATTTATTTAAGAGGACCTCATCCCATTGACTTGGAGCTGTTTGGCTTATATCTCAATATAAGGTTTTGGGTTAAGGATATAAATTTGGAAGTTTTCAGTGTAGTTTAACTGATGGGTGTCCATGACTTACAAATCAATAACAAATCAATTTATTCTAAGCTATACAGAAACTATTCCCAAGTAATTAGTTCTATTTTGGGCTCTAGTTTTAAAACTTTTTTTTTTTTTTTTAACGTTTATTTGTTTTTGACAGAGAGAGAGACAGAGCATGAGCAGGGGAGGGGCAGAGACAGGGAGACACAGAATCGGAAGCAGGCTCCAGACTCTGAGCTGTCTGCACATGCCCGACGTGGGGCTGGAACTCACAGGCCACGAGATCATGACCTGAGCCGAAGTTGGACGCTCAACTGACTGAGCCACCCGGGCACCCTGGCTCTGATTTTAATTTTTTTTTTTTCAACGTTTTTATTTATTTTTGGGACAGAGAGAGGGACAGAGCATGAACGGGGGAGGGGCAGAGAGAGAGGGAGACACAGAATCGGAAACAGGCTCCAGGCTCCGAGCCATCAGCCCAGAGCCCGACACGGGGCTCGAACTCACAGACCGCGAGATCGTGACCTGGCTGAAGTCGGACGCTCAACCGACTGCGCCACCCAGGCGCCCCTGATTTTAAATCTGAATAAGATACTATTAAAATCTTCAACCATAATGCATTTTCTTTGAAAACAATAGTGGCTGTAAATAAAGCTTGCTTTTGTTGGCTCTGAGAACTTTTTCTGTTCTCTCCAATTACCTTCAACCATGCAAAAGTCCCTCTGAGACAGACTCACTCTGCAATTATTAATTTCTCCTTCTATTCTCACACTATTACCTTTCTACAATACACTCCTTTTGAACTATCCACAGTCTGAAAAAATGTGAGTCCATCTACAGAGCAGTTGGTAGGAAAAAAGAAAAATGGTATAATGATTTTTCCCTTATGAAATGTTTACATTTATTCAATATAAATCCACTCATTCTTGCTATGTAGCATTTGAAATATTAGCTTTAATGTTTAAGCTATTAAGATATTATCGAAAAGGGGTAAATTATAGGGTGACAGATCTATGATTTGGAATCAAGTGAACTTTGATTTAAACAACAGTTTTTTCCATTCACTAGCTTTATGATCTTGGGTAAATTACAAAATATTTCTGAAATTCAGTTTCTTCATCCATAGAACTAAAATATATGTATGTCTTCAGTAGGGTTTTGGTGAGGGTAACCTGAGCTCAAATATATAAACCCAAGAAAATTGGTTGATGAATTCATCCTTCGTAGATGGTAGAAAGGATAATTCTGGAAATTTCTCTCAATTGTACCATTATTTTCCACATGTAATGGGATCTGAAACCAGAGGAGGCATTATTCAGATGCATTTCCCACAAAATTTCAATGTAGCCAAGTTTTTTGGACACATCTTAAAATGTATTTTTTCCCTGTAATTTCCCTCTAGCATTCCCCTTTGATCTTAGATGCTTTTAGACACTCATTGTTGGCTTACTTGAAACTACTCTTTTTTGAAGGACTCAAGAACTTAATTTTTTAAAGAAAAAAATGTGTAAGAAAAGCAGATGTTATTGTTCATATCTATATATTGTTACACAAATGCATCATTTAGGGATGGCACATTCCTAACCCTAACATTCTAAAACCTAACAAAGACATCCGCCCTCACTTCCAGCTCTACGTTTAATTATGTACTTGGGGCCCAATATTTAATCTTTTCGCACCAATCATTGAGTTCCATGTCCAAAATAGTCAGATTAGAATTTAGGTCTCTAGAAGTTTATTGGCTGCTGCTCTTTTTTTCTGAGAATTTTAGATTCGGGGCTTACATTTTCATGACCATGCCAAAATAAATAAATAAAATGATAGTCTGCATCACCAGAATGGTTATGTTACTTTACTTTTGTGGGACTAAGGAAGACAGAAGGAACTAGCATGTCTAAATGGTACATCCGTAACAGGGAAGCCTGAACATTATCTCGGCTCATTGTACACTGAAAATTCTCCCAGAGGTTGGGAAGCAAAAAGTGAAAAAAGAATTGAGTTAACAATGACCTATGGCATTAAACATGTCAAACTTGACCCTGCTCTTGGCAGTCAGTACCATAATCTTCTGTCACATTATGGCCAGTTATTTCAGATTTCTCTGGCCTTGTACTTTTTTTTTTTTTAATTTTTTTTTTCAATGTTTATTTATTTTTGGGACAGAGAGAGACAGAGCATGAACGGGGGAGGGGCAGAGAGAGAGGGAGACACAGAATCGGAAACAGGCTCCAGGCTCCGAGCCATCAGCCCAGAGCCTGACGCGGGGCTCAAACTCCCAGACCTCGAGATCGTGACCTGGCTGAAGTCGGACGCTTAACCGACTGCGCCACCCAGGCGCCCCTGGCCTTGTACTTTTTTATATTTTACCTATAAATGAGGCTGATTATATTTTACTTTAGCCTTTGAGGTTGTTTAATATCTATAAATACAGGGGTGTCTGGGTGGCTGCATCGGTTGAGCATGTGACTCTTGATTTCGGCTCAGGTCATGATCCCAGGGTCATGGGATGGAGCCCTGTGTCGGTCTCCCCACTGAGTGTAAAGTTTGATTAAGATTCTCTCTCTCTCTCTCCCTCTGCCCCTCCCTCCCTCATTCTCTAAAACAGAATTAAAAAAAAAAATCTGTAAACATAAAGAGTTTTATGCTTTCTCTTTGTACACATTTAAATAACATTTTAATAAATACGATTTCATAGTTGACATTCTAGAGTACTTTATCCTTTAGAAGGAGTTTTCTACTTTACTGAAGCTATAGAAACATTGAACTAAAACATTTCCAAAATCCCTTTCACATTTAACAACATGTAATGAAGCAGCAGCTCTCTTTGGGTGGAATGACTTTCCTGCCTTTTTCTCAATGATTCACGAAGGACTCTTGGGAACCACATAAGTATGTCTTCTTGTGACTACTGCCTCAAAGCATATTGATGCCATTGTAGATACCAAATTGACTTAAAATACAAATGCAAACATTAGAAAACTACATAAAAATGTTTACAAGTTGCTTACAATATAATTAATTATATTTATCAATACAAGTAATGAATATTATTAAATACACTCTAGGAACTTTCTGACTTAATGCATATATCCCATGGCTTCACATCTCTTAGACTCACTTCCCTCAGCTTAATGGGCTCTATTGTTCAAAAGAGCTCGGCAGCAACTTCCTCTGAAGACCTCTCTGCTTCCTCCAGATAAAGCATAGGATCAATTTCCCTTTGTTTCACAAAACGTGTACCACTATAACAGCATCTGTCACAGTGCTTTCCATGTATCCTTTCCATGTCGTCTTTGTCTCTATCAGTTCCCTCATGGCAGAGATGGTTTCTTATCTTCCTTGTCATCATCTGACATAATGTTATGTGTATCAAATGCCTACTAAATATTATTTCACAAAATGAAACACAATTCCATCTTCAAAAGTTCTTTGCTACTGCTACAAATATAACTTCCCCACCTGAATTGGATGCAGCTTAGTCATTTACTCACCCAGTGTGGCACCAGGAATGAGTCCACACTTTGAAGCCCAGTTGACAGATCAAAAATCTAATTCTGTATCTAGCACATTTTAGTTGTGTGGAAGCTAACTGCTTCCTTTTTGAGCCTCAAGTTGGTCATCTCTAAATTGGGAAAAATAATTGCCTACCTCAGAAGTTTGTTTTGAAGGTTAAAGGACATTAGTAACGTATTTTCATTTGTTTTTGCAGTGAAAATCATGGGACTTGAAATGTTAGTTCTTTTTGCCCCTTTGAGTCTGATGGGCTTTTGGTGTTAAACGGTTCCTAATCATCAGAATTATAAAAACTGCTCTAATTTGCTAATATCTCAGTAACTACTATACAGAGAGATAACATCTTGATTTATTCATCAATTCTGTTTTTGATTCCCAGCATTTCATTATCCCTCTATGTTTTCCTGCTTCAGCAGCAGCCAGCCAAAAGAGAACATCAGAGAAAGAGAGAACAAAAGAATTGATCCTTCGCTTTGAGTTTCAAATAGCATAGGCTCTGACATAAGACAAAAGGTTTAGTAGAATATATGATTAGAGAAATGTTTACTTGCACTTTAACCCCGTCCTCACATAAAGTCAAGATTCCACCACACTGAATTCATAGGTAGGGAAGTAAGAGAAACAATAAAAATCCCAGACAGGTTTACGGAATGAAGTTTATGAGGGACATGGCAACGATCTCCACATAAAACCCAGGCAATTAGCAATCCCCTGGAGTCTATGTCTAGCAGAGGTGGGAACAGAAAAGGCTCCTGCCAAGGTTGCACATGGGCTGACCTGAATCAGTCTCACAGCTTCTCAGATTCTCTGGCACCAGAGGAATTAGATGACGCCCAAAGGGGCTCTGAGTATAGGTTTACGTTAGCCCACCACTGCTTCAGGAGCATAGAATGCTTCTTGTTACCTTCCAGTGGTGGGGAAGGGGTGGGGTGGGTTGGCTCAGACAACCATTGACCTGAAGACATTTTATAGACAGGAGTGAGGCAGGACACAGTGGGGACAGTACAGAGGTAATGAAGGTCCAGATATGATCCCCATCCACATCCCATAACCACCAGCTCCCACCAGGTTCTCATATTAATAAGCTCTGTGTAAAGGGAAAGGGTTGGGGAGAGGATGCTCATTCACATTTCTGATACATCGTTGAGAAAATTGAAACAGAAATGAAGTTTCTCATACAAAATAAAGTATAAAGAAATAACAAATCTCTCTCTATCCATGCATCCATCCATGAATCTACCCACATATCCTTGCATCCATTTTTCTATCTATCTGAAGTTTCTGGTGGACTGAGACTCAATAAATTAAGACTATAGTAGAGTTTAAGACACCAGATATCTTTGAGGATGGGAGTGGAAAGGGTAAAATGAACTTGGAGAAAAGTAGATATTAGAGGGATTCAAAGACCAAAATCCTTGAGGATGCATGTTGTTCCGACTACCCCTGAATTTCTACAATGTTGGACCTTTGGGTTTTAATCCTGGTCCTACGGTGCAGCCTTCATGCCAGAGTTCTAATGCAGAAGCAAGGCTGGGTGCACTGGTCCCCACTCTGCATGTGAATGGAGTTTGAGGGGAAAAACAGTGGGCCAGGAATGGGAGGTTTTCCAATACCCTCCAAGTAAGGACAAGCATTTGTGCCACCTTACAGACAGTGATATATAAGGGTGGACGGCCTGCCACAGAAGAAGAAAGGCAGAGGGGAGAGGTTTCATGCATAATCATGACATCTCCCAGTAATGTGTCAATGTTGTGGTTATTGATACCACTGTGCCCTGGCAAATGGTTCCTGGGTCACTGAGGTTTGCCCCAGAGCCATGTGGTTCTGGGGCAGATGCATTGCTTCACTGAACTTCACTGGGCCTATCTACTTCTCAGTCATCTAGAGAAACTGAGGCAGTCTCCCAGACCCCTAAATACAATCTGTAGTTTATTTGCCTCAAATCGATCAGAAATACAGAAAAGGGAAGCTTGTTTCCTTACTCATCTAGCCCATAGGGATTGGCATGTTCTTCTTTCCTTTTCCTCTAACAGCCGCAGAAGAAAAAGAGTCTCATTGTACTGATATGAAAATAGCCGATCTGCTACCGTTTTTGAGATTTGCTTGTGTTTGTTGTCAAATTTCTCCCAGACGACAAACTCCCAGGGAGAATGTTTTCTATACTTAGTCTATTCTGTACATGCCATCAACTCTTAAAACATAACAATCAGAGTTTTGACATGTTTGACAATATCTATTCTCCTGAATTCAAATCCCAGGGAAATAACTGATAAGGCACAGGGGAGCTGCACAGGGAGGAGGGCGCGGAATGAGGCTTCCTGAGCATGTGAGGAGATGAGGAACTCTGGAGGTGGCGACAGCACAATCTAGCTCCAGGCAGGACTCCTCAGCAACAGGTTCTTTCGGCAACAGTGACAAAGAAAATCTCATCAGGTTGGATTTCACGCAGACATGGGGCTGTAATTCAGCTGAGGCAAACAGCGGGGAATATCATTTCCTTGTCTACTTCTACTGACAAAATGATTCCTCTCCTCTTGTTTATGGTTTGGCTTTTCTCTTGCTTAGAAGGCTGGACGAAATATAAGGGAGTAAGTGGATCTATTTGAGAGAGAAGGGAAAGATGTATTCGGTGGAGGGGATGGAAGAATCACTTCAGTTGGTCTCACTGGGACCTAATCTAAACTAAGGAATTCTAAAATCACAATTTGTTCTTTGGTTGGGGAGAGATTGCCCAACATGTCTTCTTTCAGCACTGAAAACAATTACATAGCTAGAGCCCATTATGGACATATGGGACTATTCTGGGATTGAAGTCAAGCATGTATAAGAGATGGGTATTTTCACGAATGCTCGATGCTTGAGTAGCAAACATTAGTATTAGTGTTGTTGTTGCTGTTGTTTTAAATAAAGAAGGAAGAAAAATATATAAGATGACATTCTAAACCTTCTAACTGGCTCTCCAGCTTTCTAGCTCATCCCATCAAATCAACATTCCACTAAAAATTAGTCTTACTAGTCCCCAATTCTGAAACTTTCAATGGTTTCAAGATTCTAACCCTCAGGTTTTGTTTTGTTTTGTTTTGTTTTTATTGATTTTCATGCAGGAAGTTGTTTCTAATCAGAGCCTTTTAAGCTAGGCTAAAATACCTTGCCTTGTTCTTGCATCTACTTTAATTTTCCTAATGGTGTTCATTCTACCCTACCCATCATCTATTTATTTATCCAGTTCAAACCAGAAATAAGGACAAGCTTAACTCTACAATAATCTCTTTATCTCTTATCAGAGTCATTAAGTTGATCAATAATTTTCAGGTTCCTAGGATTGCCTGACTGGCTCAGTCAGTTTAGCATCCGACTCTTAATGTTGGCTTAGGTCATGATATCATGGTTCATGGGTTCAAGCCTTGCATTGGGCTCTGTGCTGGCAGCTCATAACTTTCTTGGGATTCTCTCTCTCTGTCCTTCTCTGTCTCTCTCTCTCTGTCCCTCCCCACTCATGCTCACTCTCTCAGTCTCTCTTTCTCTTAAAAAGAAATAAATAAACTTAAAAATAAATAATTTTCAGGTTCCTAGGCTCTATCCCAGTCCTACTAAATTAAAACCTGATACTTGGCTTACACATTTGTGTTTTTAACAAACTCTGTAGTTAATTCCTAGATATACTAAAAATCTGAGAAACTCTACTTGTAATCTCATTAAAGAATTTGTCTCCTACTGTTTGTCATCTGCCTGACTACTGGTTATTTAATTATTATTTGTGTAAAATGAAATAAAATCATACACTAAGTCATTTAAACACACACACACTCACACACACACACACACACACACACACACACACACACATATATTGTCTGAACCATACCAAGAAATAGGGGACATTTTACTTAACTTTAATGTTTCATAATTATTTTCTTTCTCCATCAAAAAAATAAAATGAGTTCATTTTGATCTAAGTCTAGAATTTAGAAGTTTTTCCCCTTTTCTTTGGCTGGTCACATTGATGAGGCTAAAATGGGAAAGCCGGAGAATTCAATGTGGTCCATACTCATCTGTAGCCTGCTTCCTATCCCTGATTCAATCTTATCAGATCCCTTTCCATAATCTGTAAAACTACCCTCACAGCTTTAGCATATGGGAAAGTAATTATACAGAAGTGCTATGTCCACCACGGAAGCTCTTCCTTTGCCTCTCTCAACACAGATTCTACTATTCTCTGAGTCAAGGCAATCATCCAAATGACTCATTTTAAATAAACAAGCACAACTCATCAGTGTTTTATAGGATGCAGCCAAAGGTACAAATCAAGGCCAAGATTAATTTGCTAATTGTTTAAATTTTTCATTTCGCCTTCATGTGTATACACAGTGGTGCCCATCTAGAGTACCACATACTATTGTAGATTAACCAGTGCCCTAAATAAAATAATGCGACTTAAAATCTTATATATTGTTTTTACTTATACTACCTAATTACATACTTCATTATTGTCCTAAATTCAATAGATTTTAACAAAACAAAACAAAAGCCTTCACAGTCTTTCCATTTGGGTGATGGTCAGCACTAGAATACTAACCACACTAGACTCTAACTTTGAAATCATGGCAAAAGTTATCATGCATTGTGTGTTTACTATGTTCTCAGATGCCACGACTATTTATGACTCATTACTTTGTTAAAAACTCATAGCGGCACTATGAAACATACAACTGTTAATTAATACCGCCATTTATAGATGAAGAAACTCAACTTAGAAAGGCTAGGGAATTTGCCTAAAGTTACACAGCTAGTAAGTTTCAGACATGAATCAAACACAGATCTCTTTGACTATAAATTCAGAGCTATTAAATCTTTGGCAGCATAATAAACTTATTCCCCCACTCAGGAATCATCAATGACTTCATGTCCTATACAAGAGTAAGAGAAAACCTTAAGATTCCCAGTGATCTGGCTGCTTCTTATTAATGTTATCTTTATTTTCACCTGTCCTCTACCTGGATCCCCATCCCCCAAGCCATTTTCCTTGAAGTCTGTGCCATGGCTCTGTATACATTTTGTCACCTTCTTTCACATTGTTTTCTGCAAAATGCATTTCCTGTCTCTCCTTCCATAGTGCCACTGTTATTCTCTCCGCATATTACCTTCCAGGTCACATCTCTAACCACACACTGCCTAATACAATAGCAAAAGAACAAGCATCCATACTTAAGTTTCTATAGGTAATCATTGGTTTTCTGTAGATTTCATTCCTACTTTATCTAGAACAAACACTTACCTATGGGTCAGTGGATTCCCAATTTGTCTTTTTACCTCCAAACAGAATTTTAAACTTACAGAAGACTAAATAAATAGTTGTTGTGTAAGTAAATAAATAAGAACTAATTTCAAACAAAATAAAGTATTACATGAATTTTCTAGACATTTCATATTGGATAAATTACTTTGAAATGATAGAAAAAGGCATAAACACATATCTTTCCAATATTTACTGAAATGCTAGACAATTCAGCTTCAGTGGGAGTTTAATTATAAAACTAAACTAAGCAAAGATGAAAAAAAAATCTAAGCCAACACATTTCTGCACCGTGCTGAATGATCGATAATAATAAATTGGATTTTTAACCCTTGGGGATAAATGGGTACCAAAAAGAAAAGCAAACCTTAGTAAAGATGTTCTGGGCTAACACTAGTGAGTAAACAAAATTATTTTACAATCAATGTCATATTTCATTGGAATGCAGTAAGATGTGATAGAACCTCAGCAAGATAAACAAATGTTCGATGCACGATAATAACCCCACCAGATATAAGCTTTTTAAGTACACAAGTGTCACCAGAAGTTTTTGAAAGAGGACCAATCCCACTGCTAAAGTCATAAAATCATTTAGAATGACTAGCAATGAATCATGAGAATTTCCAAAGTTTCTGCCAGGGTCAGGTCTAGGCAAACTGTGGAGAAGACCATGTCAGGAGCACTTGACCTTCCTTTTCATTCTTTTTCCCTCCACTTTCTACCAGATTCATCATGAATCTAATGAAGCTGAAGCTTTAGGGCCTCCTTTAAACTCATGCCCCACTTCATTCTAATAAGATTATTTAAATTCCTTTTAAAAAATGTTTATGTGTTTATTTTGACAGACAGAGAAAGAGAGAAAGAGAGAGAGTGGGAGAGAGGGAGAGAGGCAGGGAGAGAGGAAGAGAGAGAATCCCAAGCAGGCTCCACACTGTCAGCACAGAGCTCAAGAAGGGCTCAAACTCATGAATCAGGAGATCATGACCTGAGCTGAAATCAAGAGTCAGAAGCGTAACCTGACTGAGTCACCCAGGTGCCCCTTAAATTCCTTTTCTTAAACAGAGCCTCCAAACTGTTTAAACTTCAGTCCCACAAACCTTGGTTTGACTTTTGATCACAAGCGTGTGTTCGCTTGGAATCCATGAAACTTTTAAGATTCCATTTAGCAAAGATTTTCTTCGTTCTGGTTTTCTTAGATTCATTCATTCATTCATTCATTCATCCAAGGAACAGAGACTCCTTCTTGCCTCCTGTCCTATATGGAAGAATGGCAGTTGAGAAAATGTGGAAATAAACAAAATATCCTCAGGTAGTCAGACTTCAGGCTGTACTGGAATAGCTCTGGACCTTGCAGGCCTGGGGACCTAGTCTAGAACTGGATACTGAAAAGGGAAGCTTTAGGCAGTAGGCTATTTAATCGCATTTTTGGCAGGTAGGAATCATCAATCTTACATCTTTAAAATGACTATAACTTCTGGTCTCCTGTTCTTCAGCGTCTGTCACTAATAACTTATATCACGCTTTCCCCTGGATATCTTTCTATACTTTATGGCTTCTGCTTGTACCTGTCTTGTGCAACTTCATGGTTCCCTCCATTCATCTTTCAATTTTTGCTATGAGTACTTACTTCTTCTTATCTCTGGTTTACCATTCCCAAGAAAGGCATGTGATTGTCTCTGTTATAAGTTAATTTTACTGGGCCAACTTTTTCAGAGTAGACCACCCAGCAGACCATTTTCCAGCCATAAATTGGCTGCCTACAGATAATATGGTCAAAGGGTGGCTTTGTGGCATGATGCTATGTGCACAGAACCAGCCTATCTGTGTAGAAAATGCTGTTGACAATTCCAACTCTTTGGCTGGGACTGTGGGCAGAGGGTCTTCCCTCAGAAAAGAACTAACTGTGGCAGCTGTTCAGCTGTCCCACATGGGGTTTAGCCCTATTTACCCAGGCAGCTAGGTACATCATGAACTTAACCAATTTTTCTTTCTCCTTGGGATTTTCCAAAAGTGTAATACAACCCAACACTTAAATACATCTTCCTGTGCTCCCCCTTCATGTCTGCTGTATCAATAACAAAAATGAAATACTTAACCAAAAAACAAAACAAAAACAAAACAAAAAAACAAATTGAGTAGTTCTTTTCAGTTTAAAATAAGATTGCCAATTCAGCTATTAATGGATACTGTTTTCCTCTTCCTAGATCCAATTATTAGAAGAAAAAACTTGAGACCCAACTAATTGTTCCTACTTCAATGGTGCCTTCCATGAATCTGCTTTTATTTTTTTCTTTTTCTCCAGCACAATGATTCTGTCTTCATAGCTCCAGGAAATAGAATTCTTCCCAGTGTTAAAATTATTTAAATATTTCTTTTTATTTCATGATTTCTGTATTTCTATTGGGCTTAATAATAGAAATAATGTCATTACAATATGCATTGAAATAAAAATGCAATGAACATACAACTTTTTATGTATTTTCATGTATTATTTTCCTTAGTCTTCTCTAAAGCCTTCTGAGGCAGATGCTAGTCCCGTCACCATTTTACAGACGAGGAAACTAAGGCTTAGGGAAGTTAAGCAAATTGCTGGGACTTAAATCAGGAAATTTAATTCTAGATCAGCAACTTTCAACTTTGGTTGAATGTTGGAATGGCCTGAGGAGTTTTCAATATCCTGTGTTCCACCCTCAGAGTTTCTGATTTATTGATCTGAGGCACAGCCTGTAGAGATGAGATTTTTCCCCCCCATCTCCCTAGGTGATTCTACTAACGCAGCCAAGCTTGATAACTGCTGTAGTACAAACTAAGTTATTAACCATTAACCATTAGGTGATGAATGAGTTAATGAACAATTTTGGCATTAATGCATTATCGCCTCATTTTCTATGTTTTGTAAGAAATACATATTGACAGTTTCATTGAAACAAAAATAATAATAGCATTTAATTGGCCACTCAGAGAAAATAATGAAACCAGTTTTATCAAAATTGATTTACTCTGACCAGACCACTTGCCAAAGAGTTACTGCTATTTCCCAGAGAGAGGCAGTGAGCAGATTCCGTAAATGACCAGCTCAGTCTAACTCCCTTTTTCATGTGGACAGGGATGCACTGGGGAAGCTACTGAGCGCATCAAACTGACTTAAGTTGTTCGAATGGGCTCCTTGGTCCATTTCATTGTTTTATGTTCTCCAATTCCCTCACCCTATTATCCTTAATGTGTCATCGTCCCTGCATGCTGCCTGTCTGCTGCAGAGTGGGGAACCACGGCACTCCAGGCAATTAGCACTCAAAAGTAGGCAACAGGAGCTTTCCTTTCTACTCTGGAGCCAAATTTTTTCTATTAGTCACAGTCAAACCAAAGATACCGATAAAAGAGACCAAACTAAAAATAACTTCTCATGCACCAGTTTGCTAGGTGTTAGTCACTACAGTGACAGTATAAAATGACTTAGAGAAATTCCCAAAGAGCTAATAACTTTGCAGGGGGACCTGCAGACAAATGGGGCAAGATGGGTTGTAAAGTTCTCACTTGATTGTGAGTACGCGTGTCTGTCTCAGCGTGTGTGATTCAGTCTGATCATGCTAACGGTTGAGATCCACTGCCATATTCAGCTGGTCCTACCTGTTCCTCTTCGAGCTGGGAGACTCAATATATAAACAGATAATGGCCAGACCACATACGACAATGAAACTCTGACCCACAACGCTGCAGCAAACAATCCAGGCAGACAAACAACAACCCCTATAGCAATCAACCCAGAGCAGGTGGGATTTGAACAACTGTCAGCTGCCCTATTTTTGCCCTCCTTCCAACTCAGAACCGACCAAAGAAAGCTAAATTTGCTTTCTGAACCAATCACAGAAGATACTCCACTTCTACTAAGCCCACTTCCAACCAGAGCCAACAACCTCCGACCAGAGCATACATGAAGCTTTCCTCTCTCTCACTATAAAACTTGCCCACTCCTTTGCCTGCCTTGGAGCCGCTGCCAAGCACGGTGATGGTGCTGACTACTCAGATATAGCAAGCTCTGAATAAATAATCTCCATTCATTCTCATTGAATAGTCTTCGGTTATTTCCATAGAGCAAGGGGAGGGACGACTCAGAAGTTTGAGCCCACCCTCTCCAGGGTGGCCTTCTCATGTTTCCCTGAAATCCCCTCGCTTCCCTTTGAAGATGCCTTCAGGGAGGTGACAGGCACTATGACAGAAGGGGTAGCTGGGACCCGCATCAAATCCAGAGGGGTCAACCTGAGGAAGCAGAGACTTGACCTCTTGTCAATGTCACAGTGGCGTTTGAGTAAAAACCTCGGACCTTAGCATCAATTTCAAAAAAGGGATGAAATCGTGAATTTAATCACCCTTGTATTTGATATGAGAACAATCACACCATCAAGTGAATTTACTTGATGACTTTGGGGCGCCTGGATGGCTCAGTTAGTTAAGCGTCGGGCTCTTGATTTTCACTCAGGTCATGATCTCACAGTTTGTGAGTTCAAGCCCTGCTTCGGGCTCTGTGTTGACACTGCAGAGCCTGCTTGGGATTCTTTGTTTCTCTCCCTCTCTTTCTGCCCCTATCCTGCTCATGCTCTTTCTCTCTCAAAATAAATAAACTTAAAAAAAAAAAAAGATGGCTTTGTTTTCTTTAAGATCAGACAGAAGGAAAATTGAGGATAGAAATCAAGGTCAGTTAGGAGAGAATAAAGTTTGTTTTGGCCCAGTTGAATACTTGAGTGGTGCTAACCTGAGTAGGCTTCTTAGAGATGTGGGGGAGACGACAGTATGCCCTGGTAAAGGGAGGATCTCAATGCCTGATTCATGGAGGAGACAGCATCTTGAGCAGGCCATGAAAGCTGGGAAGGATTTGGATACACGTACCTGTGGTCTTCCTCTAAGGCCCAGAGCCACTAGTATAGGTGCTTTATTGGAATAAGCCCACGTGATGAACATAATACAGAAGTCAGCACAGTGACTGCACCCACATCGATCTCCTGCTGGAACCAGCACAGCAGGAGCAAAGACACCAAGGTACGCCCCCCAGTCATCTCCTGCCAACCATAGACTATCAGTTCACTCATAGCCTCGTAGATGTGATGTGGAGATTCTTCTGATTTCTACAGTTACTAAATACATGTGAGTGGTTAAAAAAATAGGCATAACCAAACACCGAGAAAAGCTGTTAAAGCTTTTAAAAACATTTTAAGGCTAATTATTAAATTCAACAACAACAACAAGTCTTTTCCTACTACCTAACAACAACAATAACAACTCTTTCCCTACCACCTAACCTACATTCCTTAAACAGAAATTGGGTCTTTTATGAAATTCATTGTCCCTCTTTATTTCCCAAACTGATATTTGTAAGAGTTTTTAATCTCCTTTCCAGCAGAATGCAACAGAATTAGCACAAAGTAATTAGCAGGTTTAGTTAGAATTTAGAAACCGAGAGGCAAATAAAATTAAACTTGGGGTAAATTAATTAGTAAAAGGTGCTAGACTTGTGTGTGCTCGTTAATTAAGTGTTATTCAGTGCGTCTGCAGCGACAACCCAATGCTTTGTGTGGTTTAGGAACACAGAGGAAAAAAGACTCACACCCAAGGGAGCAGAACAGGAAGGCGTTGAGTGTGGTGTGCTTCTAGGGAGGGATGGGTAAGTGAGTAAGGCACCATCTCTGGGACCCCTCCAGCATTCCCAGTCCCTTTTCTTCTGGGTGAGGCACCAAGACGGCCATGTGGGTGATGGTCGTCCTGTGTCTAGACTCTGGTCAATCTGTGCATTGGAGCCTCCGATTCCAATTAGTTAGGCTGCCTTAGTCTATTCAGGCTGCTAGAAAAAAAATACCACAGAATGGCTTGTAAAGAACACAAACTCATTTCTCACTGTTCTGGCGGCTGGAGGTCTGAGCTCAGGGTGGGTCCTAGGGAAGTGAAGCCTCTTCTCCAGGTTGCAGACCAACAACTTGTACTGTGCCCTCACATGGTGGAAGACACCAGGGAGCTCTCTGGGCCTTGTTTAAATTTTTTTCTTTAACGTTTATTTATTTTTGAGACAGAGAAAGACAGAGCATGAACCGGGGAGGGTCAGAGAGAGAGGGAGACACAGAATCCGAAGGAGGCTCCAGGCTCTGAGCTGTCAGCACAGAGCCCGACACGGGGCTTGAACTCATGGACGTGAGATCATGACCTGAGCCAAAGTTGGACGCTCAACGGACTGAGCCACCCAGGCGCCCCTCTCTGGGCCTTGTTTATAAAGGGACCAATCATATTAGCGAGGGCCCCATTCTCTTCACCTAGTCACCTCCCAAGGACCCCACCTCCTCATCATGGGCATTAGGTGATCAACACATGAACTTTGAAGTGACACATTCAGATGATAGTAGAGGCTATAGTTTCTCTCCTCTTCTCCTAGTACAGAGATCACAACGTTGCAGAGATTGAAGTGTTATAAATACTGATTTTCTCCTTTAGTCCGCCATTCCAGATTAGACAATTTAAATTACTTAAACGTTTGAAATCATCTTAGTTTTTTTTTTTTTTAATTTCATTATTTGATGCTGGGTAATCATGCACCCCAGCCTAAACCACTGTCTTATTATATGTGAAAGGTAATATTTCTGTTTTTATGTCTTCTCATTTTGAGAAGACATAAACTGCTATGGTCAGTATGTGTGTGTCTCACCCTTCTGCCCCAAGTCATATTTTGAAATCCTAATGCCTAATATGATGGTATTTGGATGTGGGTCTTTTGGGAAGTAATCAGGTCGTAAGGGTGAAGCTTTCATGAGTAGGACTGGAACCCTCATAAGATGAGGGCAGAGAGCTGGCTAGCTTTTTCCCACCATGCAAGGATACAACCAGAAGCTGGCAGCTCTAAAACCTGGAGGGGGGCCCTCCCTCACCACAAGCAGACTGTGCTGACACCCTGATCTCAAACTTCCAGCTTCCAGAACTGTGAGCAATAATTCTTTTTTTCTTTATAGCCACCCAGCTGGTATTTTATTATAGCAGCCCAAATGGACTAAGACAATGGCCAACGTTTGCACTCGACACAATTGATCAGGAGGACAGTGCGTGCAAAGCACTAAAACAAAAAGAGTCATCGTGCCTTGCACACAGCAGGGCTCTACAGATGAGACAGGAACACGTCCTCTGTCAGGTGGAGCTCCACTTTGGGGAAGAAGCATCAATCCTTGCAAGTTACCAGGAGGCTGAAATGTTTAGTAAACTGACCGAACATTTCTCTTACAAAAATTATTTCTTAGCAAAATAAGACCAAAACAGCAACCTGAGGAAAGTAGGGCAGTGTGCAATTTTTGTAAGTCAAGATTTTTTTTCACCCAGTTATTCAGGGTCATCTGATAATTCTGAACCAAGTGGAAATGGAAATGGGGCCATATTTCTTAAATTATAATTTTCCAGGTCACATCTCTGCATCTTAAGATAAACTTGGTACCAAAAAACCCCCAAATCAAACCAAAACAAAATGGGGGCAGGGGTGGGTGTGGTGCCCGGGTGGCTCAGTGGGTTAAGCGTCTGACTTTGGTTCAGGTCATAATCTCTGGGTTCGTGGGTTTGAGCCCCGTGTCGGGTTCTATGCTATCAGCACAGAGCCCACTTCGAATCATCTGTCTCCCTCTCTTTCTGCCCCTCCTCTGCTCAAGATCCCTCTCTCTGTGTCAAAACTAAACATTAAAAAAAGAATAATGAGGGGCGCCTGGGTGGCTCAGTGGGTTAAGTGTCCAACTTCGGCTCAGGTCACGATCTCGCAGTTTGGGAGTTCGAGCCCTGCGTCGGGTTCTGTGCTGACAGCTTGGAGCCTGGAGCCTGACTTCAGATTCTGTGTCTGCCTCTCTCTCTGACCCTCCCCTCCTCACGCTCTGTCTCTCTTTCTCTCTCTCTCAAAAATAAATAAACATTAAAAAAAATAAAAAAGAATTATCAACCCATCACATGCCTCAAATAACATATTTTATGGAAAATAACTACATTTTCTAAAACAAATAGTGAGGAGAGTGACATCAAGTTTGCAAATCTGTTTTCTCTCTGATTTAACAGAAGAGCTACATTTTTGTGTTTGTGTCTTTATTCAATTTGTGGTATTGACAGCATGCAGTCTCTGGAAAGCTCCAGGGTCTGTGTGTGAGAGAACAAGGGAGAGGAGGGCACATTAGCTCTTAATATTGTTATGAAAAAGTTTTTTACTTTATGGACCTTGGAAAGGGTGTCAGGGACCCATGGAGTGGAGCTCAGGGACTCTGCTTTGAAAACCTCTGGTGTCCCTGAAAAAGCAGGTGGCTTTGGAGGACCTGAGTTCTAACCTATGATCTTCAGAATTTATTTCACTTCTCTAAGCCTCCGCTTCCTCCCTCTGAAAATGAGTGGTTTGGATTCAATTTTGGCCAAAATCGTTTCCAGCTATGACATTCCCAGCTGCTCTCTTTGAGTTGGGGTGTTTAATATTTGTAAGTTATTTTTAACATTTATTCATTTTTGAGAGTGAGAGAGACAGAGTGGGAGTGGAGGAGGGGCAGAGAGAGTGGGAGACACAGAATCCAAAGCAGGCTCCAGGCTCTGAGCTGTCAGTACAGAGCCCAATGCGGGCCTCAAACTCACAGACCTGAGATCATGACCTGAGCTGGAGTTGGATGCTTACTTAACCTACTGAGCCACCCAGGCACCCCCTGGAGCATTTAATATTTGAATGGAGAAGACTTTTCCTTCTCCTTCTTTTGCTCCCCCCTCCTCCCCATCTTCCTGGGGAGGTGCCTGGGCCAGGTGCCCACTGAGCTAGGACAAAGGATGGGAGTGTTTATGACACTCAGAAATGAAAAAGCTACAGTTTCTTAGCAAAAGAAAGCCCAGGGCTATTTTAGAAACATGTCACTTTGAGAGCAAGCCTGACTTAGTCCTGGCACCACAATGGACTAGTAAGGGCAGATTTTATTTTTGTTATTTGTCATCTCCCTCACCAGCATGATCTCATCGACATGATCTCAATCCTCCTCATCCACATCCTGGAAAATCCTGGTTGGCTATTGAGGTCCAAGGCTTAACACAAGTGGTGAGGCTTTGAGATAGAGAAATAAAGAAACAAAGTAATTTAGGAGTATCCAAGGTCTCAAAAGAAGCAGGCAAATGGAGTCCCCAGGGAAGTCTGCCCCACCTGTAGATGGTGGACTCTGAAGTCCTGAAGATGCCCTCGCCCCCCACCTTTTGCTCTGGAGAAGCCCCCTACCCTTACACTTGGCCAGATGAGGAAAGCAGCAGTTATCAGAATGCGCATCAGAAGCTCCGGGAGAACTTGTGAAAACAGATTTATAGGCCCACTCCTGTACTTTCTAATTCAGTTGGTCTGGGGTAAAGCCCTGAGAATTTGCACTTTCAGTAAGTTTGCAGATGATACTGTTGCCCGGGTGCTGGACCTCAGACCACACTTTGAAAACCATTCACACACTGTAAATTACTGAAAGTGATTTGAGCTAAAAGCAAAGAACACATTTTTTGGACTCTGAATGTTTCTGTAATCAGGCTACATATAATATAAATCTGTTGTATTCCGACCTCTTATTATTAAGGGTGAAGTAAGAGGGTCACATCATCCCTTACATTTTCTAGCATAGCTATTCTCGGTGGTGGATTCTGTAAGAAGCACAGAAATGATAACATTTTTTGAAGGTGTTTATTTGTTTGTTTGTTTATAGAAAGTGAGTAGGGAAGGAGCAGGGGGTGAGAGGGAGGGAGAGAGAGAGAGAGAGAGAGAGAGAGAGAGAGAGAGAGAAGGAGGAAGAGAGAGAATCACAAGCAGACTTCACACTGCCAGTGCAGCCCCAACCAACACAGGGCTTAAACTCACAAACTGGGAGATCATGCATGACCTGAGCGAAGTCAGTCACTTAACCCATTGAGCCACCCAGGTGCTCCATTGTAACATTTTTAAAAAGCTCATTTGCTATTTTACTTCTTCTAGGAGAGGGAGAGGACTTCCATACAGGGATGGCAGGGATTATTATATGACCAAAGTCTTAATTTGAACAATTCCTTCCTAGTCATTAGAGTTCAGATGTAAAGTATTAGATGTGAATATGGGGCTTTGATTTTTGATTCATGAGTTTAGAAATAATCCACAGCTGTCCTGGGCAGACTGAGCCCACGACTTTGCAATCTGGGTTTAGCTTCTGTTTTCCATGAAATTTTAACAAGTATAAACACCACATCAAAGACTCTAGTGATTAGAATAGATGTTGTCTGTTATGTTATCGAAATGATGATCGATCTTTGGAAGCCCAGGACTACAGTCAGAGCCTTCCCTGGAGATTGTAATAGGCATGGGGTTAGCTCTCACTGGCCTCACAAGACCAACAGGTGGGACAGCAGTAAGTCAGGTAAGCACTCAGTGTTGTGCTGGGTGGTTTTACATATAGTATGTCATGTAATTCTGGTGATTCTTTGTAGTAAGAAATCACTTGTCCAAGGGAGCACAGCTCAAATGGGCAGAACATAAATTTGAGCTATTGCATATCTGACTCCAAAGCCCACAGCCCTCAGGAAGCATAATCAATACTGAGTTGGTAGATATTTATTAAGCATCAACTTTGTGGACAGGAAGAGAACCTAGCAAAAAAAAGTCCCTGCCCTCGTGGTGCTTCCATTTTAGGGAAGAGGAATGATTGTATTCTTGGAAGGGATCAGGTCAACATTCCCATTTTATACATGGGGAAACCAATGTCCAGAGTTGCCTAATGGTTTCTTTGTTGTCACATAGCACATGGCAATGATGTTCTGACATGTCTCAATCAAACAAGATATTAAAAACAAAAGGAAATCTATTTCTTGCCAAGGCAAACCATCAAGGTAGAAGGAAGACTGGTATCTAGGCTTTCACATGGCCTTTCTGCCAAGGTCAGGCATGGATATCAAATTCTAAATCTTCACCCTGACATCAAAGGCCATCCATGGTTAGGCTCAGAATTAGTCTTTCTGTTCCTGAACAGGCCAAACTTGTTTTCACCTCACCTCACCTCTCCTGGAGGCCTTAGCTTTTCTATTCTCTCCGCCTGGAATAGTCTGCATTTGGATCTCTGCAGATCCAAGTCTTCCTCCTAATTCAGGTCTCAACTCAAGAGGATGCCCTCCAACAGGTCCTCCCTCCCTGTGATACCTGTGAATGCCGACTACATCCCCAGCCTGTCTTGAAAATGCAGGTTGGCAGTCCCCATACAGGGCAAGGTTTCTCTGTGTCCAACTGCCAGAAGGAGGGGAGGGTACTTCCTAGTCTCAACTGCCTTTCATCTTCTTCCCATCTCACTTCCTTTCTTTCTCATTTTACTTATTGGGATCAACTCCCCAATGAATCATTTGCCTCCAACTTTTTGTCTCAAGGTCTGCTTTTCCGGCAACCCAGACACAAAGTCATTTTGACCCTGTCCTTCGTAACTGTTTTCTTCATAGCACCACTTCCTATTTAAAAGTGTCTAACTTTAGTCTGTTTACTTGTAGATCATCTACACTGCCATCCTGTCTGATCCTCCTATCCCTCCCAACCCTCTCTACCCCACTGACCAGGTGCCCAGTAAAATATAAACATCTGTGGTGGGGTCAGAGGATGCTGAGCTCATCCCATCCCATGTTTTCAACTAGATATCACCCACAACCAAGTCAATAAACTGGAGAGCAAGCCAAAGACTAGCATAACAAACTCCACAACTAAATATAGAGAAGAAGCCTCATCTGAAAGGTCAGGGAGGTCAGAAGGGTGCAGGGAGGCTGCTTATGGGAGGGAGGGAGCTGTGCATACAGAGAGTACAGAGACATGGGCCCTCACACCAGGGAATTCACACAAGGAAAACTAATCCCCATTGCATTTGGCTTTAAAAACCAGAGGGGCTGAATTTCATGAGTTTGTAAAAACAGTGGGACCTGGAACTTGGAGCTTTAAAAGTCAGCTGTCTCAGCACTGGGCCAGCTGGGAGGGCAGTGACAGCTGGGTCCCTGCTCTTAAAGAAACAGCAGCCTGAGTGGAGAGGCAACACAACAATGGCAGTTTACACGATGCAGTGGGGAGGGGACGGCAAAGAGGAGAACAGGAGAGGCATCTGTTCATAAGATTTCAGAGCATGTTCGGGGAGTTCAAAAACAAAGGAGCGGGCAGGCACTATTTTTCTCCCTTGATCCCAGCATAAGCCCAGAGACACCCGTGGGGAGGTGGGGCTGCACAGACACTGCTACGTAACCCCTAGCAGAGGGTCTTACCACTCCCTAAATTCTGCTGAGGACACACCCTTCCAAGCCTGCTAGCCTCGAGCCAGGACTCAGGGGCAATTTTGTTAAACCTCATGGATGCCCTGACCAGCCAGTGGGTGCACAGCTACCACCATGTGCCACGCACTACGACCACACCCAACCGGTCACCCTCGGTGGGAGCTGTGTGTCTCACCCGCCCTTATGCCTCCAGCCCAGCTCGTGTGCTGCCGGGTGCCCGGCTGATGTCACATGCCCTGCCCAGCCTGTGCGCCTAGCCGCCCAAGCCCCAAACTCCTAACCAATGCAGAGCTTCAGGGGGTCGCTCCCAGGGCTAATGGCCCGTGCGATCTCTGCTGCCCTGTTCCCAAATTCCCCGGAAGGCATGCCCCTCCCCCCTCCCCCCAGAGCCTGCTGGCTGGGTTCCACTAACACCACGGAGAGCGAGCAAGCCCACAAGAGGCAGAGAGGCAGTGAGGACTACTGCACTGAAAGGAAAAATGACTCAGGCACGACAGCAGGGCATAAGCAACAGGCATGAGATAATCTCCTGAAGTGCCAGTTCTGACCAACAGTGGGCACTGTACTGCAGGACACTCCAGAAGTTTTTGTTTTTGTTTTTGTTTTTGTTTTTGTTTTTGTTTTTGTTTTGAGAAAAAATAGATCATGAGCAGGTGAGGGGCAGAGAGAAAGGGGGAGAGAGAGAGACAGAGAGAGAGAGAGAGAGAGAATCCCAGCAGGTTCTGTGCCATCCGTGCAGAGCCCAATGCAGGGCTCAATCTCACTAACCACAAGATTATGACATGAGTTGAAGTTGGATACTTAACTGACTAAGCCACCCAGGTGCCCCCAGAACCTCTTCTTTACAAAGCTGTGACGTTCAATTGTAGAAGACACAGCTGACTTTCTTAACACATAGAAACAGACACAGAGTGGTGGGCAAAATGAGGAAACAGAGAAATCTTATTCCAAGTGAAAGAACAGGACAAGGTTACAGTCAGAGGTCTAAGCTAAACATATAAGTAACATGCCTGACAGAATGTAAAGCAATGATCATACGGATACTCACTGGGCTTGATGAAAGAGTAGAAGGCATGAGTGAGACCCTAACACAGAGGTAAGGAATAACATAGCAGAGATAAAAGGCATAATAAAGGAAATGAGAAACACACTTGATGGAATGAACAGCAGGATGGAAGAAACGAATGAATTAGCAAGCTGGAGAACAGAGTAATGGAGAGTAATCAAGATGAACAAAAAAGAGAGAAAAGAATTATGCAAAATGAGAATAGACTTAGGGAACTCACTAACTCCATCAAATATAATAATATTCGTATTATAGGTATCCCAGATGAAGAAGAGAGAGAAAGGGGAGAAGAAAATTTATTTGAGGAAATAATAGCTGAACACTTCCCTAATTTAGGGAAGGAAACAGATATTGAGATCCAGGAGGCACAGAAGATCCCCAACAGAATTGACAAAAGCAGACTGATACCGACACATAACTGTAATTATATTTGCAAAATGTAGTGATAAAAAAAAAATAAACCAACAAAAGAAGACATTAACTTACAAGGGAAAACCCATAAGGCTGGCAGGAGATTTTTCAATAGACACTTTGCAAGCCAGAAGGGAGTGGCATGATATAGTAAAAAAAAAAATTTTTTTAATGTTTATTTATTTTTGAGACAGAGAGAACAGAGCATGAATGGGGAAGGGTCAGAGAGAGGGAGACACAGAATCCAAAGCAGGCTCCAGGCTCTGAGCTGTCAGCACAGAGCCCGACACGGGGCTCGAACTCACGGAATGTGAGATCATGACCTGAGCCGAAGTCGGACGCTTAACTGACTGAGCCACCCAGGCGCCCCGGCATGATATATTCAAATTGCTGAATGGGAAAAATCTGCAGCCAAGAATACTCTTTCCAGCAAGGCTATCATATGGACTAGAAGGAGAGATAGACAGTTTCCCAGACAAAGGAGTTTGTGACCACTAAACCAATTCAGCAAGAAATATTAAAAGGGATTATTTGAGGGGAAATAGTATGATACAAATGATAGTATAAAAGTAGGAACAACAAAATCAGTAAAAATAAATATTTGTGTAAAAATTAAAACAACTCACAAAAAAGGATATAAAATATAATAACGCATGCCTAAAATGTGGGAAGTAGAGGAGAAAAGAATGGTTTCAAACTTAAATGACCAACAACTTAATATATACTGCTACAGGAAGAAGAGGTTATATACAAACCTAATGGTAATGAAATCTCAAAAAACACTATTACATGTGTAAAGAATAAAGAGAAAGAAATCTAATTAATCACTAAAGAAAATCATCAAAACATGATAGAAAGATAAGAAAGGATCAGAGAAAGTCTTCAGAAACAACCACAGAACAAGTAATAAAGTGACAATAAATACTTATCTGTCAATAATTACTTTGACTGTAAATGGACTAAAGGCTCTAAACAAAAGACAGATGATGACAGAATGAATTAAAAAAAAAAAAAAAGGACCCAACAAGAGACCTATTTTAGACCTAAAGACATCTGCAGATTGAAAGTGAGAGGATGGGGAAATATCTATCATGTAAATGGAGGTCAAAAGAAAGCCAGGGGAGCAATACTTATATCAAAAAAAAAAAAAAAGACTTTATTTTTTAAATTAAAAAAAAAAGGTTGGGGCACCTGGGTGGTTCAGTCGGTTAAGTGTCCCACTTTGGCTCAGGTCAAGATCTCACAGTTTGTGAGTTTGAGCCCCTCGTGGGGCTCTGTGCTGACAGCTCAGAGCCTGGAGCCTGCTTCAGATTCTATGTCTTCCTCTCTCTCCGCCCCTCCCCCACTCACGTTCTGTCTCTCTCTCAAAAATAAACATGAAAAAAATTTAAATTAAAAAAAAGTTTATTCATTTATTTTGAGATATATATATATATATATAGAGAGAGAGAGAGAGAGAGAGAGCGCGAGCATGAATGGGGGAAGGGCAGAGAGAAAGAGGGAAAGAAGAAAGAATCCCAAGCAGGCTCCATGCTGTCAACACAGAGCTGGATCTCTGGAACGGTGAGATCATGACCCAAGCTGAAATCAAGAGTCACATGCTTAACTGAGCACCCAGATGCCCCAGACACAATAGACTTTAAAACAAAGCCTGTAACAAGAATCAAGAAAGGAAATTATATAATAATAAAGAGGACAATACAACAAGAAGACATAACCATTGTAAATATTTATGCACCCAACACACAACCACCAAAATACATAAAACAGTTAATAACAAACATAAGAAAACTAGTCAATAATAATACAATAATAGTAGGTGACTTTGACACCGCACTTACATCAATGGATAGATCATATAAACAGAATATCAACAAGCAAACAATGGATTTGAACGACAGACTAGAACAGATGGATTTAACAAACATATTCAGAACAATCCATCCTAAAACGGCATAATACAGATTCTCTTCAAGTGCACATGGAACATTCTCCAGGATAGATCACATATTATCTATGGACTATGGACACTACATTTACTCCAGAAAACAAACCTTGACAAATTCAAGATCAAAATCATACCATGCATATTTTCGGTTCACAATGCTATGAAACCAGAAGTCAACCACAAGAAAAAATCTTGAAAGAACACAAATTCATGGAGGTTAAATAATATATGCTAAACAATGGCAGGGTCAACCAGGAAATCAAAGAAGAAATAAAAGAGTACATGGAAAGAAATGAAAATGAAAACACAATAGTCCAAATGCCTGAGATGCAACAAAAGTGGTTCCAAGAGGGAAGTTTATAGCAATACAAGTCTACCTCAAGAAGAAAGAAAAATCTCAGGGCACCTGGGTGGCTCAGTCTGTTAAGTGTCCAACTTCGGCTCAGGTCATGATCTTGCAGTCTGTGAATTTGAGTCCCACGTGAGGCTCTGTGCTGACAGCTCGGAGCCTGGAGCCTGCTTCAGATTCTGTGTCTCCCTCTCTCGCTGCTCCTCCCCCATTTGCACTCTGTCTCTCTCTCTCTCAAAATTAAATAAGCATTTAAAAAAAATTAACAAAAAGAAAAGAAAATTCTCAAAAAAAAAAAACAACCTCATTTTGTACCTAAAGGCACTAGGAAAAGAACAACAAACAAAACCCAAAACCAGCAGGAGAAAGGAAATCATAAAGATTAGAGGAGAATAAACAATACAGAAACTGCAAAATCAGTAGAACAGATCAATAAAACCAAAAGCTGGTTCTTTGATCAACAAAACTTTGATCTACAGTAAACCTGTAGCCAGACTTCTCAAAAAGAGAGAGCGAGAGACAGAAAGGGGACTCAAATAAATAAAATCACAAATTAGGTAGGAGAAATAACAACCAGCACCACAGAAAGACAATTATAAGAGAATATTATGAAAAAGTATATGCCACAAATTTGTACAACCTAGAAGAAATTGATAAATTCCTAGATAAACTACCAAAACTGAAACAGGAGGAAATAGAAAATTTGAACAGACCAATAGCCAACAAAGAAATTGAGTCAGTAATCAAAAGTCCAGGATCAGACAGCTTCACAAATTCGCAAAACATTCAGGGAGGGTTAATACCTATTTTTTTATTAATGTTTATTTATTTTTGAGAGAGAGAGAGAGAAAGAGAGAATGCAAGTGTAAGTTGGGGAGAGACAGAGAGAGAGGGAGACACAGAAACCAAAGCTGGCTCTAAGCTACGAGCTGTCAGCACAGGGCCCAACAAGGGGCTTGAACTCATGAGCTGAGAGATCATGACCCGAGCTGAAATCAAACACTTAACCAACTGAACCACCCAGGCACTCCGAGTTAATACCCATTCTTATACTATTCTGAAAAATGGAAAAAGGGAAATTTCCAAATTCATTCCAAGAGGCCAGCACTACCCTGATACCAAAACCAGATAAAGATACCACTAAAAAAAAAGAACTATGGACCAATATCCCAGATGAACACAGATGCAAAATTTCTCAGTAAAGTACTAGCAAACCGAATTCAACAATACATTTAAAAAAATCATTCGCCATGATCAAGTGGGATTTATTCTTGGGTTGCAAAAGTAGTTCCAAATTTGAAAATCAATCAATGTGAAGCATGACATCAATGAGAAAGGATAAGAACCATATGAGCATTTTAATAGATGCAGAAAACACATCTGACAAAGTTCAACATTCATTTATGATAAAAATCCTCAACAAAATAGGTATAGAGGGAATATACCTCAACATAATAAAGGCCATCTGTGACAATCCACAGGTAACATCATATTTAATGGGGAACGACTGAGAGATTTTCCCCCAAGGTCAGGAAGAAGACAAGGATGTCCACTCTCATCGCTTTTATTCAACACAGTACTGGAAGTCCTAGTCACAGAAATCAGACAAGGAAAAGAAATCAAAGGCATCCAAATTGGTCAGGAAGAAGTAAAATTTTCACTATTTGCAGATGACATGATACTATATAAAAAAAAAAAAAAACCCTAAAGACTCCACCAAAAACTATAGGAACTGATCAACAAATTCAGCAAAATCACAGGATACAAAATCAACATACAGAAATCTGTTGCATTTCTATGTGCCAATAGGGAACCAACAGAAAGAAAAGTAAGGTAAGAATCCCATTTATAATTGCATCAAAAATAAATAAGATACTCAGCAATAAACCTAACCAAAGAAGTGAAAGACTTGTGCTCTGAAAACTATAAAACACCGATGAAAGAAATTGAAGATGAGACAATGGAAAGACATTCCATGCTCATGGATTGGAAGAACAAATATTTTTAAATGTGTATACTAACCAAAAAAATTCTACACATTTAATGCAATCTCTACCAAAATACCAACAGAATTTTTCATAGAAATGGAACACACAATGGTAAAATTTGTATGGAACCACAAAAGATCCTGAAAAAGCAAAGTAATCTTGAAAAAGCAAAGCAAAGCTGGAGGTATCACAATTCTGGACTTCCAGTTTTATTATAAAGCTATAGTAATCAAACAGTATGATACTGACACAAAAAATCAATAGAACAGAATAGAAAATCCATAAATGAACCTGCAATTATATGTCCAATTAATCTTGGACATAGCAGGAAAGAATATCCAATGGGAAAAAGGAAATATCTTTAACAAATGGTATTGGGAATGGGGCACCTGGGTGGCTCAGTTGGTTAAGCATCTGACTTCGGCTCAGGTCATGATCTCGTAGTTTGTGGGTTCAACCCCTGCATTGGGATCTGTGCTGACAGCTCAGAGCCTGGAGCCTGCTTTGGATTCTGTGTCTGCCTCTCTCTCTGCTCCTCCCCCACTTATGCTCTGTCTCTCTCTGTCTCTCAAAAATAAATAAAAGTTAAAAAAAAATTAAACCAAATAGTATTGGGAAAATTAGACAACAACATGCAAAAGAATGAAACTGGACCATTTCTTACACCTTAAACAAAAATAAATTTCAAAATGGAATAAAGACCTAAATGCAATAAACTGCAACCATGAAAATCCTAGAAAAGAACACAGGCAGTAACTTCTTAGACATTGATGGTAGCAGCTTCTTTCTTGGTATGTTTCCTGAGGCAAGGGAAACAGAAACAAAAGTAAACTACTAGGACTACATCAAAATAATAAGCTTCTGCAGCAGAGGAAACAACCAATAATCCTAATAGATAACCTACTGAATAAGAGAAGATCTTTGCAAATGGCCTATCTGATAAAGGGCTTATATCCAAAGTATATAAAGAACTTATACAACTCAACACCTAAGAAACAAGTGATCCAAGTAAAAAATGGGAAAAAGACATGAACAGACATTTCTCCAAGGAAGAATACAGATGGTCAATAGACATGTTAAAAGATGCTCATCATCACTTATCATGAGGGAAACACAGATCAAAACTACAATGAGAAATCACCTCACACCTATCAGAATGGCTAAAACCAATGACATAACAAACAATAAGAGTTGGCAGGAATTTGGAGAAAAAGGAACACTTGTGCACTTTTGGTGGGAATGTAAACTGGTACAGTCACTGTGGAAAACAGTATGGAGTTCCTCAAAAACTTAAAAATAGAGCCACCTTGTGATCCAGCAATTCCACTACTGGGTATTTACCCAAAGAATACAAAAACACTAATTCAAAGGGGTACACATACCCCTATTTACAGCAGCATTATTTACAACAGCCAAGATATGGAAGCAGCTCAAGTGTCCATTGATAGATGAATGAATATAAAAGATGTGGTATATAAATATAATGGAATATTATTAAGCCATAAAAAGGAATGAAATCTTGCCATTTGCAATGATATGCATGAAACTAGAGAGTATAATGCAAAGTGGAAAAAAAAAGAAATACAAATACCATATGATTTCACTCACATGTAGAATTTAAGAAACAAAACAAATGAGAAAAAAGGGAAAAAAATGAGAGAGAGAAAGTAAGAAATAGGCTCTTAATTATAGGGAACGATCTGATGATTACCAGAGTGGACTGCAGTGGGGGAATGGGTTAAATAGGTGATGGTGATTAAAGAATGCACTTGTTGTGATGAGCACAGGGCTATATATGGAACTGTTGAATTACTATATTGTACACCCGAAACTAATATAATACTGTATGTTGACTAACTGGAATTAAAATAAAACCTGAAAAAAAATAAAATAAAATCTAAACATCATGGTAGTCTGGGGTGCCTGGGTGGCTCAGTCAGTTAAGCATCCAACCTCCGATGAGGTCATGATCTCATGGTTCAGGAGTTCTAGCCCCGCATCAGGCTCCACGCTGACAGCTCAGAGCCTGGAGCCTGCTTCAGATTCTGTGTCTCCCTCTCCCTCGGGCCCTTTCCCACTCATGCTCTGTCTCTCTTTCTCTCAAAAAATGAATAAACATTAAAAAAAAATTGTAAACATCATGGTGGTCTGACTTTGCCCGTCCTGTTCATTGTGGTATCCCCAGAATTGAGAACATTACTCAGTACATAGTAGGTGCTCAACACAATACCTGTTGAATGAAGAAAATGAACAAATGAAGACACTGGATACCAGAAACTCTGCAACTTGTCAATGTAGGGGAATCTCGATGAGCAGTCATGCTCTTGAATTACTCAACTGGGGCATTCTCCTATTGCTTTATTCCCAATCAGATGTCTTAGTTCTTTCCATTTCTGTACCCTCTCCTTGATCAATCACTTTTGTTAAATATGCTGTCCTTCACAATCCAAAGTTTACAAAGGCATATAAAAATCAATCCAGGCTTTGGGGCCAAGAAGTTCATTATTCTCCTCCATCTATATTTATAAGCAGATATTGAAGACATCCTAAATCAGGAGTCTCTGCTCCTTTGGCTCCTATCACATTAGCTTTGCATAACCATCTACGCTTATTAAAAGAACCCCTGGTCTGCTTCGGTTTGACAGTGACCTTGAAGTGCTTGATTTAATAAGCTAGGGAATTAGAATAAATTGTATTGGCTTGTTCAATCATTCATACTACAAAGAGCTGCAAGGCGAAGCTAGAACAACATAAAAACACAGGAAGGAACAAACAGCTTTCAGCGAGATGAAGAAGGAAAGTTGAGGGAAAAGAGCTCGTGTTTAGAGATGCTCACGCGGAATGAAGAGGACAAAAACCAATGCCTTTCGAGATCATTTTCCCCGGATAAAAAAATACTTTGTCAAAGCAAACATCAAATGCGTATTAGCTTATGAAGCAGCTGACACTTCAAAACGTGACAAGGGAGTTACACTTCGATTAACAGTTTGTTTAAACAAACAAACAAACAAACCCCGTTCAACAAAAAAGAGCATATGTAGCAGTTTTATTCCCGCTAGCAGGCCAGGCCCGTATAGGGGCTCTGTGGCTTGAAGATGAGGATGCTCTTCCCTGAAATGTTTGGCCTCCACAAGAAATGAAAGGGTACTGAATGTGGAGACTGGCCTGTTTATTGCCAGCCTCTTCTCATACACGGCACCTAGAAGAGGATCTGGCATATAGGACGGGCTCCACAAACACTTCATTTAAAGACAGAAGGTACAGTTCCTTGTATTTTTCTGGGAGAAAAGAGTCTCACTTGCAACATCACTTGCAAACCAGTGCAGCTCATTTTTTACTTATGTGAGGATCAGTAAGAAGCACTGTGAGTCTGCAGTTTTTTACATCTTGTTTCCCCCCACCTCCTCCTGAGAAAAAAGAGAATTTGCTACTTCTGGATATGCTTTGTGGTAAGGTGTGAATGGTGTGTGTTAAGTGAAACATCAGGATTTGCAATCAGGTGCTTCCTTTTCCTGATAGATAAAACGGAGCCATTAATGCCAATTACTTATAAGAATTTATTCCTTGAGGGATTCTGTAGGTTGTACTTGTCAAAAGGACGCATGCAATGCTGGAGACAGAGTTCACACTCAACAAAACACTTGTTACTTTCCCTCCCGTTTTACAGATGAGAAAATTCTGGTTCAGAAGGATTAAATGGCGTTCTCCAGGATCACCCCCTTGGGATTTCAGTAAATAGGGCTCAGGTCTCCCCAACTACAGAAACCACCGTCTTTCTGTCCACTCTAAGGCCTCTTGTGCAGGGGAGGTACTTCAGGCATAAATGTCTCATATTTTCAGTCTGGCTTCCTGTGCACACACACACACAGCAGCTTTGCTGGCATCCCAAATCCCCACTTCTGAAGCAGTCAACTGGCTGTTGTTGACTTTTAAAAAGCAGTGAATTTACAGAAGTCCTCAACTTTGGGGAATTTTTCCTACTTCATAGTAGAGACACTGGCCTGGGGTCACGATAAATGTAAACTATTGGGTGTGGGGGGGACAGATTCTCTAAGTTTGCTATTTAAAACATGTTTGTTTGATATAAGTTGATGTTCTTGAGACAAATGTGTCAACAAATGTGAGATAATGTAAAGGGTGTTGAAGCAGAAATGCTAATTAAACCAGTGTGAATGTAAATTACGTTTTAGAACATCACAGGCTAGGAAAATTCTCATACACCACTCCAGACCTACTTTTCACACTGTGTAAGCTGCATTACCTAACAAGCCAATGTGACTTTTCACCCCCCCACCCCCTACCAAACTTTTTGACCAAGGAGGAAGCCTTGGGTAGTCTGTTGACCTTCCACTTCAGGATTCTGATTACTATTCCCTCCCTCCTATGCTATGCACAAACCTGTAATTTTTCAAATCTGCAAACCTGTGGTTCTCAGTCATGACCTTGCATGACAATCCGCTGGCAAAACTGTAAAAACTACAGATAGCTAGGCCTCACCTGCAGAGATTCTTAATTCATCGGTCTGAGGCGGAGCCCAGACATCCTATTTCTAAAAATTTTCTAGATGATTCTAACGTGTAAACGGGGTTGAGAATCAGTACATTAATTATTCTGCCTTTGAACCACTGCACAATTGAAAATCCTTTTCTTTCCTTTTGTCACTATGCAATTCCTAGCCAGTCTTCAAAGTTAAAAAGGTACTAGTTCCAAGAAGCTTCTCCAAGGAGTAATGTCGGTCTTTCTCTCTAGTATTAAAAACATCACTTTATGGTCCATCCTAATCCTCAGTAGATCTCACTGTACTGTAAGTTCCTTGAAAGTGGAGACACGGGCTGAGATTGTAGAATGGAAAAATAATTAGGGCCTAGTCACACACAGACTGTGTATACTACATCTAGTATTCATAGAATACTATGACCAGCAAGAATCCTATAAACACATGCAACATTGTGGATGAAGGTGGCGAAGATAATTTTGAGCACTAAAAAAAGAGCACATACCATATGTTGTACATTTACATAGAGAACCAAAACCCCAAAATTCATCCCTCCTATTAGAAATCAGGAGAATGGTCATCACAGAGGGAAGGTATAATTAACAGGGAGTAAACATGTAGGGTGGTTTATGGGATGCTGTTTATGTCCTTCATGTGGCCGGTGGTTACTTTGTAAAAGTGTCTGCTTTGTAAAAACTCTCCAAGATGTAAACTCCGCATATGTATGCTTTTCTGTATACCCATTATTCATCAATAAAAAAAGTTAAAAAAATACTTTTGTATAAACAGTACAGTGTATACTTGAATACAACATAATTTCTATCTTAATCTCCAGAACACTAAATTAACATTTGAAAGAATCTACCTTCCAGATGTGGCTCCTCAGATGAGGTCACTGGATTAAATTAAAGAAGTATTGATCTTGATTTCCTGATTCAAAAACTATTATGAGACACACACGCGCATACATACATAGGGAGAGAAAGAGAGAGAGAGAGAGACAGGTGTTGGGGATTCTGGATGAAGTGAAGGACAGTGTTTTGTGCTGTTCTGGTAACCTTCCTATGAGTTTGAAAATATTTCAAAATTAATAATGTAAAGTGTAAAAACAGGGGCGCCGGGGTGGCTCAGTCAGTAAAGCGTCCAACTTCGGCTCAGGTCATGATCTCGCATTTTGTGAGTTCGAGCCCTGTGTCGGGCTCTGTGCTGACAGCTCAGAGCCTGAAGCCTGCTTTGGATTCTGCGTCTCCAGCTCTCTCTGCCCCTCCTGCTCATGCTCCGTCTCACTCACTCTCTCTCTCAAAAATAAATAAACATTAAAAAATGTAAAAAGAGAATTCTGTTGCATGTGCTTCAAGATTTTTCATGCAAAATGTTTATCACGGTGCATAAAAGGGCCAAGAGCAGGAACCTCACCAAGCGTGTAAGAACAGCTTGTATCCATGTACCTTGTGCTTGGACCACTTGCCGTTAGACGTTTACACATTTGGCAGAAATGGATTTGCCACTTGCTTTTGTAACACAGCACCCAACAAACCATGGGAATCTTCTGCTGTCTACCCAGATCCTTGTCCTTGTTGAATGGAGACACTGGATTAGGAGAAACCACTTAACCCTCTCAGAGCCTTCATTTCTCATGTAGAGCAGGGGTTTGCATTTACTGACATTGTCCATTTTAAACCGCAATTTGGCTACTTATTAAAAGTGTCCCCTTTCTTTCTCAGAGTTGTCTTGATTTGGAAGGTAAATTATATGGTCTTGCTGCTCCCAAGGAATTTTCCATCTTTAGATCTCTAGCCACCTATGCATCTGCAGATGGAGCCTGGATTCCACGAGCCAGTGCAAGCGACGGGCAAAAGCCCCTTTATGGGTTTGCAGCCGTACAGCACATGTAATTAACAGGATGTCAGAGTAAGAAGTTTTTTGAAAATGTCAAAAAGAGTCCTTTTTTAACAGAAGGGAATTCATTAATTGCCTCACTGGTAATTATTACATGATGCTAATACTCCTCTCCTTGGGTGATGGCTATGGAGAGGGACACGTAGTTAAAATATTCTCACTTTAAATGTCTCTAGGTTTTTCCTATTTATAACAAAAGGTGCTTATTTCTTGATATATACAACTGTAATGCTTTATTTTATAGACAGCCTATGTTTAATAGTAATTATTAATTTATTTAGCAGATATGAATTGATTATCTTCTCTGTGCCAAGGATTAAAAACGCTCCAGACAGATCAGACAGCCAGTTGGGAAATGAGGAGAAAAACTTCAGCTCTTCTGCATCCCATGCTCCTCTGGAGTCCAATAGGGCTCCGATTTCTTAAATTCCTATTCCCCAGTCCAGCATCAAGGCCCATTTGTCTTATATCTTGCCTAGAATCCAAGGTTAGGTGATTCAACCATCCTCTCCCTGGATTTATCAGCCCCTTCACCTTCCACCATCCTCCTCGATGCCACTCAGTAAATTTTACCATCCATTACCTTCCGAATACCTACAATCTCAGCTTCTTCTAGTCCCACCACAATTGGGTGTTACACGATCTCAGCGAAACTTAGGAGACTTTTCAGCATCCTTCTTATTAAGTTGTATTTCATTTTCTTTTTTTTTCTTCAACGTTTTTATTTTTTTTTATTTATTTATTTTTTTTTTTATTTTTGGGACAGAGAGAGACAGAGCATGAGCGGGGGAGGGACAGAGAGAGAGGGAGACACAGAATCGGAAACAGGCTCCAGGCTCCGAGCCATCAGCCCAGAGCCCGACGCGGGGCTCGAACTCACGGACCGCGAGATCGTGACCTGGCTGAAGTCCAACGCTTAACCGACTGTGCCACCCAGGCGCCCCTCATTTTCTATTTTCTGTTCTCAAACCACCCACCCTCAAAGAAACAAACACACACACTCTAGAAGCCAAAGCCTTTTGCTTTATTGAGCAGATTGAGATAATTAATTTCTAATTTCCTTTTCCCCTCAAAGTCTCTCTGTGTCATTATTCATAGCTCTCTACTTCCCTCCTGCACTGAAGGAAAAGAATCTTTCCTCTTCCCCAAGTTTCTTTGACACCAACTCTCTTCTGTATGATTCTTTCCTAACTACTTCCCTCTGACCCATGTACTCTGGCTTGAGTCCTCAAAATGAGGCCAAGGTTGTTCTGAGGTCCCTCAAGTCCCTCTATTCCCAAAGTTAATAACATTGCTAAGTTCACTTTCACCGTCACCAGGGAAATTTAGAAATCAAACATCTTGTTGAAATGATCTCTTCTCTTAGCTTCTACTCAAAGATTCTTCATTTTCTGTCTTTTTTTTCTAGATTCTTATTCCATCTCCTTTATTCCTATTTTCTGAAAATATACAGCCTCCCCAGCTTATGTCCCTGTATATTCCTCTACCAATGCGATTTGTTCTGCTATCCCTAAGATCCGTAACAGTCTTTTATACAAGAAGGCCACATTGTGAGTCAACAGGGAACACCATCGTGAGGCACCACATCCTCCAGCCTTGAACACAACTGAGTAATGATGTCAGATACCGCTACAATGGAGTGGCACACTTTGATCAAGACATCTGACCCCTGTTGGCAGTACCAAGAAGCAATCCTGCAATCAGTGACCAATGCCACCCATGGAACCAGTAGGACGTAAAATGGTATGGGAACACGGGCCGGCAGAACAGCCTCCTCCAGTGAGCTCAGGGGACCTCAGGGATCTTTTAACAATACGCCCCTCAAAGACTGGGATCATGCAATACAGTCTGCGTCGGTCGCACAACGTGGACACAATAAAAGATGGTCGGGTTCACCAGACTTGCTCTATAAAGTATGTCATTGCTGCTCTCTGCTGGTCAAAAGCATTATTCTTTTCATTTAAGATGAGCTGAGATGTGGAACGGGTCAAAGAGGGAAGATACAGTGCTTTCAAAATGATATGGACTGGCATTAGACAATCGTAGTTGCTAAGATGACTTCATAGGCTTCAATACGTATTTTTTGCCGAGAAACCGATTTCAGTGAGGATCTATGGGATCCCTACAGCAAAGATGTCCTATTAATCACCGTTTTCTTTTTTAATGTGGTAGATCAAGATATTTACCCTCTTGACAAATTTTGACACGCACAACACAGCGCTGGTAACTATAGGTACAGTATTATGACAGAATGCTAGTACTTACTCATCTGTGTCATTGTAATGTTATCTCTTGAATAGCAACTCTTCACGTCCCTTCCTCCCTGTCCCTGGTAACCACCACTTTATTGTGTCTGGGAGTTTGACTCTTTTCGATACCTCATACAAGTGGAACCATATTACATTTGTCCTTCTGTGACTGGCTGATCTCACTGATCAATCCCCATTTTTGTAAACCTTTAATTAATAGAGCATATGGGCTGCATCGTATACTTCAGCAAGCATTAAACCTGTTACCGCTTTTTAGTACAAAACTTTCTGTTAGCCATCATGTTTGCATTTTTACGGGAAAATCGGGAAGTTCTACTGGGGATGATGACCTTGATACATTGAAAAATCCTAAAATGTTTTCTGAATGCTGAAAGGTGGGTTAAATTTAATTATATAAACACACACACACATATACATATAGATATATTATCTATCTATCTGTATTTGTGCAACTTATTCTATTGAAAACTTATTCTTAAGAGTATGTCAGTGGTAGTTTTTGATTATCCAGAATATTTGCATACCAAGAGCACCTAATAACTGCCCAATGAAGACAAACATGGACTAAAAAGCCCAACACATGGGTGTCTGGATGGCATCTGACTCTTGATTCCAGCTCAGGTCATGATATCATGTTTCATGAGTTCGAGCCCCGAATCGGTCTCTGACCTGAGCTTGGAGCCTGCTTTGAATTCTCAATCTGTCCCTCTCTCTCTTTGCCCCTCTCCCGCTCTCTCTATCTCTTTCAAACTAAATAAATAAACTTAAAAAAGAAAAAAAGCCAAACACAATAGGTTTGACAGAGGGCTTAGACACTTATTAGCCACACTACCTTGGGGCAGTTATTGAATATCTTTTTTTTAAAGTTGGTTTATGAGAAAGAGAGAGGGCATATGTACATGTGCACAAGTGGAGGAAGGACAGAGAGAGAGGGAGAGAATCCCAAACCCCTATGCGGGGCTTGTCCCCACAAACCGTGAGATCATGACCTGAGCTGAAACCAAGAGTTGGTTACTTAACTAACTGAGCCACCCGTGTGCCCATGAATATCTTTGAGTTCTACTTTCCTCTTTTGTCAAATGGGGTCAAAGTATTACCCCCATTTACAATAATATCCCCTCATCTATAATATTATGATATTATAAATATTTTTTGAAATATCCAAATTATATGTGTAACAGTCCTTGGCCCAAAGTAAATGGTCAGTAAATCTTAACTGTTACCATTAATGTTATAATCCACAGCCTAAGTAACAGAATTTATTACATTGTCCAAAGAAAAGTTATTTTACCACAGGTTTAAAATACACTCTGTAGATACCTAGAGAAAGATGTTTTTAGAACACAGCCTTAGCTCCGACACTAACTGAGTAATTTAAAGTAATGCCTTAAATTTTCTGAGCCACAAAAAATGTTTCTGAATGTTTGCCATGCCCTAAGGTTTCAACATATCTCTGTGTTTTAATTCTATTTACCACTGTTTAATGGCCTATGGTGCAAAGTGTTTTGTTTTCTGACCTTCTGTTCTCCACCTAATGACTTGCCTGAAGAACAAACAACCACTGAAGGAAGCTAGTAATCTTTTGGGAAAATTAGCAAAGAATAATTTTTAGAAGGAACAATGAAAGCAACAAAGTACACAGACCAAACAATGCATTCTTCTTTTTAAATATAACCACACTGAAATGTGATTTGACTGTTGTTCTATGTTTATTAGTAGAGTAAATAAGGATTAGGTTGTCACTGGGTTTTTAAGCTAGAAGTTACAGTATGCTGAATCTTGAGGAAACTATCCAATTGTTAGAGATGTATTCTAACCAGAATGCTCTAGATGTGTCCCCTCCTCTTGTCCATTCTTCCCTTAGCAAATATGTTAAAAGCCTACTTTTAATTACAATTCTTCTGCCATAAAGTTCAGAGACCTAAGTATCTAAGAGACATGCTGGGGAGTCATCTTGCAATCCAGGCCAAATAATCAAGTTCTGTACTAATGCTGATGTTGGGGGAGGGGGGGGTCTCAGCAAGATAAATTCTGAGGAGAAAACAGGGTGGAGCCAGACTCCTGAGTCCTGATACCACTCGGAGATAAACATTCATTCAAGACAAACTATTAATTTGGCAAAATGTGTCTTTTTAAAAAAAAAATTTTTTTTTCAACGTTTATTTATTTTTGGGACAGAGAGAGACAGAGCATGAACGGGGGAGGGGCAGAGAGAGGGGAGACACAGAATCGGAAACAGGCTCCAGGCTCTGAGCCATCAGCCCAGAGCCTGACGCGGGGCTCGAACTCCCAGACCGTGAGATCGTGACCTGGCTGAGGTAGGATGCTTAACCGACTGCGCCACCCAGGCGCCCCTAAAATGTGTCTTAATGACCACTGTCCCTTCTCCTTGAGAATTTTTCCATTTGTTTATGGCTCCCTTCTTCGCAACAAGACTTCTGCTACCTTCATACCATTGCTATTATACAACCTTAGCTATGTTTGTGTTCTTCCCATTCCTCTTCCTTGGCTTGTTCCCTATGAACTTCTAACCTGTTCACAGAACTGGCCTCTGTGTTCCATCCCTTTGATCGCCCCTAGTGAATGAATGAATTCAGTGAGTGAATGTCTCTTTTCTTTCCCTCCATCTTGATGAAATATCTCAACAATAAAGATCAGGGTAGATCATGGTAAAAGATTAACTTTCATGGTTAGTTTTCAAGGGCAGGAGACCTCAGGGTCCTTTTGGAATTCTGGGACCTGACTATTCACTGGAAGGGCTGCCCATCACAGAGCAAATCACTGCATCTTCCTGAAGAAAAAGTGACTCTTTCAGACAAAGGAGAACAGCAGTGAGTGGCATCCCCAAAGATATAATTAGCCTAGTCACTTAAATCCCTGTAAGTGGCAACTCCCAGCTGTCAACAGGTGGTTCTTCAAAACCTTTCTAATCAGGAGAGCCAGAAGAGATTCTTTCTCTTCCTCCCTCTTCCACTGTTTCTTTCTTTGATATCTTTTTTATGCATTACTTTTACATTTGAAGATACTATATCTTTAGGGGGAAAAAAGTAAGCTTCTTCTGATTCTTCAATTTTATACATTGACAAAACTATTTTCACTTCTTGTAATTCCTATTAGAATTTTTTTTTTCAGAAAAATGTCTCAGATCTGTCTCTGGGTGACTTACAGTAATGTTTTAACTTGTCGGAGCCTTTATTCTTCATCTGCTCCATGGGTACAATGAGTCTTAATGTAGACTTTACTCTTGCATTGGCAAAGAACTAGATACAGGATATTTATGGTTGGATTATTGATGTGACATAGTCATGGAAATAGCAGTGGAAGACTTAGTGATAGGAAAACTTTCCATAGTAATGGAAAACTTTGGAGGTTAAGATGTACATGTTTAGAATTAATGTCTCGTGAAAATGGTATCTTCCTAAAATGAGTATTTTCTCCTCTATCCTACCTCCTTTTGGAATTTTGAAGCCTCTTTGAGTCTACCAGAAACTTTGATGATTGTATTTCCCAGTATGTTCCTTGCACTCCTGAAGGCAGAGTTAAAATGAATGTGCCCAGGCATTACTATCTCCATGACTTTGCTGGTAGTGTCTCTGCCACGTGGAATTCTCTTTTTTATTTCCTATTTCTTCTCACTATTGCTTCCTACAGATCCCATTCAAATTATTAAACATTATTACTTCCTTGAAACATAGTTCAAATGACCTATTTCCCATCTAATTGTCTTATATTTTTTAATTGTGCTTATATATTGCTTTGAATAACAAAACATATATTCCCGTATTTCTCCAAACACAAATATGATTTTTAATGCTGTGGTCTTTCTGTCTAGAGTGGATCCTCACTTTTATTCCCCCTGGGAATTACTTACTAATATCAAAAGCTCAAATTCTGAAGATGGTCCCATCACCAACCTGGGCAGAGACAAGGCATTTTCTTTGGTTCTCTCATAATTATCTTACATCGCTGGGGCAGAAAAACGGCCTTCTAAAGATATACAAGTCCTTGGGGCACCTGGGTGGCTCAGTCGGTTGAGCATCCAACTTTAGCTCAGGTCAGGATCTCATGGCTCGTGGATTTGAGCCCCGAGTCAGGATCTGTGCTGACAGCTCAGAGCCTGGAGCCCGCTTCAGATTCTGTGTCTCCTTCTCTCTCTGCCCCTCCCCAGTTCATGCTCTGTCTCTCTCTCTCTCAAAAATAAACATTAAAAAAAAAAAAAAAGAGAGATGTACAATTCCTAATTCCCAGGACCTGTACTTTATATGGCAAAAGGGACTGCACATTGATAGAGTTAATAATGTTGACATAAGGAGATTATCTTGGATTATCTGGGTGGGTCCAATGAATTCACAAGGGTCATAAGGAAGGCAGGGAAGTGGGTGTCCCAGTGACGCAGGATGAGAATGATTTGATGACCTTTGCTGATTCTGAAGATGGAAGGGGCCATGAGTCAAGGAGTCAGGGCAGGCTCAAGAAGATGAAAAAGACCACAAAACAGATCCTCTGCTACAGCCTCTGGAAAGGAATGCAACTCTGCCAAAATGTTATTAGCTCGGTGAAATTCATTTTCAATTTCTGACCTCTCGAACTCTAAAACAATAACGTCATATTGTTCGAAGCTACTAAGTTGTAGTATTTGCTACAGCAGCCGCAGGAAACGAATATACTTCTTCCATTCCAACGCTAGGTATTTTTTAACTTGTGTTTGTATTTTGCATTTATTTTAGATTTTGCTTCAAATAAAGTGCCCCACATCACACCAAGGTTTTGATTTTTTTTTTAAATATCGTCCCTAAAACAATAATTAGGAACCTGGGAAACTGCAGCATGAACTGGCTATATTAGTTTGAACTCTGTTTTAGTTTGCTAGGCTACCATAAGGACATATCACAGACTGAGTGACTTAAACAATAGGAATTCATTTTATCACAGTTCTAGATGCTGGGAGCTCAGGATCAAGGTGCCATCAAGTTTCATATCTGCTGAGGCCTCTCTCTTTGGTTTTAAGATGGACACCTTCTGGCCATAGCCTTACATGGTCTTTCCTATACTATGAGTGCACATCCTTGGTGTCCTTGTGTACCCAAATACCTTCTTCTTCTAAGAATACTAGTCAAACTGGAATAGGGCCCACCCTAAGAGCTTCATTTTAATTTAACCACTCCTCTAAAGCGTCTATCTCCAAATACAATCACATTCTGAGTTTTGGGGGATTAGTGCTTAGACATTTGAATTTTGAAGAGTGGGCACCATTCAGTCCATAATAAACTCATTATTTGTTTCAAATACTTGATTTGTGCTTTGAAGAGAAGAAAAAGAGAAGAAAAAAATGACATAAAAGGAAAAGTCAACAAAAGTAATCAATACTTTCAGTTTTATGGTACCAGTCAGAAGTACTTGAGGTAAAATGAGAAGAAAGTCAACAAGTTTTTGAGCACCTGTCACATAAAACTTGCTATCAGAACAACAATGAATTAGGGTGCCCTGCCCAGATGCCCCTTCAAGGAAGGACTTTTCAGCCAGCTGCTGACACACCTATCAGCAGACTACACTACATCCTTTAGGGATGGCCTCAGGGGCAGATAGCCACCCCCCCCCCCCAACCATGTTCATGTCTCTCCCAGGCTGACCCACATCCAATGACATATTAGCTTTCCATTATGCCCTACTTCAGAAACCCCAAAGGCCATTCTATTGCCAGCACCCCCCAGAAGATGGGCTGAAGCTTCCACTGAGACTATAGCACAGTTCAACATCTTCCTCTGTCTACTCTCTCTCCTGTCATAGAAGTTGATCCCAAGAGCATCCCACCATCAATATTTTGCATACAAAACGTCTCTCAGGGGCTACTTCTCGGGGACCCCAACTTGTGACACAATTTCTAGAGTGAAGAAAACAGAGTGTGGAGAGGTTAACTAATTTCTCAAAGCCACATTTATTGAGCCACTGTCTTCCTTCAGGCTCCATGTACTTTTTCACACTGGGCTTTATGTCTCCTGGAACTTCATCAAGTGAAAGTCACAGAATGAGTATCTTCTGCAGGGCAAATTTTCAATTGCCAGAAATTTAAAACACTGGTTTTAGATTTAAAATACCAAGTAGAGGGTGCCTTGGTTAGGCATCCAACTCTTGATCTAAGCTCATGTCATGATCTCACAGTTTGTGGGTTTGAGCCCCACATTGGGCTCTGAGCTTGCAGTGTGGAACCTACTTGGGATTCTCTCTCTCCTCTCTCTGCCCCTCCCCTGCTCATATACACTCTCTCTCTTTCTCTGAAAATAAATAAACTTAAAAAAATATATATCAGAGTAGAGTGCCAAATGTGATGAATTTTTAAACTAATGTATGATCCTTCAAAAAATAATCTCCAACTTATAGCTGGTTGCTTTACTGTGTCAGACTGCCTAGGGTTGGAATTCATGTTTTCCAGTTATGCAAGTTCCTACCCTTTTTATACCATAGCCTCTCTGCCTGAAAATGAAACCATAAGAATATATATACCACTGAGATATTGAAAGGGGTTAAATTAAGCGGTTTGTGTAAAGTTCTTAGAACAATGTTTGATACATTTTAGGTGCTCAGGAAGTGCTTAAAATTCATTTAAACCTCATAGATATATTCTCTTTCCTCTGTGCTTAGAGTAGTTGATTAATTAATTAATAAACTTGTAAGAACCATACACTATCGATATGATATGCCACCTCTGTTTCTACATTTTAATTTATAACTTCATATTAATAGGTTTCTCCCTTTCTCAGTGCACCCCACTGCTCTAAAAGCCAATTTAACAAGAAGTTGTTAACAATAAGTACATTTAATTTAACATTTAAATTTAGCAATAAGTAAACCTTAAATAGTCTCTTAGTGCCTAACAGATCAAGTCCAGACTAAAGGCAGCTTTCCAGTGCCTTCTGTCTGGGGCTAAACTGTGTCTACCTAAAATTCATATGTTGAAGTCCTAGCTCTTGGTACCTCAGAATACAACCATAGGTGGAAATAGGATCACTGTAAATGTAATCATCTAAATGAGGCGATCCTGGAGTAGGTTGGGCCCCCAATACAATATGTCATTATAAAAATGGGAAATTGGAACAAAAACATGCACACACAGGAAAAGTGCCATGTGAACATGAAGGCAGAGATCAGGGTGATGTGTCTAGAAGCCAAAGAACATAAAATATCACTAACAAACCACCAGAACCTAGGAGAGAAGAATCAAATAGATTGTCTTTCTAGCCCTCGGAAGAGACCAATCTTGCCAACATCTTGCTTTTAGACTTCTAGCCTCCAAAACTGTGACACAAGAAATTTCTATTGTCCAAGCTCTTCAGTTTGTGGTGTTATGGCAGCCCAAAGAATAACACATCCTCTACCGTCTGACTTGCAACCACTTTTCCAGTATATTTTCTGACTTCCTGTTGTCTACTCCAGCCAAGTTAACATACTCCTTGGGCCTCCTTCCTTTCTGCAAGAATGTATTCACTCAAGTTAGTTTCCATGGTTGGAAAGTACCCCCCACTCTCTGTGTATCATATTTTTGAATTCTTTTTAATGCTTATTTATTTTTGACAGAGAGAGAGAGAGAGAGTGAGAGAGAGCGCGCGAGTGAGTGGGGGAGGGGCAGAGAGAGAAGGAGACATAGAATCCAAAGTAGGTTCAGGCTCTCAGCCATCAGCACAGAGCCCGACACAGGGCTCAAACTCATGAACTGGGAGATCATGACCTGAGCCAAAGCTGGACACTTAACCGACTGTGCTACCCAGGCGCCCCTCTATGTATCACCTTTAAAGCCTTTTCAGCTCAGTTTCTCCATGAAGGCTGTTTTTCCCTCCTAACCTGCCTCCATCTCTGCCCCTACTAGCATGTATTGTTTAGAATAATCATTTTTCTCTCTCATCTAAGAACTGCACATTGTTATTGATCATCTTGGTCAATTGTGGCTTGCATATAAACTAGATTGTGCATGCTTTAGGGAGGGGGAGTCTGTGTTTTATCCCTTTTGCATAGAAAGGAATATAGTAGTTAGTTTTTCTTATCACAGATATCCAATAACTACCTATTGATTTCCTTTGAATGGTAGTATTTATATAATAATACTTTTTTGTATTGTTGGTCCAAAAAAACTATCAGCTATGACTTGAAAAAAAATGTAAACAAAGAGAATTTTTGTCTCTTCATTGTAAGATATCAACTCCTTGTTTTTAATGCAGAAATTTGTGTAGTTTATGCTGTTGGCTAAATGTTTGCAAAATAGTGAAATTTTAGGAAAAGCATGCCCCATCTTTCATTGAAATACACATGTATTTAAATGGAAAATAATCAGGGGCGCCTGGGTGGCTCAGTCGGTTAAGCAGCCGACTTCGGCTCAGGTCATGATCTCACGGTCCGTGAGTTCAAGCCCCGCGTCAGGCTCTGTGCTGACAGCTCAGAGCCTGGAGCCCGTTTCAGATTCTGTGTCTCCCTCTCTCTCTGCCCCTCCCCTGTTCATGCTCTGTCTCTCTCTGTCTCAAAAATAAATAAACATTAAAAAAAATTTAAAAAAATAAATGGAAAATAATTAATTCAAATGAGTCTGAGTTGATTTGACAAGAAAATCTCATTTTATGGGGTTAGATATAAATGGGATAAAATGGAGTGGAATATAGGTCTGTGTAGAGAGCTTCAGGACAAGAGAACAACAGGAAAGCTGCCAAGAACTGGTAGGTATTAGAATATACTTTGATGGGAGAAAGGTCTGATGGAGACTCAATAAATTTCTGTATTATTTGCTCAGAGAATAGTTTGGTCTTAAAGGTAAAGAAGTTTGGACCACAATGAAAGTTAAAAGAGGGGTGATAAATTGGCTAGCTTTAGGAATTACTGATGACACTGAAAAATGGGAGGGGTTAGTTACATGTGGAAATTCTAAATGCATTTTTTTTATTTTAAATTTTCTTTCTTTTTTTTTTTTTTTTTTGAGAGAGAGAAAGAGCATGGGCACAAGCAGCAGAGGGGAAGAAGAAGGTAGAGAATCCTAAGCAGTCTACACACAGAAACTGATGCAGGGCTTGATCTCACAACCATGATATCTGACCTGAGCAGAAACCAAAACCAAGAGTCAGATGCTTAACCGACTGAGCCACCCAGGCGCCCCCGTTACATGCAGAAATTTTAAAACTTTCGTATTCTTGGCTTATGGTGGTTCTTTGGCTTTTAGCAACGCCATTGTGGAGATTTAATAAGGAAGATTATTTCTAATCCTCTCTGACTTGCTGACTCAGAAATGTAATTTCTAACCAACGTTCCTTGGGCTCTGCTGATTCTTGGATGTATTAGCTGCAGGTAAGCAGTGGAGATCTGAGGCAGAGGCACCAGGCTCTCTTCTTGTCCCTCCCCCAGCCTAGCTTTCTCAGGAGCTCCCTTCCTTTTGTCACGCTTTCTGAGCAAATGCTACTGACACAAATGGGATGCATGCACTCCAGAGAAAAGTCAAGGCTATTAGAAAGTGACAATAACTCTAATGGCGATGTAATGATTTGGGGATTAATGAATTACACTGTGAATACTTGGATGACCTATAATGTTTGGGTATTGAAAATTGGTATTATAAACAGGCTGAAGCTATGGATAAGTAGGAAGCATTTACATGTTCTTACTATGTTTAGTTCATATCTACCTAAAATACATAGGAGAGGACCCTAAAATTTAAACCACATAAAGCAATTTCTTTATGCTGCTTTGTGAGAAAAAAAAAATTGTGCAAGATATTGAAATGAGTCAAGAAGATTACTGGATGGTGGGCAGAATCTTAAAGCTCATTCCTCCCAAGATTCTGGTTTCCTGGTTATGCAATCAACACTAATTTAGGAATAGCTATGAAGAGATTTTTCAGATGAGATTAAAGTCCTTGGGGCACCTGGGTGGCTCTGTCAGTTAAGCATCTGACTCGGTTTCAGCTCGAGTCATGATCTCACGGTTTGTGAGTTCGAGCCCCTCATAGGACTCTGTGCTACAGCACAGAGCCTGCTTGGGATTCTTTGTCTCTCTCTTTCTCTGCCTCTCCCCTGCTCACACTCTCTCTGTCTCTGTCTCTCTCTCAAAATAAATAAATAAACTTAAAAAAAAGATAAAGTTATACATCCATTGACCTTAAAATATGGAAATTATCTACCTGGACCTAATCGGATCACAAGTCCTTAAAAGCAGAGAGCTTTCTCCAGTTGATTGCAGAAGAAGGAGGGAGAAAGACTCAAAGCAGTAGAAGGATTTAAAAAGCCATTGTAGGTTTGAAGATGGGGAGGCTCACATGAGAAGAAATACGACTGGTTCCAGAAGCAGAAAGCAACCCTGGGCCGAGAGCCAGCAAAACAACGGGACCTCAGTCCTACAACCTAATAGAATTGAATTCTTCCAAGGATTGAATGAGCTTGAAAGGAAAGACTTCCTTAGAGCTTCCAGAGAAGAGCCCAGGCTGGGCAACTCTTATGAAACCCCAAGCAGTTAAGACAGTTAAGCCATGATGGACTTCTGATTGGTAGAACTATGAGGTAAAAAATAGATATGTTTTTTTGAAAAATATATTTATTTACTTACTTTGAGAGAGAGAGAGAGAGCAAACAAGTGGGCTAGGGGCAGAGAGAGCGGTGAGAGAGAGAATACCAGGCAGACTCTGGACTTCAGCACAGACCCCAATACAGGGCTCGATCCCATGAACCCTGAGATCATGAGCCGAGATCAAGCGTTGGACTCTCAACTGAATGAGCAGACCAGGTGCCGTTACATGGGTATATTTTAAGCCATTACATTTGTGGTAATTTATACACAGAAATAGAAAACTAATACATGGGTATCAACCCTCAGGGTTTTTATGTCATGGAATATCTGTACCTTTCATTTTCCTTGAACTATTGTATAATTCTGTAAGTCATAGATAACTCATAATACAAATGATTTTTGTCCATAGACATAGGCATGCAAATGAATTTTATCCATTAGAAATATAATCTCCCTCTACTCCAAGGAATAAGCTACTTCGCTTCTATTTGTAAATTCATTTCAGAATTTCCTATCTGCCTGTATATGGGTGGTACACTAAATTGCTTTTTGATCCAGTTGGAACATCCTGCTGGTTCCCTTATTAATTGATGAGTTAAATAAAATATTTAACATGTGTTCATTTTATGTCTGTATAAGAGTACTAATCTAGAAATGTATCATTTAACAGTGATCTATTTGAAGATTTCCAAATGTTATAGGGAAGGGACAAATACTTATTCATCTCATGTCTTAAGACCAGAGCAGGGCTAAATGCCGTACTTAAATTCTCATCTATTCCTCACACCAAACCCCCAAGACTGCTAAGAGGAGTCCCCATGTAAAATCAGGAAACTGAGACTCAGATATATCACAACATTATTGAAGAACACACAGTTTTGGAGTCCTGGAGCTGAGATTTTAACAAACTGAAATTTGAAGTTACTCTCATTTCTATTTTGCCATATAGTTTTCCAATGCCAAATGGAGCTCACCTCCTTTTGCCATATCCAACAATTCTTCCTCCATCTCCTTAGTCCATTCTTCTTTTTTTAAACTTTTTTTTAAGTTTATTTATTTTGTGAAAGAGAGACAGAGCATAAGTGGGGGAGGGTCAGAGAGAAGTAGAGACAAAATCCCAAGCAGACTCTGCAATCAGTGCAGAGCCTGATGCGGGGCTCGAACTCACAAACACTGAGAGCATGACCTCAGGTGACATCAAGACTCGAACGCTTAACCGACTGCGCCACCCAGGTGCCCCCCCTTAGTCCATTCTTGATGCCAACATCTTCCTAGTCATTCAGGCTTCACAACTTAGAAGCACTCTATCCTTTCATCTGCCTCCCTCCCTATATCTGGTTATCAAAGGCTGTGAATTCAACATCTACCATTTCCTTTGTAGCCACTCCCTTTTTCTGCCTCTGCTTCCAATCATCCTCATTCCTTCTCACACTAATAGAAGCTCAAATAGAGCCAGATCCAGTATGGGGTGCCTGGCATTTCTACTATTTGGAGGGCCATCTTTAGGGGGAAGAAGAAAAATTAGATAGTCTTTCAGAATGAGATAAGACATCATAGAGAACTAGCAAAGTCATAAACCTTCATGCCCATTCTTTTTGAGATTTCTTATGGCAATTTACCAGAAACATTTATGGAGAAATGATTCCTGACTGTAACCTGGTCCCCTCCCCATTCCAAACTTTCTGCAACTTTGAGCACTCATGGGAGCCAGGCAAATAAAGCCCTAAACCTTATGCTTCTTCAGAGCTCTCTGCCAATTGTTTCTGCATTCTTAGTAAAAGCCATAAATTGTGCAATAAGAGGTCTAGAAAGTTGTTTGGAGCTTCATGGAGGTGGTGGAGAAAGTTACAAACAGGAGATTTTAAATACATGTGTTCCTGAACTGCATCCCAAGCGAATAAAAACTTCAGGGGATCCGGGCTTTTAACAAAGCTTCACAGGTGAAGTGGATGCAACTGGCCTATGGATGACGAGTTTGAAAACCATTGCTCTAGCTCAAAAAGTAACCTGATCCTATGTTTCCAAGCTCAGCTAAAGCTCATAAGGGCAACAGTCCTCCAACGTCTCCTGGGCACTGGGCTCTGTACAGTTGAGAATGCAGATGTCATAAAAAATGCAGGTAGAAAGGGCTTTGATTAAAGCCTAAAATCGAAGGAACTGTTTTTCTGTCTTTGAAGTAACTACATTGGCTTTGATTCAAAGAAAACAATGAGCTTGATGAAAATCACCACAGCCCAGAAAATGACCTGGTAACTCACAGGCGATGAGGACAGGAATCGTAAGTATAAGAGCAGTCAGGCAGATCCAGAAAAGAGATGTTTCCAACATCTCTAAAGATTTCACTGAACCCTTAGCTAGAAGAGGTTGAGCATAAACATCACAGCTACACTGCAAGTGTGTCTATACATTATTTGCAACTTACTCCTTCTGTCTTTATGCTTAAATAATACTGCTCAACTCAGTATATGCAATCCATTTTAAAGTGTAAATTCTGTTATTCCAGTTATGCACTGGCTTTCTAAAGTCCGTCATTTAAATAATTGTACAGATTGGTGGGAAAGAGGAAAACTCCTTACAAGTGGGACACGGATATGAAAAATCCAGATTCTGTCAGCCAGACAGGGAAGATCAGTCACTGGCATTATGTTTACATTCCCACCACATACACCCACCCAATATGAAATGCAGGTTAAAGAGTCCTCTGCACTTCCAAAATGATGAGAATAAATCTTCCTGTCACTTTATGTCACAGTCTCACAGTCCCCAAATAACCACCCAGAGATAGAGCCCTCAGCAAATTTGTTATCAGAGGTATATGTTTACACATGGCAAGACTCTGAGAAATGAAAGAAAGAAAGAGAAAGAAAGAAAGAAAGAAAGGAAATACTGCAAGTGAGAAGAAAGTTCTTCCTTTCAGAAACTAGTAGGATGAGATTTTAAAACACAGCAGAACATAAAACTATTTTTATTTAATTTTATTATTAAATTTTTTTTTAATTTTTTTTTTAACATTTATTTATTTTTGAGACAGAGAGAGACAGAGCATGAACGGGGGAGGGGCAGAGAGAGAGGGAGACACAGAATCGGAAACAGGCTCCAGGCTCTGAGCCATCAGCCCAGAGCCCGACGCGGGGCTCGAACTCACGGACCGCGAGATCGTGACCTGGCTGAAGTCGGACGCTTAACCGACTGTGCCACCCAGGCGCCCCTTATTAAATTTTTTTTAACATTTATTCATTTCTGAGAAACAGAGACAGAGTATGAGCAGGGGGAGGGGTAGAGAGAGGAGGACCCAGGATCCGAAGTAGGCTCCAGGCTCTGAGCTGTCAGCACAGAGCCCGACGCGGGGCTCGAACCCACGAACTGTGAGATCATGACTTGAGCCCAAGTCGGATGCTCAACCGACGGAGCCACCCAGGTGCCCCTAAAACTATTTTTATATTCAAAACAAAATAGGATATGATTAATATTAAGTGGAATGAAAGTTGCTGTAAAGAAATATTTTTTGTTCGTTTGCTCTATCAACACACGTTCCATTGCTCCCCGTGGTGACCGGGAGGTGCATCTCTGCCCCTCCTTGCGTCCTTCTGCACTGCCTGCTTGATCTCAGGTTGTAAACCAGGAACTGTCAAGGCTCTCAAACCCTCCAGGTTCTCAAACCCTCCAGCTTCTGGTGGAGTTCGGCCCTTAGGGTGCCCTGGCTTGAGTTAAGAGAGAGCAGAAGAGAGAAATGGAATGTTTAAGCTCCTTCCCAGAGGCCTGGCTGCAGTTGGGTGCACTCTTTGACTGAAGGTCACTTCCACCTCTTGCCCTCTGTACACTCACCCCTTTACCCCCAAACCCCCCCAGGTTCTAGCAGCTGCTCCTCCTTCATTTCTTCAGGTTGCAGGATTGCCCAGTTGGCCCTGCTGCTAGTAGCCTGAGAGACTGGACCATTTCTTATGCTTTCTTTATATACTATGCACGGAATTCCTTTATTAAACTCTTCTCACATACCCAATATGTATTCCATATCTTTCTGACTTGGCCCTTGATTGATCTAGTGAATATTATAGTGGTAAGCCTATTGCTTATAAATGTCCCCAAAGTTTTTAGCTTCTCACACAGAATTTATCTTACTTTATTATTTAAGTTTTAAAAAGATGTACGGGGGCGCCTGGGTGGCGCAGTCGGTTAAGCGTCCGACTTCAGCCAGGTCACGATCTCGCGGTCCGGGAGTTCGAGCCCCGCGACAGGCTCTGGGCTGATGGCTCGGAGCCTGGAGCCTGTTTCCGATTCTGTGTCTCCCTCTCTCTCTGCCCCTCCCCCGTTCATGCTCTGTCTCTCTCTGTCCCAAAAATAAATAAACGTTGAAAAAAAAATTAAAAAAAAAAAGATGTACGTATTTCTCACTTGTTTCAAAAATGGGTTTATGGTGGGGAGCCTGGGTAGCTCAGTTGGTTGAGTTTCCGACTCTTGCTTTTGGCTCAGGTCATGATCTCCTGGTTGGAGAGTTCGAACCCCATGCCAGACTCTGAGCTGACAGTGCAGAGCCTACTTGGGATTCTCTCTCTCTCTCTCTCTCTCTCTCTGCACCTCCCCTTCTCTCTCTCTCTCTCTCTTTCTCTCTCTTTCTGTCTCAAAATAAGTAAATGAACTAAAAAATGGATTTATAGCATATTTCATTTAGGTTATGGGTTAGTCCATTTAAAAAAGAGATAAGTAAAATCAAATAATATTTCTATGACTTCTGACATTTTAAGTAAGTTTATGCCCATACAATCAGTAGCAACACTTTCTTCCAAATCATAGACTAAATATTACTCAATTAATCTCTTCATAATATGAAAATTGGGAAGCTATTGGCTAATGACTCAACTTTCGATACACTGCTTTTTGCTCAATAGCTTAAATCCATGGCAATGTTTACATTTGTTACACTGTTTTGAAAGCCTTTAGGCTAAGAAACCATGTGTTTCTAAACATTGTTTATTATAAAAGAACAATTTATCCCCAAAATAACAACCCACAGAGAGTAAAAACAGAGTATGCCTGAGTCAACAATTGCTAAGATCTTGGACGAAATGGTGACTAATGGAGTTAATAATCTGGAAATATGGAATACTGACACTACCAAAACCATATTTGGATGACTAAATTAATGTCACCCTTTTCACCTCCCTGAATACTGTAATGTATTTGATGATAGTAGTTGTGTTTTATCTAGTATCAAAGCATGCTTATATCTTTCCCCCCATATAATACTTTCACCATATGCTAATTATTTTACTAATTTTAACATAACTTCTGCTGTCAAGATGCATTAATCATTGGTTTTTCTTTTTTCAGTTAAAACAGTGTTGGTCCTAAAAGAGAGTCGGACCAAATTCAAAATGTGATATTCCTGAAGGAAAAAAAAAAAACACACACACACACACACACACAGCTGAAGGAAACAACATTAAGAAAAGTCAAGGGAAATGACAAATCACAGCGAATAATAGACAACTTATCCCTACTGAGAAAGACATCACAATTCAATTTGCTAAATTATTTTATTTATCTCTGAGAGGCAATATGAATGATCTATCTGTTTTGGTGAACACTCAAACTTTGCTGAACAGAAAATTGCACTGCTTCTAACATGTCAAATTTGGATACAGTAAAAGAAGATGTGAATTAAATTGGTTTGAATATACTGCATTAAAAGATGAATTGCCAGCTTAGAAATATCTTTCCAGTAGCTTTATTTGAACCAACTACTTTTCTTAAGAGGAATCACATAAGTGTGTAAACTAAAATAATAATTGATAATGTCTTGGTTCCTACATTTGAAATGTTCTTGCAATTCTAAATGCAGTAAAAGCCGAAGAAGATTATACAAAGAAAAATAGCTAGTCTGATCAAAGACATTGGCAGTGAATTAGAAAGTTTTATAGTTTCAGACTAAACAATTTGGCGAAACTCTAAATTTCAGTCTTTTCTTCCTTCATGCATTTATGCATTTTACTATTTATTGAAATACTTTTAAGTGCAAAGTTTGTCTTAGGAAGTGGGGATTAGATATTGAAACTTTGCTGTCTTCAAGGATAAAAAAGGTCAGAGGATTTCATCTGAGTGATTGGAATGGCCACATACCTGAAAATGCTCTAAGTGAACCAGAACCAAGTAACTGGAGCCTCCGCCCTACTCTTGAGGAGCCTGGAAAATGAATTCTGAGTTGAGACCTGAAGGATGAAGAGGAATTATCTGAGTGAAGGGATTTCCAAGGAAAGATAATAATATCTTCAAAAGGCCAGAAATAAGAGGGCCCTGTACCACCCGGGATCCCAAGAGATTGAGTTTGGCAAGAACAGATGTGAAGTTTCTACAGAGGGCATTGTTGACATGAAATAAGATGAGGAAAGAATATTTAGAATTGTGAGGTGAAAAAAAAATTCTTAGTGGTTGGCTCCAAATCCCTGTGAGGAAGGAAATGAGCTTTGGTTAAGGATATACCCGAACTTGGGCTAAGGAGCAACACTTCAAGAGAGGCTGGTAGCAAGCAGTGAAGGCAAGAACAGAGAAAGCTGATCTACCTGCTTTGGAAGTACACTGGCTTTTATGGTTTGAGGACGTGAGAAAAAGAGATGGAGGGAGGAGATATAAAAGCAGGGATCGAAATATGGAAGGGGACAAAGAAGTTATAAAACAGCTATTTTAATCTTTTCGTTTCGCTGTGTTGAAAATGCCCTTTTATCACCTCTCCCCGGAGTATTCTGGATTGTCTACCACAAAGACAAAAGACCTGTAGGATTTTTACTATTTTGTTTTGAACTTGTGGAAATCAAAGAAAGAATCCACATCTATTGGGATATCAGGGTGGAGTTGGGCAGAAAGGATTACATATTAGAATCAATATGTAGAGTAAAACAGAACTCTAATGGAGAGAGGGTGTAGGAGTGAGAGGTGAACCTACAGAAGTGTGGCAGAGGGTGTGAGACTGTTCATACGACAGTGTGCATGATTTGGAGTCAATCATCAAGATTCCAAGGAGAGGGAGCTCCAGGTGATGCCTAGGATCCACAGAATTTGGGGAAGTTTGGGATTGACGACTGACTTAAGGATGACAGCAGTCATAGGCAGGGTAGTGCCTGACTCCATTTGTGCTCTGGATACACGGTGGAAACAAGCTTGGAGGGAGAGAAGACTGAAAGCAGGGAGTCCAGTCAGGGAAGCATCTATGAGGCCAGTCAGGGAAGCATCATTTGCAAAACCACCCTTGACTCTGATTTTCCGGAAGGGCTCCCCAGACTGTGATCACAGTTAGCCTGGTCCCAACCTGGGGACTCAGACCAGGTGTTGAGACTTTGGTAAAAGACATCACCCCTTGTCTTGGAGGAGTGTTCAATATAGTCAGGTTATTGTGTGTATGTGAATGTGCACAATGGGGAGGGAATAATTATAAACCGAGCAAGAAATAACAACATCATTCAACTGGTTTTTATTTCAAGGCAATTTGTGAGTATAAAGTTGTGTGTGTGTTTACTCATTCAACAACAAAATTGTTGAGAGCTCAATTGAGTCAATTCAGAAATTTATAAGCCCCATATTCTGTAATTCTGCTGTGGTAGAAAAGGAAACCTCAATTCAGAGACTATCAGTCTTAATAAGCAGTTAATGAAGGAGCTTGGAATAAAGGCAATCTGTTCACTTGGGTGCTTTGAAAAGACAAGCCGGGAGCTAGCCGTTACTTCTTGTTAACAGACACAGAAACTAATGAATATAAAATTTATATTCCTGTTCATAACATTTAAGTTACATCTCTATACTCCTTCTGTACCTTGTCATCATAGAGTTATGTTTCTATCTAAATATCTACTTGCTAAGAAGGACAAAGAGCCTTCCTGTAATATTGAAAAATCTCTTTTCAATAACCGTAAGAACTATAGACTATAAACTGATGACTAGTAATGTGCGTTAAAGGAAACTACCTTTGTTAGAACAATTCCAAGAAACTTTTCTTTCTTAAAAGACTTAAATTCAGTTTGTCACCGGAGGTTGATTTTAAATGAATCCTAGAGACAATGACAGCATTGATCACACTCTAAGTAATTCAATTTGTATAAAAGAACCATGAACATTTTATTAAAGTTAAAACTTTAACTAATGACTCTCACAGGCTCCTACAGTCACATCTGGCCCTTAGTTCTGTCTCAGACTACTCAGGCTGACCCAGCAAAATAACACAGATTGGGTGGCTTAAACAACAACAGTTTATTCTTCACAGCTCTGGAGGCTGGGAAGTCCAGGATCAGAATGCCAGCACTGTCTGGTTCCGATGACACCTATCTTCCAGGGTTACATACAGCTGTCTTCTAGCTATGTCTACAAATAATGGAGGGAGAAAAGGGCAAGTTCTCTTATGTCTTGTCTTATAAGGACACTAATTCCATAGCCAGGACTCCATCCAATTGACCTCTTCTAAACCAGTTTATCTCCCAAAGGCCCACCTCCAAATGCCATCAGATTGGGGCTAGGGCCTCAGCATATGAATTTTGGGGGTGGGGACACAATGCAGTCCATAGCAGTCCCTCTGTACTTCTATGATAGCCTTCCCTTCCCTTCCTGAAGATGAAGGGTGTGGGCTCCTGTCTAAGCCTGCCCACCCCCTTGCCCACTGGCTCTGAGGAGTTCCTCCTGCTCAGGGATATCACCTCAAGTCCTCTTTTCTCTTCTCTATCCTCAATTTTCCTTTTTCTGCTGGACCAGTGCCATCAGTCTACACAATACTATGAGTTCTCTATCTTTCAAATAAATATAAAAATAAAATGCAGGAAACTTTCGAGCTACGTGCCCCTCCAGGCCTACTGCCTCATTTCTTTACTCTCCATTATAGCAAATCACCCCAAGTAAGGTGTCTATATGCACTCTAACTTCTCTCCCTCCATCCTCTCAGTTTGAAAAAGAAATAATGCCATGATTCAAACTTCAAACAATATAGAAAACTATAAACAAAGAAATCTTGCTTCTGCTCCTGCCCCTCCCAATTCATAGATGAACCATTCTGTTGGTTTCTAATTTTCTGATCCTTTCTTTTGCAGAAGTCAGTATACTATACAGTCTGTCTGGTGCTTTCTTTGTTTTGTCTCAAAGACATAGCCTGAAGATCTTACCACTGTGAGTGTTTAAAGAACTTCTTTATTCTATTTCATCTTTTTAAATTAAAAATTTTAAATAATATTTTATGTTTATTTATTTATTTTGAGAGAGACAAAGACAGCATGAGACGGGGAGGAAGTGGGAGAGAGAGAATCCCAAGTAGGCTCCATGCTGACAGCAGAGAGCCCCTGCGGGGCTTGAACTCACAAAACCATGAGATCATGACCTGAGCCAAAACCGAGAGTCAGATGCTTAACTGACTGAGCCACCCAGTGCCTCATGTTTCATCTCTCTGATGGCTGCATGTCATAATTTATTCTGCCACTCCTCTCTTGATGAACACGTGCTTGTTATTGTCATACAAACAATACTCCACGTGGCATTTCCTATTTGTGCAAGTGTCTGTGCAGAATAATTTCCTAGAAGTAGACTCTTCACTCAAAAGGTAAATGAATCTATAATTTACTACCAAGTTTTCGCTTCTTAGGAGTTGCTCCATTTTCTACTCCAACCAACAACATATGAAACTGTTATTTTCCTGGAACTTTGCCAACCGAGCATATCGTCATATTTGGTACTGATGTATGCACCAAAAAATCATATTTAAGTGTGGTTTTAATTTGCATTTCTTTAATTATGAGTGTCATTGAGCATTTTATTCCATATGGTTAAAGACCTGTCGTTATTTCTTTCTTAATACTTTTTAATACTTTTTATACACAAAGCCTTTTCCTGTTGCTGGTCCTTTTCCTCTCAATTTCATTGAGCTCTTTATATACTAAAGAGATTATTCCATTATCTGTGATATGAACACATTATCCCTTCAACTTGTTCTAATCAAATTTTTTCCCCTTACACATTACTAAAATTTCCACTGTGGAGATCAAACATGACCTCTATGTAGCTAATCCAACAAGCAATTCTCAGTTCCTATCCAACTTGATCAGGTGGCGGTTTTCCATACAATCGATCACCCTTTCTCCTTGAAATACTTTCTTCACGTGGCTTCCTGGATGCCAAACATGCTATCAATATGCTAACAATTCTAAGCCTTGTATCTCCATCTTGCAACTCTCCACTGAATGCCAGTCTCTCCTGTTACCTCTATACATGGGCCCATTAATGGAATCTCAAACTCAATGTATTCTACTGAGTTTTTTATCCTTCTAAAAGAATTTCTTTGAAAGGATTACTGATTCTCTATCCTTTCAGTAAAAGAAAACTATCTTCTAGTTGTTCAGGCAATACTTCTCAAACACATCTTTGTCTCCCTTTTTTCTCACTCCCATATTCAATACATCAGCAAAGTCTGTTGGCTTTACCTTCACAATGTAGCTACAATCTGAAATTTCCTTCCAACATCTCTAACACCTTATCCCAGACATCATGGTCTCTCTCTAGATCATTGCATTAATTCCTAACTAATCTCCCTGCTTTAGTCTGTCACCACTTCTATATATTCCCACCATAACGAGCAGAGTGATACTTCTGAAAGGTCACCCGGATCATATTGTTTTTCTTTGCAAAACCTTCCAATGGCTTCCCTTGACACTCAAAGTAGAAGTCAAAGTCATAATAATAGCTTACAAGATTGCACGTCAACCAATCAGTTTTCAATCTATTCTCCCTCGCTTCTTTTGCTCTAATCATGCCAGTAGTTTCCTTGCTTTTACTTGAACATGTCTACCATGTGCCTTGCATTTGAATCCTTCCTGTCTTAAGAACTTTTCATATAGCTACCCATGTGGCTGGCTTTCTTTCTTCTTCTTCTTCTTCTCCTTCTCCTTCTCCTTCTCCTTCTCCTTCTCCTTCTCCTTCTCCTCCTCCTCCTCCACCTCCTCCTCCTCCTCCTCCTCCATCTTTGTCTTCTTTTTTTGTTCATATTACCTGTTATCCTTGAAGCCTTCCTTGAACAGGTCTTTAAAACTATGAATCCCCACTCTCCCCAACACACAAAATTCCCTATCCAGCATTGGTTTATTCTACTTTAGTTTTGTGATAACATTTGCCATCTAACATAATACATATTTTTATTATTTATATATTTATTGTTTTTTTCATTATACTAGGATATAAGTTCCTGAGAACAGAGATTTTCTCCTGTTTTATTCACTAGTATCACCTAGGACATGGGCTGGCTTGCAGCAGGCACTCAGTAATTATTCATTACTGAAGAAGTGCGTTCCTCCTTATGGCAAAAATTTTAAAGTAAAATAATGGGACTCGGTATGTTTAAAACAAAAACCAAACCTCAATTTTACCTCTACGACAACTGAAGAGCTCTAGAGATAACAAGATAAACAAGACGTGTCCCTGTCCTTAAAGGAACTCAGAGTATAGCAAGAGTGAATGCATGTTTATATACAAGCAACACAAAATCCAAAGTAAAAGAGACCTCAAAGTGTATGCTGAACAGTCATTATTCATTGTGCTTATAACCTATTTCAGGACTGTGACCAGCCCTTCAATCTACAATTCACTTTAATTGCATAAGCATTCTATCAATCATAACTGCTAAGACTCTTATTTTATCGATGCTGGAACAGCAGCCTAGAGAGCTTATATGATTCATTATCAGATGTGCAACAGAGATGGATACTTGCCTATCCAACATCTGTCTTTGTTAACAAAAGAAGGTCAATTCTATTAGGAGTAATAATGCTCTCAGCCTAAAGACTTCCTGTTTCCAGATTTGATGTAGTTGGATCTGGCCAAGTGGTAAAGTTCAGTCCCATGCGCAGAACAAAGAAGCGGTGTGTAAGACTTCAGGAAAGCTCCCTAAACGGAGCTGCTTCAACTGGAAGGCATGTCCTCGTTGCTCTTTCTTCTTTTCTCCTTTCTGCTTGCCCCTCTAAGGGCTATATCTGGTCTCCACTGCATATTTTTCTTTCCTGTTTTTGTTTTGTTTTACTTTAAAGATGTACAGTAACCACTTCAGAAAATGCACACGTGTGGACACACCCAGACACCCACACACACACACACACACACAGCCTTGCCTTAGATGCTTATATATTTCCACTACAAACAAATTTTTAAGCTGTTAACAATTTCTCCACTACAAACAAATCTTTAAGCTGTTCAGGAAAGAAAGGACAGTGTTCAGAGCACAGGGAAAGATCTAGTGCAGGTGGGAGAAGAGAATAGAGGATCTATGGGGGAGAGACCAAAAAAAGGAGTAGGTCCAGATTATAAGAGATCTCTTACTGCTGAGAGAAGAACAGGATTACTGAGAAAAGAAAATGTGAACACCTCCACCCCTCATTACCTCACTAGCAAGCAACAAACTACCAATGTTAGCAATAAACTTCTGAAGGAGAGACACTCTTATATTAAGCACAAATAAAACAAAGATGCCCACTCTTACCATTTTTTTTTTCAACATTGTAGTGAAGGTTTCAGGCAATGCAGTAAGGCAAGGAAAATAAAAGACTCACAGATTGGAAAGGGAAAAATTGCAGTATTCACATATAAGATTGTTTATGGAGGCACCTGGGTGGTTCAGTCAGTTAAGCCTCTGACTTTGGCTCAAGTCACGATCTCACAGTTTGTGGGTTCAAGCCCTGTGTCAGGCTCTGTACTGACAGCTCAGAGCCTGGAGCCTGCTTTCAGATTCTGTGTTCGTTCTCTCTCCACCCTTCCGCTGTTTATGCTCTCTCTCTTTCTCTCTCAAAAATAAACATTAAAAAATTAAGAAAAATATTGTCTATGTAGAAAACCCCCCAAAATCTATCAAAAAAGGTACTAATACTAATAAGTGAGTTTAGTAAGATCACAGGATACAGGGTCACTATACCAAAAATCCATTTGAATGTTGTATACTGGCAATAAATAATTGGAAAGTGAAGTAAATGTTTAAAAAGCACCATCTACAACAGCACCAAAACCCATCAAATACATAGATAATACATTTGTATTCTGAGAACTACACAATGATAAAAGAAATCAAAGGAGACTGAAACAAATGGAGAGATATATTACGTTCATGGATTGGAAGTCATCAAGTTTTCCCCAAATAATCTACAGGTTAAACACAATTCCAATTAAAGTTCTAGTAGGGGGGCGCCTGGGTGGCTCAGTCGGCTGAGTGTCCGACTTCGGCTCAGGTCATGATCTTGCTGTCCGTGAGTTTGAGCCCTGCATCAGGTTCTGTACTAACAGCTCAGAGCCTGGAGCCTATTTCAGATTCTGTGTCTCCCTCTCTCTCTGCTCCTACCCCACTCATGCTCTGTCTGTCTGTCTGTCTCTCTCTCCACAAAAATAAATAAACAAAAAAAAAATTTTTTAACTTCCAGTAGGGTTTTTCCAGTATAATTTGACAGGCTGATTTCTAAAATTTATATAGAAAACTAAGCAAACTAGAAAAGCCAAAACTATTTTGAAAAAGAAGAACAAAGTTAGAAGATACATACTACCCATTTTTTGCAATGTATTATAAAACTACAATAATCATGACAAAGTATTATTAGTGAAATTATGGACCTATATAGGTCAATGGGACAGAACAGAAAGTCCAGAAGTAGATGCAACACATATATGTGGCAGGAAAAAAAAAAGTAAAAGCCATTCTTAGCTTGTAAATCACACAAAACAGTCATGGGCCAGACATGCCTATCAGTTTTATTTAGCTGAGCCTTGACCTAGGATGGTGGAAGAGAAAATTGGACAGTCCCTTGATGGTGGAAATGGTGCCAGAACCCTTTTTTTTGTCTACCTAGAGACTTTCTTTACATGAGAAAGAAATGAATATCCAACTGTTTGAGTTACTATTATTTTGAGTTTTATATTATATGCAAACATCCTATTAAATCTCTCTTGAAGGAAACGCACATATTGCCTCTGCCTAAGAAGACATTCCTTAGAAGATGTTCTCTCTAGGAGGAGTATTATGAACCAAAGCATGTTTGTGAAAAAAAAATTACAGGGGCATATTTAGTAGAGATATTGAAATTGAAGAATTTGCTGAGAAGGTTATGTTAAGCCATTTTGATAAACGGTATTTCATTGATATATAAGGTGGAGACAGTTAATTACAGATCTAAAAGTCAGGTGGAGCAGTTTGAACTTGATCCAATAGGTAATAAAGAGCTACTGTAGGTTCTTAATCCCAGGTAGTACATAACAAAGCCATATTTTAGAAAAAGTCATTTGTTAGTGATGTATTCCAGACTAGATCACAGAAGCTCCATGCTGATTATCCTGGAGGGATTAAGCTTGGAAGTTTGAAATGAAAGTACAAAGAAAAACTTAATTCTGAGAGATATACCACAGTTAAGGTCTGAATGTACAGAATGATATTTGTTAAATAAATGTATACAACTATTAGAAGAGAAGGAAGAAGCCTGATATACATATAGGTAATAAATTTCTGGTCTTTCAATCTCCGTAACTATTTTTAGCTGCCTTGCTTATCTTTATGTTATATAGATGAGCTACACTGAAGACTTATATTGTAAACTTATGCTGTTAAGTTATTTTCACTGAACAATAAGTGGCTCAACACTCAGAACATTTTCTATCGTCTGATATAATTTTATATCATTTAGTTAAATCTCTGAATCTCTTTCAATAAATAGGTAAAAACAGATCTTGATTTGTACCTAAATATTCTTTAATTTATCTGGATCAATATATTGACTTAATAAAAGTAACACTACTAAAATTTTAAGGAGATAATATTTGCCAAATGCTAAGAACTCTACATATATCCTTTCTGTAGTCCTCATAAAAATCCCTTGACATAGGTGTGGCAGAGAAGGACAGCTGCCAACAAAAATTCAGGCTCACCTTTAATAGTGTGAAATTTTAGCTAAGAATAAGCTGTCTTGCCAGGAACTGCATTTCCCTGTATCCATAAAATTTTGGTGAAGCCTTGTGACTGGATTTTACCAATAAATGTGGGCAAGAGTGCTATCATTTCTGGGTCAAGTGATAAGGAAACACAGGAGGACTTCTATGCTGTCTTTCTTCGATCACCAGCCAGCTAAATGTTGAGGCTCCAAAGGTAAATTCCAAGGAGATTCTAAGGAATGGTGTAGCAACTGATTAGAGACATTCTGGATCCCTGAGTTACTGCATGGAAAAGAGCTACCCAGGACAGCAATCTGGAACATGTCCAACTGCAACATGAATAAGAAATATACATTAATTTTCTTAAGCCACTGAGACTTTTGAGCAAAATCTGGCATGCCCTCACTAACATACTACTAGAAAATATTAACATTATCATTGGTATATATTGGAAATTAGGTTTGGGAAAATTAAGTAACTTTCCTAAGATATTAAGTGTCAGAACTGGGATTAGATCATGGAGTGTATTACTTCAGAATCATCATCACCCTCTTACACAAATTTGTGAAGATTTGGTGCAATTGTTTTTATAGGCTAGAAAGAAATTATAAACTCCTACATTTCAAGGTGTGCAGTCTATGTTTGCAAAGCCCCATAACCAGGTATTATGGTAATATGAATTACTGATAAGTAACATGCATTTCACTGTAAAAGTATCATTTGCTTTGAGAAGTTCAATGAGGGGATTTGTTATTTTGTTCCAAGTTCGATGGATAATTTCTCCTAATTTTCCTGGTTGATGATATAATATGACCTAGGGGAAAGTATAAGAGCTGAGTAGTCAGAAATACCTGGACCAAAACATGACCTGTTATGACCTTGAGCAAGACATACAGCCTTTTGGAGCTATGGGTCTTCCTCTGCTAAAGACAGATAGAATTACCAGCTTTTTAGGATGATGATAATACATACTAATGATAAAAATCTTAATGAATTATTCAGTATATAATAGATCATAATTTAATTCAATCGAGAACTATGTATTTAATGCTTACTATTCATCAGATATTCTTTTAGCCACCAAGGATACAATAATTAACAAAACACACAAAATTCTTGCCTCTTTCCATGCAACATATTCCATTTAGTTAAAAAAATTTTTTTTATATTTATTTATTTTTTATAGAGAGAGACAGAGCACAAGTGGGGGAGGGGCAGAGACAGAAGGAGACACAATCTGAAGCAGGCTCCAGGCTCCTAGCTGTCAGCACAGAGCCCGACGCAGGGCTCAAACTCATAAACCGCGAGATCATGACCTGAGCCAGTCGGACACTTAACCGACTGAGCCACCCAGGTGCCCCAACAACATATTCCATTTAATTTTATTTTTTCCTAGCAGCCCATAATAGAAGAAATCACCATTTAGAAACTTCTAATTCTCCAAGATGGAGTAGCAAAGATGCACTTTACATTCCTACCTAAAATAACAACAAACAGGCAAAATATATTATACAATATTTTGGAAGACACTGGGAACCAGGCAATAATACATAGTGATCTCTGAGAATGAATGAGGTGAGCCCTACAATTGCCCTAGTTTGCTACCTTAAGAGAAGTTTCAGGTGGCCATGTTGAGAATGGAATCTCAGGTGAGTTTGTGAGTTTGGGAGACTGACAAAGCTAGAGTTTGCTGGATGGAGCATCAGAGAAAAGAGAATTTCACAGAGAAACACTCAGATCTGCAGAACATCCACCTTGATCACTGGTCAGAGTTCTGATTATCATATGTGTGTGAGAAATGACCCAACATTGGCGAAAGAAGCGTTACCAAAGATTAGAGGAGATGGTACTCAGAATTTACACAGAACCAGGTGTAGTGACTATCCTCTCAATTATGGGAGTGGGACACCCATAGCTCATGGGATATTAGGAGATTGGCTAGAGTATGCAGAAAGGTCTTGACTCAAGAGTAAAAAGTAATTACCATAGGCAAAATGCTGTCTTCATTCTAGCCAACAAATATTAAAAGCAAAACCCAAAAGGAATAAACTGATTCTAAGCAACTTACCTGAATTCTAGAACAAAGCTCAAGAACATTTAGAATAAGGAAATAACTCCAGGCACACAATATTATAAGATTCACTACAATTTATTGTCCAATCAGACTACTAGGTTCTATACAAGGAACCAGAAATAGAACCAATAATGAGAATAAAAATTATTCCATCAAAACCAAACCAGAACTGCCACAAAAGTTAGAAAAAAAGAAGAAAAAAACATTAAATACTTATTATAACTATTCTGTATGTTCAAAACATTAAACAACATGAAAGACATAAGGAAACCTAGATCAAGCTCCTAGAGATAAACACTACAATGTCTGAGATGTAAACAGCAGTAAACAGGGTTTACAGTAGATTATACATTGCATAAAAAAACAAATGAATTTGAAAATATAATAAGTAAAAGAGTACAAATTTTCAGCTATAAGATGAAGTCTGAGGATCTAATGTAAAATATGATAACTATGGTTGATAACACTGTATTGTATAATTGAAATTTGCTTTTATTTGAAACTAAAATAATATCATTTGTTAATTACACTTCAATTAAAAAATGGAAATTTTCGGGGCGCCTGGGTGGCACAGTCGGTTAAGCGTCCAACCTCAGCCAGGTCACGATCTCGCGGTCCGGGAGTTCGAGCCCGGCGTCAGGCTCTGGGCTGATGGCTCGGAGCCTGGAGCCTGTTTCCGATTCTGTGTCTCCCTCTCTCTCTGCCCCTCCCCTGTTCATGCTCTGTCTCTCTCTGTCCCAAAAATTAAAAAAAAATTAAAAAATAATAAAAATAAAAAAAAATGGAAATTTTCTAATAGAATAGAACTTGAATGTTCTCATGCACACACACACACAAATAAATATATGAGGAGATACATATATTAGTTATAGGGTGAATCCTTTTACAATGTATATCGATATCAAATCACCATGATGCATACTTTAAATATCTTACAATTTTATTTGTCAATTATAGTTCAATAAAACTGAAAATTTGAAAAATAATAGACAATTGGAGTAACTCTACATCTGTTAAAAACATTAACTTTGTGGTTAAAAGTCTTCTCACATAGAACTCTCCAGGTCCATATGGCTTCACTGGCAATTTTTTCAAACAGATAAAGAGGAAATCATAGAAATTCTAAGCAAACTCTTCAAGAAAAATGAAGAAAAGAGACTTCCCAATACATTCTATGAGGTCAGCATTATCCCAATACCACAGCCAGGCAAAGACATTACAGTGAAAGAAAACTACAGACCAATATCTCCAACAAACATAGAAAAAATCTAAACCAAACGGTAGCAACTCAAATTCAATGATACATTAAAATGACAACATACTATGATCAAGTACGGTTTATCTCAGGATTGCAGAGTGGTTTAACATTAGAAAATCAACCTCTGTAATTTACTAAATTGATCATCTAAAAAAGTGATAATCTCTACAGATGCTGAAAGACCATTTGATAAAACTCCAACATCCATTCCTAATGAAAACTTTCAGCAAACGGAGAAAAGGAAACTTCCTCAGCCTGATCAAATGCATTTTTGAAACACCTGCAGATAACCTAATGGTGAACGACTGAAAGCTTTCTCCCAGTATCAGAAATAAGAGATGGATATCTGCTCATCTCTTCTATTAAACATTATAGTGCAAGTTCTAGCCAATGCAATCAGGAAGAGAGAGAGAGAGAGAGAGAGAGAGAGAGAGAGAGAAAGGAAGAAGGAAGGAAGGTAAGAAGAAGGAAGGAAAAAAGGAAGGGAGATAGAGGGAGAGGGAGGAAGGGAGGAAGGAAGGAAGAGGGAGGAAAGAAAGAAAGAAAGAAAGAAAGAAAGAAAGAAAGAAAGAAAGAAAAGAAAGAAAAGAAAGGGAAGGAGAAAGAAAGAGAAGGAGGGAGAAAGAAAGGAGGAGAGAATGGAAGAAAAGGAGAGAAGAAGGCAGGAAGGGAGGAAGGAAGACAGAAAGAGAATGAGAGGGAGGAAGGGAAGGAAGAAGGAAGTTATCAAGACTGAAAATGAAGAAGTAAAATTGTCTCTATTTGAAGATGACATATCCATGTATAAATTCCAATTAAACATGCACAAAAACTTACTAGAGATAATAATTAAACTTCTTGTAATTGGATTTCTTTATACTGATGTTGAATAATAAGAAACTAAAATAAATTTATTAAAGACAATAAAATTATAATTTTCCCCAAGATGACTTATAGATTCAACACAATCTGAATCAAATCCATAGAAGGCTTTTTCCTCTTTCTTTCCTTCTTTCTTTCTTTCTTTCTTTCTTTCTTTCTTTCTTTCCTTCTGTTTGCTTTTTGTTTTTTGTTTTTGGTTTTTTTTCTGGTACAAAGCAACAAGCCGATTCTAAATACATAAGAAAATCCAAAGAATCTAGACTAGCTGAGGAAATTACAAAATCAAAAAAAAGTTGAAGAAATAATGCTACCATATTTCAAGACTTAGTATACAGCTATAATTTTCAATACAGTGTGGCATAAGTGTAAAAACAGAAAAACAGATTGAGAGAATTGAATAAGACCCCCTAATAAGTGAAAATCTGATTTTTAATAACAGTGCAGGCAAATCAACTGAGGACAGTCTTTTGACAAGTGGTACTAAAACAACTTGATTTACATAAAAAAGAAATTCTTTCAATCCTTATCTCACAGAGTTTACAAAAATTGCCTCAAAATGCATCAAATTTAATTTTCAAATTTAAATTTAAAATTAAAATCTACAATCATAAATCCAGAAGAGGAAAAAATTAATTTTTTTAATGTTTATTTATCATTTTTGAGAGAGAGAGACAGAGTGCGAGTGGGGGGAGGGCAGAGAGAGAGGGAGACACAGAATCTGAAACAGGCTCCAGTTTCTGAGCTGTGAGCACAGAACCCATCAGAGGGCTCAAACTCACAAGCCATGAGATCATGACCTGAGCTGAAGTCAGACCCTCAACTGAGACACCCAGGCGCCCCTAGAGGAGGAAAAAATTTTAATGATCTTAAGATTAGGTAAAAATGTTGTAGATATGACAACAAAAGCATAATCTACTAAAGAAAAAAATATCGTTAAGTCAGACTTCCTCAAATTTAAAATAAATGTCTGTACTTTGAAAGACACTGACAGAAAAAAATACTTACAAAGCATATATGAGGGTGTCAAGAACTTGTACCCAGTATATGTAAAGAACTCTCGAAACTCAATAGAAAGAAAACAAACAACCAGCTTAAAGAATGGGCAAGAGTTCAGAGCAGACACTTCTCCAAAGACATATAGGTTGGTATATAGACATATGTAAGACGCTCAATATCATTAGTCATTAGGAAAATGCAAATTCACATCTTAATGAAATACCATTATACTCCCAGCACAACTGGCTAACATTAAAATTCTAATCATACCAAGTGTTGGTAAGGAGGTAGAGCAACGAGAATTCTCAAAAGCTGCTACAGGGAATGTAAAGTGGTCCTACTTCCTTGGAAAACAGTTTAGCTGTTTCTTAAAAAGTTAAACATATATACCTATCATACCATCCATCCATCTCACTCCTAGGGATTTGCCCCAAAGAAAGAAAATACACAGGCATACAAATGCTTGTACAAAAATATTAATATCAGCATTATTCATAATAGTCCCAAACTGGAGCAACCCAAATATCCCACAAGAAGCAAATGGATAAATTGTTGTACATCTATATGGTGGAATACTACTCGGAATCAAAAACGAATGGCCTATAGATACACACAACAAGAAAATCTCAAAATAACTATGCGAAATGTGAGAAATGATACGAAAGGGTACACAGTGTATGGATAGACCTACAGGGTATTATGCTAATGGAAATAAGTCAGACAATAAAGGCAAATACCATATGATTTGACCCCTATGTGAAATCTAGAAGACGTACAAGTGAATAAACAAACAAAAAGCAGAATCAGACCTATAAATAGAGAGAGCAGTAGGATGGTTGCCAGAGGGGAGGGGGTAGGCAAAATGGGTGAGTGGGAATGGGAGACACAGTCTTCCAGTTATAAAATGAATAAGTCACAGGAATAAAAGGCACAGCATTAGGAATATAGATAGTTAAGGATAATTCAAAAGTACTGTATGGTCACAGATGGTAGCTACACTTGTGATGAGCACAGCATAATGTCTAAATCTGTCAAATCACTGTGTTGTACATCTGAAACTAATGCAACATAACATTCTGAGTCAGTTACACTCAAATTTTAAAAATACAAAGTAAAATTAAAGCAAAATAAACTAATATAGAAAACAGGCCCATGGTTGCCTGGGGAAGTGTGGTAGGAAAGGCCAGGAGTAAGGGATTACTAGGAGAAATAGAAAACCTTTTGAGGATGATAGATGTATAAGTTCACTATTTTGATTGGAATTATTTATATGGAATTATATAGTTTATATATTTGGTAATATATATGAAAACTTATTAAACATTTTAAAGATGTGCAGTTTAAACATTTTAAATATGTGCAGTTTCTTTTATATCTATTTACCTTAATTGAGAAACGTAAAAATATAAAAGAAAAAATAATTATCACTTGGGATATTTCCTGATTCAAGACATGTAATGAATTCATCAAACTCTCTGCTTCCCATCATTCTTTCAACCATTTGCATGAGAGCTGAAGATCCCGTTGGCATGGAACTATTAGTGTCTCTCCACTTACTAGTGTTAGAAATTTATTTAGTTTTAAGTTTATTTATTTATTTTGAGAGACACAGAGAGCACAAGTGAGGGAGGGGCAGAGGGAGGGAGAGAGAGAATCCCAAGCAGGCTCAGCACTGCCATTGCAGAGCCCGATGAGGGGCTTGAACTCATGAACCAGGAGATCATGACCTGAGCCAAAACCAAGAGTCAGACACTTAACCAACTGAGCCCCCCAGGCACGCCTAAAAAATAATTTTTTATTATGTGGACATAAACATATTATATGCTAAATGCTTCTGCTAATATTGTCTTCAAATTGACATTAAAAGCATTACTGCTCCTTACTGATCAAGTTGGTCACTGGTCATCAGTAGTGACTTTTATTTGATGCATATTTACAAAATCATAAATGCACTGCATGCTCACACCTAATAAAAATTGTAATTGTACCCGAGTAAGGAATGCAAAATGAAAGTCCTGCCCACTTCCCACTTCTAAATACTTCTTTAAGATTAACAATGAGGGTGACAAAGATGATGAACTGCCATTTCCAGTTCTTACTGATGCCAGCATTCACTTATTTTCTTTTGTGAACAGAAAGTACTTGTATAGAAATTATGCAGTGATTTATGGTCCTGGGGAAGACTGCTGGCACGCTGATGAAGCCACCTCAGTGTCCTCGGAAATCAGTGTCTCAGAGCTTGGTGACTATTATCATAAGAAATTCAGCCTGCTTTTAAGCCACCTTGCCTTCCAGGGAGCAAACTATTATTAAAAAAAAAAAAAAGTTGTTCCTAAAAGGATTCATTTGCCCATTTGCAGGGGAAGGAAGAAGGGAGGAAAGAGGGAGGGAGAGAGGAAGGAAGGAAGGAAGGAAGGAAAGGAAAGGAAGAAGGAAGGAAGAAAGGAAGGGCTAGTTTCATGTACTAGAGAAATCCTCCCTTATTTACTTTTTTTAAAGTTTATTTATTTATTTTGAGAGAGAGTAAGAGAGAGCAGGGGAGGGGCAGAGAGAATCTCAGCACAGAGCCTGTCACAGATCTCAATCTCACGGACTGTAAGATCATGACCTAAGCCAGACTAAGAGTCAGACACTCAACCCACCGAGTCCACCCAGGCACCTCTCCCTTATATATTTTTATTATTTTTTAAATTTTATTTATTTTTTAATATAATTTATTGTCAACTTGGTTTCCATACAACATCCAGTGCTCATCCCAACAAGTGCCCTCCTCCCTGCCCATCATTCACTTTCCCCTTTCCCCCATCTACCCTGTTTGTTTTCAGTCCTTAAGAGTCTCTTATGGTTTGCCTCCCTCCCTCTCTCTAACTTTTTTTTTCCCCTTCCCCTCCCCCATGGTCTTCTGTTAAGTTTCTCAAGCTCCACACATAAGTGAAAACATATGGTATCTGTCTTTCTCTGCATGGCTTATTTCCCTTATATACTTTTAATCTTTGCCTTCATTCCAGCCATGTGTGCTGATGGTTTGGTATTGAATGGGAAGCTTTTTCTCTGGGGGAAATGACCACAAAGAGATACTTAGAGATGGTAGCAGGGAACCAAGGGCGACTACCCTTAGCCTTCCACAAAGAGCGCTAACCTCTCTCCGTTCCCTTTTGCAACTTAATGGCTATGGTGGACTCTCATTCACAGGTACACGAGAGAGAGATGTCCATACAGGGAAAAGACTCTCTTAAGCATAGGTATACAGGGTCTCTCTTACTCCTAGCCTAGGCAGGTTATAGAAACAAATATGCAAATAAAGAAAGGACAGCTTTATAGAAACCATCTAGATTTTCTTCATATCCAAAGACCTATTATCCTAAGGTAGATGGAGACATAATTTCCAGTATTCTCAGAAAATACCTCAATGGCCTTCAATAGATTCAGAATACCAATATTTACTAGTTCCCATTATATACTCAACATGATTGGGAACTTTATATTTGTCAACATTATATCTCAAGGCCACATTAACCTGGAAAAAACAAAGTAGGGTCAAGACAAGAATCATGAAACAGCATATCTGCCTTTGTCCTCACTGCCCCCATGGCTATACCACCTCTTTAAACATGACTTGCAAGTATTTCTGGGAGTTCTCTGATAATATCTCACATGTGCTCTCAGTAAGATCTTCTCAGGTACCAGGAAACACCTGACAGTTTCTTTCTATTTGGTCATTCCCTTTCTGATCTATGACTGTTATCAGAGCTGCTGATAGTCATAAAAACACAGCAAAACCACTTCTATTCTGCCAATAGCACCAGGGATGTTGTGCACACAAGTAAATTTATTAAAAAAAACTCTTCTTTATAAAGAATTGATGTAAGTATGTAAGTCAATCTATAGCTGTAGATTTGAACCCTATGGCCCCCAAATCAGGAATTGAAGCTACATTAAAGCACTTCAATGATGTTATCAAACTCCACACCAGTAGGGGTTTTTTTTGTTGTTTTTTGTTTTTGTTTTTGTTTTTGTTTTTGTTTTTGTTTTGCAAAATAGATATTCAAAGGAAGTTTTCATGGAATAAATAAGGGCCCATTGCTACTAAATTTGGTCACAGTCTTGGGAAGTTTTTTGTTGATTCTGTTTACTTTTTGTGGCTGTTATGTTTTATATTTGCTTTTCAGGGTAGTCCTTTCCCCATAGGCTTCTGATATATGAACCTGGTCCTAAATTAAAAGACCCCTGAATGACTGACCCCATGTGCTCCTCAAACACTCTCTTAGCCTCTGGCCCTGATTTTTTGTATTCAAGGGTCTTTTGTGCGTTTCTATGTTTCTTACTTTGCTATATTCCAGAAAAACCATTGTTCTCGTAAACAATTAGACCCCTGTTAGACCTATTCTATAATGCCTGCAAACAGTCCCCCTACATATCAATGAGGAACACCCTTACTTTGTTATCCTATTTCTAAAGACAGAAAAATGGAAATTCTTTTTATTTAGAGTCTAAGTGACTAGGAGTTCAAATAAACAGGATGTTTGTAGGAAAAAAGGGACTCTTGAGATTAAAGTACCTCTAAGGAGATATCAAATTACACTTACTAAAGCTTTACCACTGAGGTTTATTTTGGATATTGCCATGATGCCCCAGCCAGATAATTGGCTCCCCATTCACGGAGTTCTGTGTTCTGTGTTGAGCAATACTTAAAATCATAGGTGAAACATGGGAGATGTTTCTTTAGTGCTAATTTTATAAAACTATTTTTTACAGGATGGAGGGGAGTATGTTTTTTATATCAATATAGCCATAACTATGGAGTAGAATGCATAATTTGCTTGGGTTTCTAATAGACATCTTTGAAAAAAATTTTGCCCTGTGGCCAGTCACTAGTGGAAGCCCCCAAATCTCTTTGGAAAATTTAAACATGAAAAAGTGATATTTGAGACTGTCAATAAACCTAAAATAATTTTACCCCAATAGGAAATTTCCAGATTTTCCTTTTAAATCATTAATCCCTGGGATTTGAGTCAGAAAGCAGGCAAGGAAAAAATCATTGTTTTAAAGAATACAGGCCACAAAAAGCAATATTGTAATAAATGCCATTTGAAAGTCTAGCAAAACTTGAATTTAACTGCATTATGATTACTTGGTAAGTATTGCAGGAAGGTGTGTTTTAAGTGAATTTCTGAGATTTTATGTGACATGTGGAAAATAAAACACCAAAAAATAATTTTAAGATACCCTGATAATACTTACAATAACACATCTATTGCTTATACATCAGCTGAAACATATTTTGCTTAGATAAAAGGTAAATTTCCCTTGTTACAGATATGGAAGTCTGATTCATGTTCTAATTCTTTTTTAATTCCCTGTGTCAGATGTTTCTTAACTCTCAACCAGCTGTATTTAATCAGAGTAGATTTAATTAAAAATTTTTTTAATGTTTATATTTGAGATAGTGAGAGAGGGGGCCACAAAGTGCAAGCAGGGGAGGGGCAGAGAGAGAGGAGATGTAGAATCTGAAGCAGGCTCCAGGATCTGAACTGTCAGCACAGAGACCGACTCAGGGCTTGAACCCACAAATGCTGAGATCATGACCTGAGCTGAAGTCGAACGCTTACCCGACTGAGCCACCTATAGCAAATTTAATTTTTAAGTAGGAAATGGGTTGTGACGTAGGAACCTTTATATGCCAACTATTTTGCTTTCCTTAGCTTTCTTTAACTTGTATTCTGAGAGTGGTAACATTTTTTCAATTCAGTTGACTTCAATAACTGAGGATTCAACTGGTTCAGGTTTATATTACAAATAAATCTACATAAATGCCTCCGTTTTTCCTATTGATTCTTTTTGCAAACTTCTAATTACGCTTTTAGACGGTTCAATGGCCAAATCCAACTGCATCCATGACAAAGTGAGTTTTATCTAAACCATTGGGGTAGAGGAGAAAATGAGTCCTATCCTGTAGGAAATTGTCAACAATAGTTTCCTAAAACAACTGTTAATAAGGTCCTAGACAAATGGTGAGCTATGTAGACTCAATAAAAGCAGATTCTGTAATTAAAACAGTGCCCTATGCTGAAAGAGGATTCCTTCTTTGTCAGAGACAGAACACTACATCTGTGCTGCTCTTGGATAGCTATACTCAAGCAGGAACCACCCTCTCAGTGGACACTTTCCAAACTATTACACGTCCTAAAATAATGGGCAGTAACCCGTTTCCATAGACTACATAAATGCAAGTGTTTTCAGAAGGACTGAGGAGATCAAACTTCACTCAGAATCACTTGGTCAGGAGAACCCAGGACTCAGAAAAATTGCAGTGTAGGGATTTAGAACATGAGTTTAGCATCAGAAAGCCTGGAATCCAGTCCTGGCCCTTCTTTCCATCTTGGGTCTTTTGACCAACTCACCAAGCAATTGCTTATTTGCAGAATAAAAATAGTCATTGTTAGCTCCATGTTTCTGGGGAACAGTAAATATGATGTGTGTGTAAGGGGTTTAGAGCACCTGGCTGTCAGTACATACTCAATTAATGGTGGCTCTCAGAAGTTTCTGAGACTCTGGGAGCTGCCTGGTGTTTCCATGAGTGCTGGCCTCAGTGCTTTTGGCACTTGGGAACTTGTGCTTTGCACACTCTGATCATTTAAGCACTATAACCGAGCATAGGTATCTCACTTTCCTAAGAGCCAACATCTAGGAAACACCTACTAGGTATCAGGCTTTATTCTGAATGTTTTCATCAAATTCACTCATTTAGTATTTACATAAACTGTATAAGGGAGAAAATAATAGATTATTCTACCAAGAATATAACACAGGTATAGGATTTCCTTGTATTGCAAAATTAGTGGGAAAGCTAGATGCTGCAAATGATGGGATGGGAATATAGATAATCTAACACACGAGCTCATGTTCTCCTGCCTCTCCTACTGAGATGTAATGTCTTTAAGGGAACAATAATTATGAATGTCTCTTTGATGCCCTCTAAGCACTCAACCTGGTGCCTTGATATGGCATGGATATTGATCTACAAGGAGTTCTTCATTTAGTTGAGGAGATTGAATATGCAAAGATAGCAAAACACAATACCATTTATAAAGCACCCACTCTGTTCCAGGTATTAAGTTCAGCACATTACGGATGTGATTTTAACCCTTAAACTGATTTGGCACCACATGTAACAGTCGCAAATTCCAGTTATAAACAGAGATGCTGCGGTAGTGAGTTTGAGTAACAGTGCAATTCATTCAAGGATATTCACTAGCTCTGAGAATTTCTGAGAGAGGTGCCATATCATTCTTGGATTATTCTTGGTCAAGTTCATATACCAATCACATCCCAGGATGGCTATAGGAGCAGCACTACAGCCTACGTGGCTAGCATGAACATTTAAATCCCAGTACTTCTCTCCTTGGGACCTGAATGACTCTATTACCACCCTTGTCAGGACATGGATTCTTAGTGGCATCTGCTTCCTCACATTCAATCGAAGTCTTGAGATTGTGTATCTGATTGATGGAGGGTTTGGTCAGATGACTGAGCCCTAACTACAAGGGAAGCTGGAAAAGTGAGTGTGTGCTTTAAATTTGGAGAGGAAGACCCCTAGCTGGGGAAATAGGAAAATATCCACTACTTCTCCATTTTACGGATGAGGAGACTGAGGCTCAGAGGTTAGATCATTTATTCCACATGATGAAAGCAGTAAGCATCAGGGTGAGCATAGAGGCACAGATCTGCCTGTCTCTGGATGTTGTTTTGAGGGTGCCTCCTACGCAAACAAAGGCAGTATATTTGAGAGGTCCAGAGAGGCAGCAGGATGGGATTTCAGAGAAAAAAGTTTCTCTTCTGGCTAGGGTGATTCCAAAACACCCCTGGGAAAAACATTATTTGGACAGCTCCCTAGAATCTTAATTAAAGACTGTAAGAAATCAATCACAGGAATGATTTAGTTTGTATTCTTCTATGAAGGAGGAAACTGAGGCTCAGAGAAAAAAAATATTGCTTTTTCTATGGTCATAACCTTTTAGTGAAAGTAGCTTAAAACCCAAGCCTGTGACAATAGGTCCAGTACTATCTGCAAAGAGCTTTTGACTTCAGCTAGGTGAGTTCACCTCTTAAATCACATCTCCAGCAGAATTATTGAACAGACTTTCTCTGACTTGATAAGGAAAGTGGAAGAGAAAGTCGTGTGCTGCAGTCTAAACAAAAAAAAAAAAAAGAAAGCTTTTATTTTGTGTGTGGCTTCTCATAAAATACTTCTTGCCCAGCTGTACCCAAGGAGGTAAAAGGCTCTTGCTTATGACAGAGAGCTTTTCTTGTCTCTGCACACCCCACTCCTTTCTTGCTAATGCCAAGTATAGAAGGCAAGGAAAGAAAAGGTCACCTGCCTTCCACCTAATGGGGTACTGATGTCCTTAAGTGCTCACATGGCCTGTCCGAGAAAATGTCAAATTGCACCCTTATAGCTCCTAGTTGGCAGTTAGTTGAATGGGTCTATTGTCCAGTCAATAGGTCCACTCAATCTTTGCCTCTCATTTTAACACTCACAGTCAACAAAACTTGGGAACAAAATAACAGTAAGTTTGACCTCTCAGTTTTCTGTACAAAAAGACTATATAGGTTTGTCTTCTCTGGCCTCAGGCCTGATAAAGTTTCTGAAAAGAAGTTTGGTATTTGAGGGGAAAAAAAAAACAAAAAAAACAAGGGCTTAGAGTTTAGACAGTCCTGTGGTTGAATCACAACTCTACCCCTGCTGGTGTTTGACCTTGAAAAAAGGACTTAAACTTTGTGTGACTCAGTTTGTTTCCCTGCAAAATGAAAACAAGGATAAAGTTTAGAGGCTTGAACATAATATGTTAGGTACTTGACATTCATTAAGAACTTGTTATACATGAGGAAGTACTGGTTTTGTCTTTACATCCTTTACCCAAAGCTGGTCTCATGTGATAAGCTCTCATAGGCTCTCTGGTACTTGATATTTGCATGATATTAAGTTCTACATATAAAGATGCATTCATTCACTCAATTCTTCTCCTGAAACCAATACTACATTATATGTTAGCTAATTTGAATTTCAATAAAATCTTGGAAGAAAAAAATGCATTCATAACATTAACCCATGTGATTTTCAAAAACTTTCTTAAGATATGATTTTGCTACCTCCTCTTTAGAGATGAGGGCACTTAATGTCCCATCACATTGACTAACCTTGAGACAAGTTTCTTCCTAAATATAGGCTCCTAATCTTAATTTTCTTAGTGTATTTACTATGGAAGGGTTGAGATTATAAATTCTTTCTCTGACCCTTGGCGATGTAAATCTCCTACGCCCAAAAACCTCTTTTTCAAGGACCTGATTATATTCCCCTTTGAACTGTAATCATCAATAAAGAAGGAGCACATGTTTCCAAGTCTTTGTGGAAGAGTAGGAGCCTAACTTTCATGAGTAACAATTAGCAAACCCAGATGACCTAATAACATTGACCAACCACTCCCTAATGTTCTCTAATACTTTACCACTTGCTCAACTCAATGTTTAAAATTCCCCCACCTTAAATGGTAAATCGTCGTTACAGCCACTGTAGAAAACAGCATGAAGGTTCCTCAAAAACTTATAATTAGAAACACCATGTGATCCAGTAATTCTACTACTGGGTGTTTACCCAAAGAAAACTGAAACCCTAATTTAAAAAGATATATGAGCCCCTATATTTATTGCAGTATTATTTACAATAGCCAAGATATAGAAGCAACCCAGGTGTCCATCGACAGGTGATTCAATATAATGGAATATAACCCAACCATAAAACAAGATGATGTCTTGCCATTTGTGACCACACTCACAGACCTAGGGAGTATTATGCTGAGTGACATAAGTCAGAGAAGACAAATACTATACAATTTCACTTGTACATGAAATCCAAAAGACAAAATGAACAAATGAACACACACAAAAAAGCAGAAACAGACCCATAAACACAGAGGACAAACTGATGGCTGCCAGAGGGCAAGGTGTGGGGGGATGGACAAAATGGGTGAAGGGGAGTGAGAGACACAGGTTTCCAGTTATGGAATGAAAAGTCACAATGAAAGGTACAGCATAGGGAATACAGTCAATGGTACTGTAATAGGGCTGCGTGGTGACAGTTGGTAGCTAGGCTGGTGGTGAGCACAGCGTAACATATAGACTTTGAATCATTATGTTGTACACATGAAACTAATGTAACATTGTATATCAACTTTATCTCAGTAAAAGAGAATTAAGTTTATATGAGACATATTGAGAGGAAAAAATATCAAAGTTTTATTATGTGTGCATGGAGGCCCAATATAGAAATTAAGACCTGAAAAAATAACCAAGGAAGCAGTTTTTAATACAGAAAAAAAATCATCTCACCATTTTTTTTTAATACAGAGGAGTTGGGTTCAATCTCTTTCCCTACTGCAATAGTCTTGATCCCCTATTGCAACAGTCTTGAATAAAGCCTTCTTTCTGTTTAACTTTCCACTGGAGCGCTGGCCCACAGTCGCCCAACCAGACAAGGCAAAGCTGAGATTTTAAGATCACAGGTGCTCCTCTCATATGGACTTGAGTGGGATTCAGGACCAAGACGGTAATCTGAATTCTTACCCTAAGAAGGACATTATCCTGCAAAAGTAATATAACTCAGATGGCCTTGATTTTGCTCTTTGAAAAGTGAGGAAGGTGGACAAGATTCCTGGCTTCATAGTTGGATCTGGCAGTTCCCCTTCAAGCCTCCATGAACAAGAGAAATGGGACCACAGGGAGCCTCGGTTAGGGTTCTGAGATCATCTACACTTAAATAAATAAAATAAATCGGGTGGGTTCTCTTCTGACCTCATTTGAAAGACAGGTAATGCTGCAGCTGAAAAAAAAATGTAAAATTAAAGTCTGATGTTTTTATGGGCACTTTCATTTTCTTGTATTTGAGTATGGTTGACACATTACGTTATGTGAATCTCAGGTGTACAACCTAGAGATTCAAAGTCTATATGTTACGCTGTGCTCACCACCAGCCTCGCTACCAGCTGTCACCACACAACGCTATTGTAGTACCATTGACTATATTCTCCACGTTGTACCTTTCATTCCCATGACTTAGTCATTCCATAACCGGAAGCCTGGATCTCTCACTCCCCTTCACCGAGTTTGTCCATCCCCCACACCTTGCCCTCTGGCAACCATCAGTTTGTCCTCTGTGTTTATGGGTCTCTTTCTGCTATTATTGTTCATTTTGTATTTCAGATTCCACATATAAGTGAAATTATACGGTATTTGTCTTTCTCTGACTTATTTCACTTGGCACAATACTCTCTAGGTCCATCCATGTTGTCACAAATGTCAAGGTACCCTCCTGTTTTATGGCTGAATAGTATTCCATTGTATTGAATCATCTGTCGATGGACACCTGTAGCCCCTGTGATTTATTTTTATTTTCCTTGCCTTGGGAGACACATCTGGAAATCTCTGGGCTCTTTTAGTTCTCACATTTGGAGGCTCTTTCCAGACCTCAAGCCCCCTGGTAACATAGCAAAGCAAATTCAGCACTTCTCTCTGTTCTCCAGGGTCTGCTCTCAAAGTTTCAGTTATTTCATATATCAATCCAATGCTGTTGCTGATAAAAAAAGTCATCTAGTAATTAGCTACCCCTCAGAGAATACATATTTACATTTTAGTCAGCTCTACTTTGGATATAATGTCCAAATCCATAACACAATCACTTCAGTAATGGGAATTCCAGATCCTTGTTCCAGGATGCCTGGTGCAATTGGCCTATTGATTCAAATTATTCAGTGCCTACTGTATACTGCATGTAGCCATTGTGGAGGGGCTTCAGTGTAGAGTGAAGTTAAAGTGCCCTTGACCTCGTGGACAATACAATCTAGTGGAAGATATTTGCCTTTCCTCAACACTCTCAGAATTCGAAATTTTAAACTGTAGGACTGCTGGTTAGGTGCTTTGGAGTTTAGGCAATCAGGAAGTCTTCAAGTATAAACTATGTGCATGACGTCTTATCAGACCATGCATTATGGGAACAGGTGATTTTGAGATTCCCAAGGGTAGGAAAGCTTATGTTCATATTTATATCTTTTCTCTCTGACCCTCCACCCTGCATGCACCTTGCACATATCAGGAGAGCTCTGACACAGCTATTAATGCCTGAATGAATATTTAAAAACAAATTCCTGCCATAAAATTATAACACATCTTAAAAAGCAAACTTTCAACAAAGTTTCCAATAATGTCCCCACATGTCACAAGCTATTATACTTCTCCAAATTAAATTCAGAAAGACCTATCTATTAGCATGCCCCAGGCAGCTTTATCAAAAACATCTTTTCACTATTAAAGCCTCAACCTACTTCAGCTACAAATCCCCATGGACTTAGCATAAGACACTATCATTTCCATCTTTGTTACAACAACTTTTAATTATCTGCCTTAGAAATAAGGTCCAGCCTCTTAATGAAAGTGGTTAGTCTGGGGGCTCCAAAGGGCACAAGACAGCTTCAAGGCTTAATTTTGATTATATATGCAATTATAAGTTAGAAGATGTGCTTGAAAGTCAACGCAAGTTCTATCACCTGTTTCTCTAGTTGAAAACCATAAATATTGATAGGAATGAAGACTTCATTGTCTTTCTTGTACCTCTTGTCCAGAGCACTGTTTTTCAAATCTGAGTATGGTGCTTCTAGGGGTCACCTGGTGTCACTTAATGCCAGTCCATTATTGTTACTGCAGTTCATATGAGGGAGGGTAGACTCATAGATGTAGGTTTATTTCCAGGAATAGTAATCATGCATCCTTAGTAGTTACTCAGGCAGAAATAAAAGAGTAGAGTATTCGGATCGGTAGATATGTAGGATGGAATGTTTTGGAAAAATGACAAATCACATGGGAAAAATTTAGTCATGAGTAAAATACCATATACTTCTCCAAATTAAATTCAGAAATTCAACTCCTATAAATGAGTGTGTGGCATTGTGTACATGTGGGTGTATACAGTGAAATAAATTAAAATGTTATTTCTAGCTTATGAGATTAGGCAGGGCTTTAATTTTCTTTGCATTTCTCTGAATTTTCTTAATTTCTTATAACTAATTTATGTGGCTTTTATAACAGGTGGGAAAGTAATGGTCTTTATAAATGCTTTTTTTGTCCTTGTGTCTTCTTCCAAATGACACCTCATTTGTTTTTTTCTTTCACTTATCCATCTCCTTAAAGTACAGTATACATTATCTCTCTCCACTTCTTTTAGCTCATTTATTCTTCAATCACATGCCAGTTCCTGGAGCCCCCACTAGGCATCATGCACCATACAAAGTACAGAATAGGTCGCTGAGGTTATAATGACAGTGGTGGCTGAGAAGACAGTTCAGGCAATAAATATTTTTTTCTATCAAGGGCTTATAACAGGCTGCTAAGAAACCAAGTACTTTTTCCATTGCATTTAATTACTCAAGACCCAAGTCAATAAAGAACATAAATACACTGAAATGCTTAAGATGACACCACTTTAAATAAATGCCTAAAAGCACAATTACCCAAACTCTCATAAATCTGACCTCTGCATCCTTCCAAAATCCATGAACAAATAGTTGAAATGCTCTTAAAGTAATTCCAGATTAATTGCATGAATCAGACTTTCAGTTCCAGAGTTTATAACTAGAATTCCAATAATAATTTTTCATTCTCATTGCCTACAAATAAAAAACAATGATTCACAATAATAACAAATAGCATAAATATTTGTATGCTTAGATTTCTCTTAGATTTCTACTGTAGATATATTAATATCTATTTTTGATGAAAAAGTAATAGACGTTAATTAGTGAAAACTTACAAACTAAATAAAAAGCCAATAAAACAAAAATATATAAAGAATAAATGAGCAGGAAAATGGAGGTAGCTGATCTTGACTATATTTGAAGTAATGCATAAGAGGAAAGGGGCGCCTGGGTGGCTTGGTTGGTTATACATCTGCCTCTTGACTTCTGTTCAGGTCATGATCTCACAGTTGGTGAGACTGAGCCCTGCATGGGGCTTGCACTGAGCATGGAGCCTGCTTAGGATTCTCTCCCTCCTTCTCCCTCTGCCCCTCCCCTGCTTGCTCTCTCTTTCTCTCTGTAAAAATTTAAAAAAATGGATAAGAGAAAAAATTAATGAGGGGTCATATGGAAGAGAGCACAAGAACAAAACAAACAAACAAACATATATATATATATATATATATATATATATAACATGATTAAAATTAACAACTTTGAGTGTACTTCATAGTCCCCATTTTTATAGATATATTCATTTTTTAAGTTTTTTATTTAATGTTTTGTATTTATTTTGAGAGAGAGAGAGAGAGCGCCAGCAGAGGTGGGGGTCAGAAAGAGAGGGGGAGAGAGAATCCCAAACAGTCTCCATGCTGTTAGTGCAGAACCTGATGTGGGGCTCGATCCCACCAACTGTGAGATCATGACCTGAGCCAAAATCAAGAGTTGGACACTTAAACGACTGAGCTACCCAGGTGTCTCTTTGACTGATGCATTCAAATGACAAATATTGTACTGCTTTTCTTGTTTAAATTCAATAAAGAGAGAAAAAGATAATGTTGGTCAGTTAAATGGCTTCTATTGTCCAAGTGCTCCCACCCACCCGAGTATATGTAGGCAAATATATAAAAGAATGATTATTTTACATCTTCACAGATAGCCCCTATCAATAAAAATGCAAATATCTCTCTATCTATCTACCTACCTACCTATTTATAGTATCTTTATGTAGTGAACATAATACTGACCATAAAGTGATTATGCAATAATACCTTAATCTCCTGATTATAAGAATATATTTAAGGACTTATACTGGGAGGAGTTATACTCACTCATTAAGAAACAACATCCTTGGTCATTTTAGTATATACAAGGCCTCAAACACAGAGGGTATAACTTGAAACAACACACATTACATTGAAATTACAATATATTCTTGTGGAGTAGAAGCACTTGGGATGGGCACTTAATCTACATGGGGGTGAGGAATATATTCCTGAAGGCAGTGACATAGAGACCTTTAATGTAAAACCTATGGTTTTAGTCAGTCTAAAAGGGGGTTAGGATAGGTTGACAAGTTTTGTCCTGAACTAATATCATTACATTAAATGCCCTTGACTTGCTTGGCTCCACAGTTAGAAATATGATACCTAAAACTCAGCCATTCTCTACACATTAAAGCTGATGTTTCTCTTAAGACATACTATCAGTGTTATTTCAGTTCCTGACCACATGTTACTTCATCTGGTTTGGTCATCACCAAGGTTGACTTGCAAGGAAGAAGCATTACCAAGACTGCACTCTGTCAAGACCTTTGAATTCTCACTTATGTATTGATCTATCCGTCCATCCATCCATCCATCCATCCATTCATCCACTCATCTATCCATCCATCCATCCATCCATCCATTCACCCACCCACTCACACATCCATCCAACTAACCATATGCACCTTATAAACTACAAGGTGTTGTGTCATGATTGATTTTGTGATAATAAAAAGCTATAAAACTTCTTTATTTAGAGATTTTTCAATCTAATAAGTAAGCCTAAGTCAAACACATATGGGAAGCACATATGAAATGCTGAGGAAGTTGAGACACCATGTATTTGAAGAAGCACATGTCCTGCCTCCTTTCAGACAGCTTTTCTTCTGATCTCACTGCATCCATTCCATACCATTACTATAGATTCCATAATTCTTTCCTTTGGACCCTTAACACCCACTGTGGGAATATTATTCATCAGATAGTAAAATCTTGAAACTTAATAAAACAAACATAGAAGAGATTCATGATTAACACTAGCACAATAGTGCCCTTCGATCAAACAGTTGCTTTACTAAATGCCAACAATCTCCAGTTTCTAGCAATAAAACATGATTTCATCTGCTTTCAGCACTGTTGGAATGCCTCTACTGTAGCCTTTAGTCAGAGGAGATGTAATTATGGCTCTACTTTCACTGATATCGGACGCTGTAAGTGGACATTCAGAACAATTAGAAAGAAGAATGTCTCGAAGAATAGTCAAGAGAAAGAAGACTGTTGACCTTTCAATGAGAGAACCCAGCTAAGGAGGTGTGGGATATTAGATATAGGTTTCCTATGTGCCTGGTGAAATGTTTTGAGAAAAACTGTAGAAGCTATGAATAGGCGAAAGCCTTTCAGTAGAAGCAGGCACGATGATGAAAGGGATCATATCATTTCCTTGCTCAAGGCTACCCAGTGATGTCTCACTGCCATTAGAATGAATCTCTTCAGAGGAACTGGCAGAGTCCGCAGTAGGAGACCACACATTTTCCTACTCTTTGCCTTGACATTTAAGGCTCTGCAGGATCAGGCCTTTGATACCTTTTCAACTTCATCTCCTCCACATCCTTGTTCGCTAATCTCCAACTGCAGAAACCATCTTTCCCCAGCCCGAGTCCTCTCAAACATTCTTCTTGCCTTTACACCTGCTGTTCCTTCTTCCTGGGAGTTTCCCACACTCCATCTTTGCAGAATGGATCCTCTCTTATTGTTCAGAAGTATCTCTGGCCACTCAGTCTAGAGAAGCCCCTCTATTCTCACTTCTCTCCCCCCAGACCATCCACTGTGTATCCTCGCGGCTACGTTAGATTTTCCTTATGACTCATTTTGCCACTGTAAAGTACTTTACAATTATTATAAATTATAATTATTTGCTATTGTAAATTATTGTAAATCTGTTTATTAGTGTTTCTGCTGATTGTTGTTTCTCTTGTTTATTGAGAAGCAGTGGTTAAGAACAGACTCTGGGGGTGCCTGGGTGGCTCAGTGGGTTGCGCGTCCAACTTTGGCTCAGGTCATGATGTCAAGGGGTTCCTGAGCTCGAACCCCACATTGGCCTCTCTGCTGGCAACTCAGAACCTGGAGCCTGCTTTGGATTCTGTGACTTCTTCTCTCTCCGCCCCTCCCCTGGTCGCACTCTGTCTCTGTCTCTCACAAAATAAATCAAAAACGTTTAAAAAAATTTTAAAAAAGAAGAGACTCTGGAATCGGCCTGAGTTCGAACCCCATCTCTACCACTTATTGTTTGGGTGACTATAGGCAAGTTGCTTAATTTCCCTGGGCTTCAATTTCTTCACGAATAAAACTGGGATACAAATAGTAACTACCTCATAAGCTTGTTGTGAGAATTAAATGAACCAATGAAAATAAATCACTTAGAAGAGAGCCTGGCACAGCTTTCAATAAGTTCGTAGCAGTAGGAAAAGCAGTAGCAGTACCAGTAGTAATTGTAGCAGCTGCAATAGTAGGAGCCTCTTCCATCAGAACTGTAAGAATAGGAATTTAATCCTTTAGTTGGAAGTGAAATCCCTAGTATCTAGCAAGGCATTTGGCAATAGTGGATACTCAAATCAATATTGGTTGAATAAATGTTTTACAGTGGAGCGTCTAGGGAAAGATAAGAAATTTCCAGGGGACTAGACCTAGAAAAGCAATTTAAGCCAGTGATGAAAAGAAAGTCATTATTACATAACGATAGGGGAGAGACTGAAACGTGTTGTTAGCACAATTAGCTGTAACCTGATATTAATGAGGACAAGGTGGTAGGTTTGACACCTTTGTACGTTCCACTTAGGTTTGTTCTCCGTTGTGACCCTTTACTTGGCATTCCCACTGCTATTAAGCTGCCTTATGCATCGATGTCTGGAATCAGGAAGAAAGAGAACAAAGAAATAAACATCCTCCCGTGGCGACTAAGGAAAATTCATCTGGAAGTGCATTCCTAATAAATAGTGGGCTGATTCTTGGCCTTGGCAACATGACAAGAAGTTTCAGTGCTACCTTTCCACCGAGTTCCAACTCCCTAGCACCTGGGATCCCAGACCAATAATATTGCCAGCGCTGAACATCTCCCGCCTGAGACTGAAGCTGGAATTTGAGAAATTGGGAATGTTTACCGTCTTCTCCTGTCCTGAAATAACGTTAGCTGCCACCAGGTGGTACTAGGTAAGCACAGCCAAACAGGAAAGTGCAAGCTCATTATATACACAATTGCTTAGAGTCACAAAAAGTTGTTTTCCTTTAGCATAATTTCTAGAAATATAAATATTGTGTAGGACAGAATACACATAACTCTTGGTTTGGACTTTTAAGATGTTTGTTTATCTCTAAAATTCAAATTGTGCTGAGATTTAGGAGAAAACGTCATGTTTCTGTGACTAAGATTTTCATACCAGGGAAGCTTTATGTTTTGCTCAGTGAGTCATACGATTTCAGGGCTCCAGGAAAAGTCTACCTTTTCCCTAGGACATTTACCTGGCACGTCGCCAGAAGCTTGTCTTCTTTGACTTTTCTTGCTTGATTCATGGCTACATGTTTCTGCCTGCCTCCATTCACTCATCTGGGAAACAGGGATAGAAATATGTGCAATACCAGGTTCTACACGTGTGAAAACATGTCAATGTTAATCATTGTCATTATCATCCTTGTGGACCTTTCCAACTAATCTTTAGGGACAAAACACTTCCAGGTCATTTTTCGTTTGTTTGTTTTTGAAACGAGTGTAATCCCCTTTACAACCATTTCTACAATGGCAAATGGGTCCACACTAGCCATCTGCAATGCCGGCAGACAGCGACAAGAAGCATCATGAGAAAAAATAATTTCCACTGGCTGAACACAAGCTCTTTGTCACTTTTTATTTATTTTTTTTTATAAGGCTCTCTTCATTCCTGACCCTTTGATGACACTACTACTTGTTCAAAGCTGAGGGCATCTATCAACACGGGCCTTGAGATACAGACTTTCCCTCTCATTGAGATAATTAAATGACATCTTATTTTCTTGATTTCAAACACAAATAGCCTAACTCTTACATCTAGTTTGAGTAACTGTCCCCCTCTATTTGCTTTCTTGCTCATAGGTCCACTTTTCCAAGCATAGATCTTCAATATTCTTTCCAAAAAATTTATCTCCTCTTTCCTTTCTCTCTGTTCTTCTTTACTTTTCTGAGAATTTTCTGCTCCAAACTGTTATTATCAGAGGGATTATGCTTAATTTACCAAAAAGAATCAATGATTTTATGAGAGAAATGTACACTTTGCTTAGCCCAATTGCTTGCACTGAAACACCTAGTAAATACCTACAACTATTTCCAGCAAAGGTTTCTGCTGTGACCACAGAAACACTTCATTATATCAGAGGTTCTTTAAAGTTTTCTTTTTCTGGGGAAGTAGATAGGTGACCCAAGGTCAAGGTGGGATAAGGGAGAGATAAGTGGAGGTAAAATAGGTTCTCCTAAAGAGTACATTTCACGTTATCAAGTATCTCTTAGTGAAATTGGTTCAAATTCCTAATCTTATTTAAAAATTCAATAATTAAAGAAGGATTTTGATCAACAAACTAGCGCCACTTTATACCCTTAAAATGAAAGCACAGAATTTCCCTTCCTGCCTTTCTCAACCCATTTACTAGCTCAACTTAACAGGCTTTGCAAAAGGCAGCCACCAAACATCATATTTTATGATAGCATGGCTTTTTATTTTTTTCTAGACTCCATATGTTTGGCTTAAGGCAACATGGGTATTTTCTCATTTCATTTTCTTCTGGGCAATATGACAATAATAATTCATTTATTTTGTTATACCTCTAAGGGATAGCTCAGCTGAAGCCAATAAAAGTCAAAGTTATCATTTACATGGGTATATGGTCCATTTCTGACAATCCTCAAGACCACAGCTTGAGATTTATTTTTTTAAACATCAATTTTATATGTATATTTAAGTTTCCCCTTCCAAACTAAACAGATATGAAATCCCAAGGAAAGCTAACCATGCGTGGCTGTACACAGTTGCATTCAAATGGATGGTCTAATGGCTGAGGTAATAAATATATAATCGGATCACTGATATTTATTAAGGGCAAAAGAATAGCCAAGAGACTGTGGCAAGTTACGAAGGGCATAACCTGTAAGAGTGAGACCTGCTCATTCATCCTCACTGAGAAGATTTCTAGCTAATTTATTGAAATACATTTTTGCTTACTTTCAGTATGCATGCTTGTCCTCTGTTAGGCACAGCGGAAGGTGGGTGAGAAATTTAATAGGGTTTTGATTAATTAAGAGAACAGAAGAGTGTCATGTTACAGGATTGTATTGCATGGAAGTCAGTCTTTAGCAGCAACCTGCTGAGTCTGGCATTAGGGCAGTTAGATTATCCTTCCTCATTCTCTAGCATTTCCTTCTTTCTAGTGTTTAGCTCTGCCTGTAGATTGAGCCCTCTCTGCGCTTGATATATCCTGAAAACATGCTGCTCCTATTCTAGCTGGGCTGAAAGAAAATGACATCAAATACAGAATAACGTCCCAGCTACGATGGATGAAGCAGAGGCTCTGTAGTCCAATGACCCCAGAACTGAAACCTGACTGTGCACTTCACTAGCCTTCGGCTTGGGGAAATTCACTTAGTTTTTCTGAAACTCAGTGTTCGCATCTGTCACGAGTCTCACCTTACTAACAACAGTAATGGCACTAATTCCCAGCTCATCAGGTTTCTGTGACAGTGAAATGAGAAAACCTTTAAAAATCATGTAGCACCTGCCATCTCATTCGCAGCTAGGATATATTACTTCTCTAGGTGGAGGAAAGGCTTGTCATATTTCACAATTGTGTCTGGTATTTATCTTTATCATGAGTTTTGAATGATGACAACATTGTTCCAAAGAATCTCTGTTGCAATTGCCTTGTAGATGTAGTTTCATAAAAGGGCACTTTTTTTTTTTTGCATTGGATCAAAGAAAAAATCAGAAGGGGAAAAGCAAATCTTCAAAGCAAAACCTGCTGGCTAACAATACCCTGATTTTACTCACTTAAACTGCTAAATTCAAGTAAGCAACCAAGGGCCAGAAGTCCCAAACATGCACTTGAATCAAAACATTGACCAAAAGTGTGATTTCTCCTCCTTTCTTCTCAATTAGCATGGAAAAATGTTAAAGGTGATAATAATATATTATAGATAAGGTTTCTTATGTTATTTTGTTTTTTAAAAAAAGATGCCTTTATTATCTGTAGAGAATTGCCAGGAAATTCAGCTCAGCCCTCAAAAATAATTAAACATGTTATGAAAAGAATATTTTGTATTGATGATATGTTTATTTTTTGTTTTAGAGAAAAAGTTCATGAGTGGGGAAGAGGGGAAGAAAGAGATGGGGGGAAGAGAGAGAGAGAAAGAGAGAGAGAGAGAGAGAGAGAGAGAGAGAGAGAGAGAGAATCTTAAGTAGGCTCCATGCTCAGCATGGAACCTGATGCAGGGCTGGATCCCACAACCCTGGGATCGTGACCTTAACTGACCAAGCCACCCAGGTGCCCTGAATTGATGATTTTAGAAAACTAAGTTAAAAAAGTTTCCTGACATATATAACTCCTACTCCTCCATATTTAAGACTTTTTTCTGTCTATTTTGAGGACCATGCCCCCACCCACAATAGCATCCTGGACTTTTCCTCCATAATATTAACCATCATGGTAATGGATTAAATGCTAATATAGTTATTTAAAATCTTGGGGCACCTGGGTGGCTCAGTCGGTTAAGCGTCCGACTTCGGCTCAGGTCGTGATCTCACGGTCCGTGAGTTCGAGCCCCGTGTCAGGCTCTGTGCTGACAGCTCAGAACCTGGAGCCTGCTTCTGATTCTGTGTCTACCTCTCTCTCTGACTCTCCCCCCATTCATGCTCTGTCTCTCTCTGTCTCAAAAATAAATAAACAAATGTTAAAAAAAAATTAAAAAAAATCTAACTCATTAGCTAAAGGGCAATATCTTTAAGAGTAGGAGTCAAGCCCATTCACTAATTCATTCCCAAAATCCAGAAAGGAGCTGGGCACATAGTAGACCCTTAAGAAAAGTTCAGAGAGGCAGAACAGACCATGGTAAGGAGCTACCTTTAGATTTAGAAAGACTTGGATTTGAACCTGGATAAAACTCTATACTCTGCATAGAGTTTGGTTTTCTTTTTGATAAAATGAGAATCATACTTATGTTGTGGAGCTATTATAAAGCATAAAAGAGGGGAGCTGGGGTGGCTCAGTGGGTTAAGTGTCCAACTCTTGATTTTGGCTCAGGTCATGATCTCGTGGTTTGTGAGATTAAGCCCTGCATCAGGCTCTGCATTGACAGTGTGGAGCCTGCTTGGGATTCTCTCTCTCTCTGTCTCTCTCTCTCTGCCCCTCCCCTGATTGCTCTCTGTCTCTCCCTCTCTCTCTCTCAAAATAAATAAAATAAACATTTACAAAGTGTAAAAAAATAATGTACTTCAAACACAGAAGATTTTATCTGATATGTGTCAAATGTTTCATAATAATTGCTATCAATATCATAATTCTAACATAGTAGATATATGTAGAATTGATTATGTAATGTGAGGAACGAGGATCAGGCTTGGTACTATTGAAGCTTTTCAAATTCATCATCCCACTTTACAACTCCATCCATACACCTTTTGAAAATCTACATCCATCTTCCTGGTCCCTCTGAAACGTCAACAGAATTTATCTTACAACAGCAAATGCAATGCCAGTGAAATGTAATATTGTAAAGAGTCTAATTCCAATCCTGTTATCAATTAATATTTTGAAGGGCAAAATATATTGTTGTTAGCAGCACTTTGTGTCTATCAGGAATATAAAATTATTCAGCTTTGTAATGATTATTATAGTAATTATTCACGGTGATAAATCTTCATTCAAATGCCAGAGGGCTAGTAAAAGATTGAATTCAGGGATTTCATTTTGCCCTTCATTTTATTTCTGAAATTTGCATTCCTTTTTGCATTTTATGTCCTTAGCCACACCAGTGAGGCTTTACCATCAAACCATTGATGTTCCTGAGTGTCTACAACTTTGTAGTTCAAGTCCATTCCTATGGTTAAATATTGGAGAAAAAAATAAAAACCTAATGTGATCCTTTTGAAGAAATATGATTCTTAAGATATATGAGAAAAAAAGTGCCAAAGAAGATTTCAAAATTCCTGTGTCTGTGTTGATGGCTTTGACCACTTCACACTTCTGAATATGAATTTTGCTCATTCTAAAACTACAATTCTCCTGTAAGAGGATACAAAGAGGAAGACCTTTGGGCTTTTTCTCATTACCGTCATAGTGATACTGTGATAACCATTATAAGTACCATCTACTAAACAATTTTGGAGCATGCCGGTCACAGACCTCACTCCCCGTCCTTCAGCTAACTGGGGGAAAGATGCAGCCTAATCTTTCTTTGGCTGCAATGGCTAACATGATTTCAGGAGTGTAGGAAAGCACTGCCCATTAAGAATGTGGTGTGCGTCACATTCCTCTTACTTTTTTGAACCAAGTGCAATTTCTCTTTGTTTCTTTTTGCTGGGAGTTGCGGGTGGGCAGGCATGGGATCACGTGCCAGAGATCCCACGTTTCAGACATGGGATCAGGTGCCAGAGATTCAGTGATAAACCAGGAAAGATGAACAGTAACCAAAAGTGAAAGGTTAGCAAACAGTTATCAACTAACATCCTAAACTCCACAGGCTTGAAAAGTAAACCTAAGGACATTGTACTTTATTTGCCTTTCCAAGAAAAAAAGAGAAGGACAGAAAGAAAGAGAGAGATTAGAAAAAAAAAGAGAAAGAAATCCTAATGACCAACAAAGAATCTGTTTACATATTCTTCTACCTAACCAAGTCCCATGCAAATTACATGTGTAATTACATTTAGATGGTACAGCTGCTGTTACTCCTTCCTCACAGTGTTTATTTGTGAGTTTCAAAGGTTTCATAAGAGGCCTTGAAAGGAAAAAGTAAATGTTTTGAAAAGGAGTTACAATTTGTCAGCAGTAATCCTTCCCTGGATAGGGAAAGAAAGGCAAATCCTGGTAGATCAGAGAATTGTGGCTTTCAAAAATAATAGCTTTGCCCTGAAATTCAATCTGCTAGTATCATCTTTCCAAGCAATACCTCTGTGAATTCAATTTCTTTGTCATTTGTTACAGTAAGAAGCAAAATGGTCCAAAAGAGAATTGTTTGCAGTAAGCACAGAGATATTCTGAACAAAGATAGAATTTGAGAGCATGCAAAAACATGGAGGAACAAACAACATTTGTTACTCCGGCACTCTGAGTCACCTCATCTGACAGCTTTGTGTATTGATAGCAGAGGAAGAAGAAATCGGATTTATTGGAGAGGGTGGACATGATACTGGATAGGGTGGAATTTGTGACCAGCATCTTACGGTTCCATACTTGGGGCCTGGAAACAATTCGTATATTGCATACAGCGTAATGAGAGAAGGTGGGCATAGGTCTTCTGAAAATTTTTATGCTGCAAGGAAACCACAAACCCGGTGCTGCCACAGGCCAATTTGTCTTACTGGTGCCATGTAATCCCCTACCTGAACACGTCAAGGAGATGTTCCCTAGTGCCAAAAGATGGTGGTCACATGTGCAACAACAGAATGCTCGTTAACTAGGAAATGAGGACCAGGGATCCCCATGTAACACGGCCAGTGGACCCGGTAATGAAACACAGTTGTATGGCTCTTGGAAAATGAACCATCCCTTATGGATGAAACAGATTTTTCCAAAGATCTGGTAATGTAATATTAAGTGTAGACTCTTAAATGATGGATGAAACCAATTTAAAGGTGGCAGAATTAGTCTCAAATAATATGGTTTAAAACACGTAAAAGGAAGCAGTGTGTTTATTCCTGATTCATCAGTTCTATTATACCTTCCTTATTGACTGTTTGGATATATGTAAAGCAAAGGGTCCATAGCTTGGCACACAGTGGACATATACTGAATGGTAGAAATCTTTATTTTTCCTACTATTATGATCTTTTTCTTACTAGAATCATATGACCTCAACACATGAATCATTTTTATGCTTCTAAATAGAGATCTTAATTCATAACTCTCCCTAATATTCATCCACTTCACGCTGTTTTATATTAATCTTAAAGATATGAATTAATGTTGAATCCTTTTGTCTAGACCTGTAACTTACAAGCAGCCATCCAGTGACACTCTGAGGGCAACTTTATTGCGCTTAAGGAGAGAAATTTAACTGTAGAGTATTCTACCAGTAGGATAACATCAGCATTTTCTTATAGGTAAATAGTTTCATCAAAATGTTGTACTGCTTAAATTCTGTGATGACCTCAATTTTCAGGGACATCATCAGATGAGTCTCAAGTTTGTGTGTGTGTGTGTGTGTGTGTGTGTGTGTGTGTTTTGTTCCTGATAAAAATGTTCCATTCAATGTACAGATCAGTTAGAAATCATCTGGTTTAATTTTTAATGTTTATTTATTTTTGAGAGAGAGAGAACGAGAGAGACAGAGACAGAGTGTGAGTGGGGTAGGGGTACAGAGAAGGAGACGCAGAATCTGAAGCAGGCTCCAGGCTCTGAGCTGTCAGCACGGAGCCCAAAGCGGGACTCGAACCCACAAACTGCAAGATGATGACCTGAGCCGAAGTCGGACGCTTAACTGACTGAGCCACCCAGGCACCCCATGCTGTCTTCCTTTTCTTATAAGATCCGGACGCCATCATGGAAGCTTCACCTTGTAGACCTGATCACCTTCCAAAAAGTTCTACCTCCAATTAGCAGCGTATTAGGGCTTCAACATATGAATTTTGGAGACATACAAACAACCCATACATAGCAGTCTGGTGGGATGCTGTGGATCAAATGTTTGTATCCCTCCTGCCCCCCAAAATTCATGTCTTTGTCACATGCAAAATACATTCATTTCGCCCCAAGAGTCCCCAGATCTTAACTTGTTCTAGCATCCATTTTAAACTCTAAGTCTTGTCTAAATATCTAAATCAGATATGAGAGAGATTGGAAGTAGGATTCATCTGGAGACAAAGCTCCTCTCCATCTAAGAGTCTGTGAAATCCAACAAGTTATATGCTTCAAAAACACAATGATGGGAGAGATGGAGGAGAGAGACTCCCGTTCCAAAAGGGGGAAGCAGGGAAGAAGAAAGGAGTGATGGGTCCCAAGTAAGTCCGACACCTTGAAAGGCAAACTCCATGAGATCTTAGGACTGGCAACCATCTACTTTGGCTCAGTGTTCTACCTTCCAGACTCCCTGGGGTGGCAATGGCACCCCCGCAACTCAACGGATCCTGCCCACACTACAGCCCTCTACCAGGCACGGACTGTGCTCCAGGGCTCTGAGTGGTCCTATCCACAGAGCTTCTGTCAGAGCCTAAGAAAACCCAAACCATGGCCTTGATGATCTCTGAATTGCCTTCAGGAGCCTTCTTCCCTTGTCTTGTAAAAACACCCATTTGCAGCTTTCCTCCATTAGGTCCCTTCTCTTCCCCCTTCTCTTCCCCGCTCAGCTCAAATTGGCAGTTTCCTGCTGGGGTGGCTGATGAATTCTGTGGTTCATCCCCACACGAATCTCTTTGACCAATGGTCGGTTCTTCCACACCTTTAGGGTTGTCTTCCACACACACTTTCTACTTTTCTTTTTAATGTGGACAGGCTGAGAATTTTCCAAATCTTTAAGTCCTGCTCCCTTTTGGCTCAACAATTCCGTCTTCATTTTTCTCATCTCTTACCAAGCTGTTCCTTCAACATCTCGCTTAGAAATCTCCCCAGCTAAATATCCAATTTGGTCACTCATCAGTTCTAGCTTCCACATGCAGTATGCCCTTTGCTTTTCCATAAGCTGTTGTCTCAAGGTTATATGCCTTTTGTCTAGAATTGTGCATGGCATTAGGGACAAAGAGGGGCCTGGTATCTCTGCTGCCAGTCTCTGTTGTCTTATTCTTTTTTAAAATTTTTTTAATGTTTTTTTATTTTTGAAGGAGAGAGAGATAGAGTGTTTGCAGGGGAGGGGCAGAGAGAGAAGAGGACACAGAATCCAAAACAGGTTCCAGGCTCTGAGCTGTCAGCACTGAGCCTGACACGGGGCTCAAACCCATGAGCTGTGAGATCATGACCTGAGCCAAAGTCAGATGCTTAACTGACTGAGCCACCCAGGCGCCCTTGTTTTTTATTCTTAAAACAATTTTTTGGTGTTGTGGTCAAATACACATGATATAAAACTTGCCACTTTAAACTTTTTAAGTGTACAATTCAGTGTCATTAAGTACATTCACAATGTTGTGTAACTATCATCATCATCTATTTCCAGAAATTTCTCATCATCCCAAGTAACAGCTCCATGCTCATTAAGTGATAATCCCTTTCCCTACCCTCCCTAGTCCCTAGTAACCATACTCTACTTTCTGTCCCCGTGAATTGGACTACATCAGTTCATGTAAGTGGAATCATGAAATATTTGTATTTTAAAAAAAAATGGTTACTTCTCTCAGCATAACGTTTTTAAGGGTCATCCATGTTGTAGCAGATGTGACAATTTCATTCTTTTTTTTTTTTTGGCTGAATGGTGTTTCTTTGTGTGCATACAGTACAGTTTGCTTATCCATTCATGTGTTGAAGAACACTTTGTTTTTTTCTCCTTTAGGGATATCCTGAAGGGTGTTACTATGAACACTGGTGTATAAGTATCTGTTTGAATTCTTGTGTTCAATTCTTTCGGGTACACATCTAGGAATGGGATTACTAGACCACAGGGTAATTCCCTGTTCAACTTTCTGAGGAACCACCAAAGGATTTTCCACTCGACTCTTCTTTTAGTGTGCTTTCAGTCTTCACCTGGCTTGTTCTTTAAAATGCCTTGTCTTGGGGCGCCTGGGTGGGTCAGTCGGTTAAGCGGCCGACTTCGGCTCAGGTCATGATCTCGCCGTCCGTGGGTTCGAGCCCCGCGTCGGGCTCTGTGCTGACAGCTCAGAGCCTGGAGCCTGTTTCAGAGTCTGTGTCTCCCTCTCTCTGACCCTCCCCCGTTCATGCTCTGTCTCTCTCTGTCTCAAAAATAAATAAATGTTAAAAAAAAATTAAAATAAAATGCCTTGTCTTTTTCTGTGTTGCCTTCTCACTTTTGTTTTCTTTCCCCTCTCCTGCTCTCTCCATTCCTAAATAATAGTTCGCTAAGCACCCAGTGGATTCATTGTATTCATTGAACAGACTCACATGGAGCTGTTTTCACTTAAAGGAAGATAAATGTGAGAATTCTTCATTTAAAATGAAAATGAATTTTTTTTGCAGTTGGCTTACTTTTGTTTTGTTAATGGAGATGACTCTAAACTATTTGACAGGTAGTTTTTCTTAAAAATTTTTTTTAACGCTTACTTATTTTTGAGAGAGACAGAGCACAACGGAGGAGGGGCACAGAGAGAGGGAGACACAAAATCCGAAACAGGCTCCAGGCTCTGAGCTGTCAGCACAGACAGGGACTTGAACTCACAAACCGTGAGATCATGACCTGAGCCAAAGTCGGATGTTTAACCAACTAAGCCACCCAGGTCCTGCCCTAACAGGTAACTTTTTCTTATGTTCTCAGATGGTGTGTGCACTATGCCAGAGGTTAGTAAATCCTTTCTCTACAAGCCAGAGAGAAAATAGGCTTTACAGACAATACAGTCTAGGCTGAAACTACTCAGCCCTGTCACTGTTTCACGAAAGTAGATACTGATAGGATGGAAATGAATGGGCATAGCTGTGTTCCAGTAAATCTTTACCAAAACAGGTGAGCTAGATTTGGCTTTTGGGCTGTGGTTGTGGACACCTGGCATCTGGGTGACAGAAACTCAGTTTTTATTCTCAAATTTTTGCCAAATAATTAAGATCAGACAAAAAGCAGTTTTTATTTTTTAATTTTTTTAATGTTTATTTTTGAGACAGACAGAGACAGAGTGCAAATGGGGGAGGGGCAGAGAGAGAGGGAGACACAGAATCTGAAACAGGCTCCAGGCTCTGAGCTGTCAGCACAGAGCCCGACACGGGACTCAAACCCACGGACCGCGAGATCATGACCTGAGCCGAAGCCGGCTGCTTAACCGACTGAGCCACCCAGGCGCCCGACTTATGTATTCATTTAGTCAACAAGTACTTAGAGGTATCAGGCTCTGTATTTCATTTTTCCTTATGAGGATACAGGGGAAACCAAGAGAGACAAAGTTCTTGCCCTGATGGAGCTTCCATTTTAGAGACAAGAGACAGGGAATGGAAATGCAGCATATATAAATTAAAATAATAATCAGTGCAGGAATATAAACAAGGGCAACAGAAAAGTGGCTGTCGGGGGCTACTTGAGTTAGCAGGGGCCAGGGAAGGGCTCTCTGAGGAAAGAAGCTTTGAGTCAAGACCTGAAGATTCACAGAACCGTATGGTTTTTTTGGGGAAGAGGAAAGCACATGTTGAAGGCCCTGAGACAAAGTGAATATTCAGTAAGGCAAGTGAGATTCCAGGAGAGTGAGCTAGAGAGGAGTTGATGTAATCATAGAAGACATCCAAGTTAAACAATGCCTTGCAGATCATGACATTTAACCCTACCGGGGCCAGGCAGGCACTTGTGGCTGATGGCGATACAGACAAGTTACACTATGGCTCCTGCTTTGTGCAGTGTTACCCTCACAGGCAAAGACAGCAGCAATCCCAAGCTGAGGCTATGAACAGAACTGGCTTCACAGAGCAGGCGATCCCTGCAGTGCCATGGGGCCCCTACCCCCACCTCCTCACGCCTCCTTACCAACCCCCCACCCCATCTCTGATGGCCTCCAGGCTTGATCTCCTGCTTCTCCTGTTCTGATGTTGCCATTTAAAAATTATTTTTAGTTTGTCAGCATGGGCCCTGCCTTTTTCATCTTTCACTGGGCATGAACGTTATTTCACTGGTCCTGTCTATGATGGGACCTAACGAGAGGCTACAGAAGCCCAGCACAAGTGTCTACACAGATTCTCTGGAAGGCAGAAGAGGACGTAAGGGAAGATTTCCCATACAAGCAATGGATCATCTGTTAAGTGGCATAGGAGGACTGGGGACGGGAGACATCCAAGCAGAGGAACAAGGAAAGAGACACAGGGGAGAGATAGCAAATGAGAGCAGGTCCAAAGGTTTACAATCCCAGTGGAAATTTGTTTGTAAGTATTTTTACTCTGATTGCTTGTTGCAAAAGAATTAACAAGGGAGACTCATACATGATCATAGACCAGCCTGCCTCACAAAATGGCTACAATTACACTGTTGGTGTTGTGTAAGCTATCGTTTTTTCTAGGATCAATTAGTTAATTGCTTGTTGCTTTAATTACTCACACTTCTTTTAAAGCTATCTTTATGTGTCACAACTGAGCCAAGGATTTTAAAGTACAGATAGCAGAGAAATGCTTTAAATGTCGATGTAAAATAAGCTATGATGATTGGCAGGGTGTTTAAGTAGGGTCCTGCTCCTGCTTAGGAAAGTGTTTTATCAGCCACCTGACTCCAAATAGTCAAAACTATGGAGAAATATCATATTTTCCTCTGCCTGGGTAACTTCTGGGTCTGCAAATCCTTGTCTAGCAATCATACAGTATTGATCACAAACTGCAATTTTAAAATGCATTTTAAAACTACTTAAGGGAATGGCAAAAATCATTACATGTTTTCTAACATCTTACTTGACAATTACTAAAGCAAATCAAACTGCTGAGTCTTTCAGTGCATAAAATGTGGGGGGTTATGTGCTGCGGTCTGAGTGACAATGCCTGAGACATCTAAAGGAGAACAATTGGTGAGAATGGAACAATGGAATTTCATAAACATACATTCACAGATTTTAGTTTATCAAGTGTTTTCTTTAATTTATTTAAATATTTATTTATTTGAGAGAGAGACAGACAGACAGAGACAGAGACAGAGTGCAAGCGGGGGAGGGGCAGAGAGAGAGAAAGGGAGACACAGAATCTGAAGCAGGCTCCAGGCTCTGAGCTGTTAGCACAAAGCCCAATGTGGGGCTTGAACTCATGAGCTGTGAGATCATGACCTGAGCCGAAGTCGGACGCTCAACCGACTGAGCCACCCAGGTGCCCCCCATCAAGTGTTTTTTGTAAATGAATTCTTTACCTAAAAACTTTCTCCCTAATGCTCCCTGTTTTATATTCATAAGAATTTCATTTAGGCACCAATGAGCAATTACAGCTTTCTCCATAATGATTATCCAGAATGTGAAATGAAAAAAGCTTGCCCATGTCTCCTTCTGGCATTTCTGTTTATAACCTGTCCACCTTATTAATCACGGCATGAAAATGTGGTTTATTGACCAATCCCATGGTATAATGTAGGTAGTTGATAAATGTTCAAGGAATAAATGGACGAAAGAGTGAATGAATGAGTAAAGGAATAAGCCTATATCTCAACTCAGCCACAGTAATAAATAATCTTGGATTCTATGGTCTCAGTTATAATCTATGATGCTTCAGAACTATGAATTATTTTCTAAAAATTTTAATTCCTCCATAGATTTGACCATCCCTTGTGGCCATGTTCCTGAGACAGAGTAATTGGAATGTAAGTGGAAATGTTATATGGCTTTTCCAGACCTCCCCACACTACACCCCCACCATGCTTTTTCTCTTGTCCTTCGGCAGCTGCATTGTCAATGCACAAAAGAACATGGAAGGTCAAGTATCCAAGGAGGCGTATCCAATCACTGCCAGCCAGCGTTCCCCAAAGACTGTGTGACAGACACACTGCCACCTGCTGCAATTCTGCACTATGGAGGCCAGGAATGAAGAGCCATGGTGTTAAGGAAGTAATGTTTCGGGGCTTGTTGTTGTTGTTGCTAGGGCAGACATTTTTTCTTTAACATATTCCCCCTGTCCACACCAAGCTCCCTCTCTCCAAACGGCTTTGCTCCTACTGTTCTGATAGTGTCCTGCTAATTCCTACCTAACCTTTAGATCTCAGCACGAGTATTACTTCTAAAGGGGAAAGTTCCCTTCCTGATTAGTGACATCTCACCTATATTCTCCTTAGCATCATTTGAGTTTTCTTCTTTGCACTCCCCCAGGGATTGCCACAATGTCTCCTTCCACAAGGTCATCGATGACCTCAAAGTGGCTCAGGACCTGTGGGCATCTACCAGGAGGCCAGGGCAGAAGTGCAGGTAAGTCCACATGAAACACCCTATTGGACACCCAGAGATAACTGATAGTTGATGTGATACAGGTGTGGCTACGTTCAAATATTAATATCGGCACACATAGAGATACAGCAAATCTGGCTCTAGACCACTGCAATAAAGTGAATATCTCAATAAAGCAAGTGGAATGATTTTTTTGGTTTTCCAGTGCATATAAAAGTTAATGGTTATACAACACTGTAGGCTATGAAGTATGTGTTAGCAATATATGTAAAAAGTGTTCATAACTGAATTTAAAAATAGCTTATTGATTAAAAATGCTAACCATCATCTGACTTTTCAGCACGTTGTAATCTTTTTGCTGGTGGAGGGTCTTGCCTCAGTGTGGATGACTACTGACGGATTGGGGCAGTGGTTGCTGAAGGTTGGGGTGGCTGTGGCAATTTCTAAAAATAAGAAAATAGTGAAGTCTGCCACACCAATGGACTCTTTTCCATCGACAATTTCTCTGTAGCATGGGCTACTGTTTGATAGCATTTTACCCACAGTAGAACTTCCTCCAAAATTAGAGTCAATCCTCTCCAACCCTGCTGCTGCTTGACCAAATAAGTTTACTGAATCCTTTTTGTCATTTCAAGAATCTTTGCAGCATGTTCACCAGGAGGACATTCTGTCCCAGGACACCACTTTCTTTGCTCATCTGTAAGAAACGATGTCTCATTCATTTCAGTTTTACCATGGGATCACAGCAATTCAATCACATCTTCAGACTCCACTTCTCATTCTCTTCCTTCTGCCAGTTCCAGCCCATCTACATTGAAATCTTCCATTGAAGACTTCTTCCACTGAAGTCTTGAGTCCCTCAAAGTCATCTATGAGAGTTGGAGTCAACTCCTTTCACACTCTTGTTAATGTTGATATTTGGGCCTCTTCTCATAAATCAAGAATGCACTTACTGACATGAGAATAGTGAACATTTTCCAGCAGGTTTTCAATTTACTTTACCTGATCCATCAGAGGAATCACTCTCTATGGCAGCTACAGACTTCCAAAATATAATTCCTAAATAATAAGACTTGAAAGTTGAAATTACTCCTTGAATCATGGGCTGCAAAATGGGTGTTGTGTTAGCAGGCATTCATATAAATTAATCACATACGTCTCCATCAGAACTGCTGGGTTGACCAGGTGCACTGTCAATGAGCAGTAATATTTTGAAAGGAACCTTTATTTTCTGAGCAGTCGAGGTCTCAACAGTGGGCTTAAAATATTCAGTAAACCATGTTGTAAACAGATGTGCTGTCATCTAGGCTTTGTTGTTCCAATTATAAAGCACAGGCAGAATAGATTTAGCGTGATTCTTAAGGGCCCTAGAAGTTTTGGAATGGTAAATGAGCATTGGCTTTAACTGTAAGTCACCAAGTGCATTAGCCCCTACAAAGACAGTCAGCCTGCCTTTTGAAGACTGGAAGCCAGGCATTGATTTTTCTTTAGCTGTGAAAGTCCTAGATGACATCTGTTTCCAGTAGAAGGCTATTTCAGCAACATTGAAAATCTGTTGTTCAGCGTAGCGGCCCTCATGAATTGTCTGAGCTAGATCTTCTAGATAACTTGTCGCAGCTTCTACATTAGCCCTTGCTGTTTCACCCTTGCACTTTGATGCTATAGAAATGGCTGATTTCCCCAAACCTCATGAACCAACCTCTGCTAGCTTCAAATTTTTCTTCTGCAGCTGCCTCACCTCTCTCAGCCTTCATGGATTGAAGAGAGTTAAGGCCTTGCCCCAGATTAGCTTTTGGCTTAAGGCAATTGTTATGGCTGGTCTGATGTAACGAGACCACTAAAACTTCCTCCATATCAGCAATAAGGCCCTTTTGCTTTCGTATCATTTGCGTGTTCACTGGAGAGTAGCACTTTGAATTTCGTTCAAGAAGTTTTCCTTTGCATTCACAGCTTGGCTAACTGTTTGGTGCAAGAGACCTAGCTTTCAGCCTGAGCTTTCAATGTACCTTCCTCACTAAGCTTAATTGTTTCTTAATTATTTATTTGAATTACAATGAGAGACATGCACCTCTTCATTTCACTTGAACATTTAGAGGTCATTGTAAGGTTATTATTTGGCCTAATTTTAACATTGTTATGTCTCAGGAATAGAGAGGCCCCAAGAGAGGGAGGAGGGGACAGCTGGCTGGTGGAGCAGTCAGAACACACACATTTATAATGAAGTCTGCTGTCATATGAATGCAGTTTCTGGCATCCCACACAATTACAATAGCAACATCAAAGATCACTGATCACAGATCACCATAAAGAACATAATAATAATTAAAAAGTTTTGGGGCGCCTGGGTGGCTCAGTCGGTTGAGTGACCGACTTCGGCTCAGGTCATGATTTCACAGTTTGTGAGTTCGAGCCCCATGTCGGGCTCTGTGCTGACAGCTCAGAGCCTGGAGCCTGCTTCGGATTCTGTGTCTCCCTCTCTCTCTGCCCCTCCCCCACTCATGCTGTCTCTCTGTCTCAGAAATAATAAATAAACATTAAAAAAATAATGAAAAAGTTTGAAAAATCTGTGACAATTACCAAAATGTGACGCAGAGACATGAAGCAAGCAAATGCTGTTAGAAAAATACAACTGAGAGATTTGTTTATTACGGGGTAGCCACAAGCCTTCAATTTGTAAAAAAAAAAAAAAAAAAAAAAAAGCAATATCTGTGAAACACAATAAAGCAAAGAAAAATAAAACAAGGTATGCCAGTACAAATAAAGTCTTATTTATATCAGCAGCCTTGTAAACTTTTGGAAACTTGCTGTTACAAATGTTAGAGAATGACTTACTGACAATATAGCCATCCATTCAAAAGTTATGAAGATTTTTATAAAAGGTCTTAAGACCCACATTCATTTGTAAACCCACGCAGCTCAGAGTGAGCTCACTTTAATTTTAAGGGAGTGCTTGCTTTATGCTACTAGATTTTCAAGAGGCCCTTATAGTCTCTGTGTAGTTGGAAAGGAGGCATTGATGTAAATGGGAAGATTAGTTGTCATTGAAGAAACGGAAGAAAAAAACCAATAATGGCTAGTTTAGTTTAGTTTAGTTGAGCTTTGTCATGTGTCACTCCTCAATGTTAACAGTTATTTGTCATCTACAAGACAACTGCCTTCACTCGGATTCCAGCTGAGAACAGCCGGGTTGCGATGCCTTACTGAGAATGTTGTGCGCAATGCAATATCACCTTATATCTGTGAGAATGGCTACTATCAAAAAGGCAAGGAATGACGATTGTAAGTGAGGACGTGAAGAAAAGGGACCACTTGTGCACTATTTATGGGACTGTAAATTGGTGCAACCACTGTGGAAAACAGTATGGAGAGTCCTCAAAAAATTAAAAATAAAAATGCCCATATCATCCACTAATTGCACCACTGGGTATTTACCCAAAGCAAACAAAAACACAAATTTGAAAAGATATACGCACTCCTATGTTTACTGCAGCGTCGTTTACAATAGTCAACCCATGGAAGCAACTTAAGTGTCCCCTGATAGGTGAATGGATAAAAACAATGTGGTGTGCATACACAGGCACACACATACATACATACACTGTAATATTATTCAGCCATAAACAAGAATGAGATTTTGCCATTTGCAACAACATGGATGGACCTAAAGGTTATTACAATCAAAACAAACAAAAAACAGAAACAGAATCATCAATACAAAGAACAAAGTGGTGTTTGCCAGAGAGAAGAGTGTTGGGGTGATAGGCAAAATAGGCAAAGGTGATTAAGAGGTACAAACTTCCAATGATAAAATAAATAAGTTACAGGGATGAAAAACACAGCATAGGGAATATAGTCAATAATATCATAGTAACATTGTATGGGGACAGATGGTAACTACACTTATCGTGGCGAGCAGAGCATAGTGTATGGAATTGTTGAATCACTATGTTGTACACCCAAAACTAATATAACATCACATGTCAATTACCAGTCAATAAAATAGAAAAAAATCAAAAAACTCTTGCACAGCGAAGGAAACAATCAACAAAATGAAAAAGTAACCTCTAGAATGGGAGAAAATACTTTCAAATCACAGATCTGATAAGGGGTTAATATCTAAAACGTGCAAAGAATCCATACAACTCAATAACCAAAATAGGCAGAGGAAGTGATAAGACATTTTTCTAAAGAGCACATACAAATGGCCAGTGAAAAGGTGTGCGCCATCACTAATCATCTGGGAAATGCAAATCAAAATCCCAATGAGGTATCACCTCACATCTGTTAGAATGGCTACCACCAAAAAGACAAGAGATAACAAGTGTTGGCAAGGATGTCTAGGAAAAGGAACCCCTGGTATACTTTTGGAATGCAAATTCGTGCAATCAGTATGGAAAAGAGTATGGAGGTCCTTCAAAAAATGAAAAAGGATGTACATCGATGCAGTCACAGTATGGCAGTTATTTAAAAAAAAAATAGAAGTGCCACATGATCCAGCAATCACACGTTTTGGGTATATATCCAAAGGGAATGAAAACAGGATATTGAAGAAAAATCTGCACCCTTAAGTTCACTACAGCATTATTCACAATATCCAAGACATGGAAACAATCTAAGTGTTCCTCAATGGATGAATGGAAAAAGATGTGGTATATACATACAATGGAATATTATTCAGCCACGATAAACAAGTAAATTCTGCCATGTGCGACATGGATAGAACTTGAGAGCACTATGCTAAGTTAAATAACCCAGAAGAAAAAGACAAATACTGCATGATGTTACTTATTATGTGAAATCTAAAACAACAACAAAAAACAAAAACAAAAACAAAACAAAACCAACCTCGAATTTACAGAGAGTAGAAAATTGTTGCCAAATGCTGGGTAGGGGGGAAATAGGAAGGGGAGGTTAGTAAAAGGGTACAAACTTTCAGCTATAAGATGAATAAGATCTAAAGATCTTATGTAAAACATGGTGGCTAGAGTTGATAACACTGTATGGTATAATTGAAATTTGCTAAGAGTAGAACATAAATGTTTTCACACACGCACACACACACACACAAAGATAAATATGTGAGGTGGTGGATGTGTTAATTAGATGGGCAGAATCCTTTCACAGCATATGTGTATATCAAATCACCATGATATACACTTTAAATAAATCAGTATAAGAAAAAAAAACAAACTTTAAAATGTTGCCACCTTTTTCTGTCCAGGGAGATTCTCACTCTCCAGTGTGCTAAACCCTGGGGCTAATCTTATGGACCCTGCCTCTGAAAGCCTGGTGACACCCAGCTGGCTGGATCTCACTTTGTAAGAAGAAAACAAAATCCTGTAAGGAAACAAAGTCCATGTCCAGCTACTTGGGCATCCCCAAGCCTCCCAGCCTCCTTTGGCTTCCAATGTGTTTTCATGGTCTCACCTTGTTCTCATAGGTCCAATACTTCACCCCGGAGGCATGAATCTCCCAAAGGGTTTTGGTGTATTTAATGATTAAAGTAATATAAATACAGTGTCAAACATTTTCAATCAGTGAAGCCGAAGTCATCACTAGCACTCATGCTATTCTAGCTTATTATCTCTGTACAATTTCAGTGTTTCTCTTCTGGCACGGAGAGCACTGAATGTTTCATTTTAATAGAACACATGTTTTCTATTCATAACTCTCACGTAGATTTCTCTTAATTAAGGCATTCTATCTAATCTCCGTTTTAGTGTGTTTTCCCATAATAAGTTTTTATCCTGTTGCCTTTCGGTAGAGTACTAGCACGTCTTAGCCATCCAGCTCAATGGGACATAACCTCTTTAACCCAGAACTACGCTTTCCCAGCAGAACCAGGAATTTTCACCATTCGTTTTACACCATGCAGATGCCTGATCTTAGCAACCTTCCTTGATTTTGAGACTATATTCTGAGTGTCTCTGTGTAGGGCTGGCATCACGGGTGTGCCCTAGAGCCTTGTGCTTAAGAGGTTCCCACGCTCGGCTTAACGTTCTGCTAGTGCCATGATAAAATTCTTAATATTTTAAAAATAGTTTTGAAATTTTATTTTAGAGAGAGCGAGAGCACACGTAAGCGGGGGGGGGGGGATTCCAAACACCCCCCATGCTGTTAGCATGGACCCCCAACATGGGGCTCAATCCCATGGCCCCAGGATAATGACCTGAGCCAAAATCAAGGGTCAGATTCTCAACCTAATGAGCCACACAGGCACCCCTAAAATTTTTAATATTTAAACAAGGGAGCAGCAGTTTTATTTTGCACTGGCCCTATCTCTATGCAAATATCTATCACAACACAAAGACATAGGTTCACATGTGACACAATGCTCATTATTCAGGAAAAACAGGTATAATCTTGTCTCTTTATACAATTTAATACTGAGGTGGAGAATATGTAAGGTACACGAATCCTAAGTGTATCTCTTGGTAAGTTTTCTCATACATATACACACACGTGAACACACACACATAACCACCACCCACCTCAAGATACTGAACATTTTTAACTCTTCATGTGCCCCTCATACTTCTTCCTAGTCAATATCTGCCTGTACAGGAGCCACCACTATTCTGACATATCACCAAAGTATTCATTTGGCTTGTTTTTGAACTTCATATTAATGGAATCATACACGATGTAGTTTATTGTGCTTGGTTTTGTTTTCTTTCATCGTTATATATGTGCAATTCACCATGATCTGGCAGTAGTGTATTGTTTTGCTTGTTTGTTCTTTATTGCTGTGTTGTGCTCCATTATATGAATATATCCATGGTACTATTGTGGGTATCTGGGTTGTTTCTAATACTTGGCTATTATGAATAAGGGTGTTATGAATATCCTTTCACGTGTCTTTTGATGGATGTATGCACTTTTCTTTTGGACGGACACCTGAAGGGGAATTGTTGGTTCGCAGTGTATACTTATGTTTTGCTTTAGTAGATATCAGTATTGACTTAAAAAAATTTTTTTTAACATTTATTTATTATTGAGAGACAGAGAGAGACAGAGCATGAGCATGGGAGGGGCAGAGAGAGGGGGAGACACAGAATCTGAAGCAGGCTCCAGGCTCCAGGCTGTCAGCACAGAGCCTGATGCGGGGCTTGAACTCACAAACCGTGAGATCATGACCTGAGCCAAAGTCAGACGCTTAACTGACTGAGCCACCGGCGCCCCAAGTATTGGCTTTTGCATGCCCAAAGTGAAAACATTTTATAGTGCTCTATCCATGCCTTCATCATTTAAAACTTATTTTTTAAGTTTATTTATTTATTTTGAGAGAAAGAGAGCTAGAGAGTGTGTTAGTGGGGGACAGACAGAGAGAGAGAATCCCAAGCAGGCTCTGCACTGACAGCATGTAGCCATATGTGGGGTCGAACTCACCAAGTGTAAGATCATGACCTGAGCTGAGAACAAGAGTTGGTCATTTAACTAAATAAACCACCCAGGAACCCCTTAAAAATTATTTTGATTCCAGTGCAATATGTTGCATTCCATCACATATTTAGATCTTCTAAAACCTTTGAGATAGATAACCCTCTGAGATAGAAAATTCTCTCAATTCTCAGATTTTTTTTCCATGTTGAGATTTACAACCAGACCAATGACATCGAATCTAGATCTGATACTAATTTAGTTTGATTGAAATCCAAATTATCTGACTTTATTATACTTACATATTAAAGAGTTGTCATGCAAGAAAGTCATAGAAAGGTCTGGGAGAGCATGAATTCAAATGCATGACACATATTAGATGCTTAATAAATATTCCAAAAATATAAATTGAACTATGACTATCTCATCCATTAGAAACAAAAACCTATATAAGCAATCTATATTTTTCTGAACATTTTCCTTTAGGTTACTTATTCACAGTTCTAAAAATATCTGAACTTTGGATTTGATGATCCCAGGAACACAAATATGCTTGAGTCTCACTAATTAGGAAAGAAAACCTCAATATGTTGCTTCAAACCTTAGAGTAAGGAATCAGTTTCAACCACTTCATTTAATACGTCAAGATATTCTGGGGAAATTTTTTAATTTTTATTTTTTCATTATTATTTTTTAATGTTTATTCATTTTTAAGAGAGCGTGAATGTGAGCGGGGGAGGGGCAGAGAGAAGGAGATAAGATCTGAAGCTGGCTCTGCACTGACAGCAGCGGGTTGGGCTCGAACTCATGAATTGTGAGATCATGACCTGAGCTGAAGTCGGCCATTCAAATCAACTGAACCATCCGGGCACCCCATCTTGTGAAAAATTTTTAAAGGAATTATTAACAATGATATGTGGAACTGTATAGAAACCTGATCTTTCTTTCTCATTCCAAATATGGACTTTCTTTATACTCTTCTCCTATAAACTTGTATTATGTCACACCTTTTTATTAGAGAATATGTTTTGAGGATTTACATAAGACTGCCTATGCCTATATGATAGTTTCCAAATATGACTTCATGAAGCCTTCTATTCTAACAATGTCTATTCTTGCCCGACATGCTTTTAACCTGAGGCACTAATTTGTGTAAGTTAACCCACATCTTTTAATTGCTGCAGTCCAGAGGTTGACATGCTTTAAAAACATTCAAGTTAAAAGGACAACAAGTAAAGGGTAATGAAAGAGAAAGATACACAAAAAGGGCCGGAACACATGATTAAGCGTCAGAGAAGAATTTAGAAGTGATGCCTTCAGGACCCCAAAGTGCTCACACACTTTCATTGATTGTACAGCTGTACTCTGAATTGTAAGCATCCACTGTCCATTTATTATAGTCTTTTAAAATGGGTAAAATACTTTTTACTGAATGTTTAGGCAAATTAGTTTTCTCAAAACAGAAATATCTATTGTGTTTGACCTTCAGTAGATGTCATCTTCCAATTAATCTAAACCTTTCTGAGATCAATTATCCCCACTGCATCCTAGGTCTTCTCTGTGTTGCAAACTTTATTTTCTTATTACCCTTCACACTTACAAAATCACTACCTTTATAAAATGCTTACTGTGCAGGTGAAGTATCCTAATGTATTGTATTCACATCTATTCCTGCCACTATAATCTTAGAAGGTAGGTAAAATTTAAAGCCCTATTTATTTATTTATTTATTTATTTAAAGGTTTTTTTCCCCCCAGATAGAGAAAAAGAGAGAGAGAGAGAGAGAGAGAGAGAGAGAGAGAGAGAGAAAGAGAGAGAGAGAGAGAGAGAGAGAGAGAGAGAAGGGGAGGGGCAGAGAGAGAGAATCCCAAGCAGGTTCTGTGCTGTTAGTGCAGAGCCTGACACAGGGCTCGATCTCACAAACCATGAGATCATGACCTGAACCGAAATCTAGAGTCAGCATTTGGAGCCATGATTCAGAGAGGTTAAGTAATTTTCACAAGGTCCCCAATGTAAGAGGTGGCAGGTCAGAACCTGGGTGTCGATCTGTTTCATTCGAACCCGTTCTTCCCACTTGTTTACATTGCTTCTTCCATCATATTCGTTCATGCTTCCAGGACTTTAATGAATTCACACACATCGACTTATAAATCCTATAATGGGCCAGGTTACTGCCCTGCTTGCCAGTACCTCCCTACAACTTCGTGAAGGTGCTTGATACGTCACTAAATAGAAAACCAAGGAACTAAATAGAAAATGTAAAAGAGCTGCTGGGCCCACTTGTCTCATTGGTGGGCCACGACAAGAATACACGTGGAAGTTCTTGGCTGATGGCCTGCTCTCTTCTAGTCACATCCCTAGTTCAGTCCTGCACAGTAAGGGACCCTGCATGCATATGTGTGGATACTCCGGGCCATAAGTCCAATCTCAATCCACACCCTCTGTGAACTCACCAACAGTGGCTCTTCTTCCAGGCTAGAATTGCACATACCCTTGTGCAGTCCGCCATTCATAAGTTGAACTCAGGAGAGTGGCTCATGCAGGCCCTGAAAACAGACTTGGGCCATTTAGCTACCTCAGTGATTCTGAGGTCCTGGGTGCTCAGAATGTGGAACAGAAGGCAGAGTGTGGGCTCAGGTGATCAGGTGTCCTTGGTCCTATAGGTAGGGGCACAGCTGGAAGAGACCAGAAGAGACCCCTCAAAATCATGGTGCCTGTGGGTCTTCAGATGATGTTTACTGACTAGCTGATTTGCAGGAAGGAGAAGCATTGCAATAAATGGGATCATTCCAGAAATGGAAGAAAAGAGCCATAATCATGGTTTTATTTTATTCTTCAGAGTCACTAATTATTCAGCATCTACAAGACAACTCCAGCTTACTCTCCTTTGATTCCAACTGCGAACAACCAAGTTGCAATGGCTCGTTAAGAAGGTTGTGATTTCTTTCTGCCTGGGTTGACACATGTCTCCGGCTTGCTCAACCTGCACGCTTCCTCTGGAGCTCCTGCCTCTGAAAGGCAGCGGACCGAAAGGTAGGGGACTGCCCTGTCCACACCCCTGCAGGCTCTCACTCTGTAGGGATCAAACACAACTGCTGCAGGGAAGCAAGGTAAGTAAGCACACATCCTTCTAGGGACCTTATGCCAAATATTACACCCATGAGGCAGCCGCTTATGTGTTTCTCCTGAATGTCTTAAAGGATTTTCATGTAATTTAATGACATAAATGATATAAAGATAGCAGGAAATGAGGGGTGGTGTGTTGATTTAAATTTACTAATTAGACATATCTCAGTTGTCTCTTTTTGTTAAGACAAATTATCCAAAGTCCAACTCTCTGCAAGGGCTAGTTCTCTTTTTTCCTGTTTTCTATCCCAAGATGGCTCCTCAGCGGTGGAAAACATTGGTTTATTCTCATGCATTAAGTGAGGGGGAAACTTGCTTTGTGCTCACCCTTCAGTTGGTTTCCATGCAGACCTCAGTTGTTTTAATCCCCAGAATTGTCCCATTGGTTTTAATGAGGGAAGTGGGTAGGAAATCCTTTTGACATTGACTATCACCGCCCACTTTGGATATACCTTTATTTTCTCCACTCTCCCCATTTTTAAAGATATATCCTTTTTTTTTAATGTACATTTTCCTGGTTGCTCCCATGAAAGAAAAAAAAAAAACTGAGTTGAATCTGGGTACTCTTACAGCTTTACTACTCCCCTGAGGCAGGATGTCCTTGGACCTTTTTAGACTTTGTTTTCCTCTCTCTGACACATAACAGCATAATGTGTTGTTTCTATCGCATAGATTTAAGGATCAAAAAGCTATATAGCTTTTTGCAGGTTAAAGGAACTTTCTAAATAATAAAGTGCTTGCAGAATGGTAGGGTGGAAAAAAAAATGTGGGATTAAGAGTCATGTGACAAAGCCTTAAACCCTGGCTTGGCTAATGATTGGTTTTGGATTTCCAATATGTAAAATGATGAGGCAATTTTGACTCCCCTTAGAGGCCTAATAATCCATAAAATTTAATCCATAACATTAAAATGGCAGCTATTAAAAAAAATCTAAATCTCTGACCCCTGAGTCAGGAAATAAAGACCGATCGCTTACAGATTTTGAGATTTTAAATATGATAAATAATACATTAACAGAAAGGCAGATTGGATTTAGGGGATATTTTACTTAAAATAAGCTACCTTCTTAGAAAGGGAAACATCATATGGGATCTCTAATCATTTGATTCACTTGTTAAATTAATAGCTACTGAACATCTACTAGGGGCATAAGAATATTTTATATGCAGCTGGGAGACAGAAAAATGAGAATGTTGGCACTCCTTTATCCTCTATCTCAAAGGACTTACAACTCATTGATGGAGACAGGCTCAAAACTAACTGCAATAATGAGACTTTTTCATGGTTACCAAAGAGAGCTATTTTTAAAAGCTCCACTGGGATGTAAGAGAAAAGGGAATATATTTGCTCCATGAAAGACGTGATTATGGATTGTTTGTTGGACGTTTTGGAGAGAGGTTGGAGACCATCTGTCAAGGGTGCAAGAGAAAATATCAGTGTGTTATGTGACTACTAGATCAAATCTCATTTCTTCACAATTATCTGAGTATAATTCCATGTATGTCTTAGAGGGTGTCCATGTGATTCTTTTCTGAGAGCATGCTCTAAGTTTGGGCACGAATGTGTCTGTATTACATGTAAATAGAGTATTTTATCTGGGTCTTTATATCTTTTTGCTCATTTTACAAACATTAATAAGGAAATCCCTGAAGTAGACCCAAAGAAGAACACGACAGAACATCTGCTTCAGGGAGCTTCTGGTCTAGTTGGTGAAATAGAAACCAAGATAATAAGTCTTTGATGGTTGTATGCCATGTGTATGTGTGCCTGATCTCATGTAGCTTTCACAACTGTGTAAGCCAGGGACTGTGATTAGACCCATTCTCCAGATGAGGGGCCTGAGGCTTAGAAGTCCAAGTAACTTCTATTAGGAGTATATGGTGGGCAAGGACTCACGACTGTATTTGATAAATACTTATATGTAAAGCTTGCCCTGTATTTTACAAATAGTACCTTATTTTTAAATATTTAATTACTGTGACTAGGTAGTTTTATCCCCACTTTATAAAAGAGGAAAGAGACAGAAACTCAGTGACTTGCCTGAGGTCACACATTTGGTAAATGGTCACTGCTGGTGTCTGAGGCCAGGTGGTCTGGCTCCCAGCCCTTGCTTCTCAAATCCAGGAAGTCTGATTTCAAAGCTCTTGCAGCTAACCACCACACTGAATGGCCTCTTTCTCTTGTGTGCTCTTTTCGGAAGGCAAACAATTGTCATGTAACATCAGTGACCCCAAGAGAAATGTCCATTCAACTGCCTGCATACAGATTTTCCCGGTGGGTGCTCAGCCAGCCTGCCTCCTTCAGGCACCAACACACCATTCTTTCCAGCACCCACCTGCACTTGGCCATTCTTTTCCAGTGGCTTTAATTAAACGTTAACATTCATTTGCCCTTTTCCATTGTATTCAAGATAACCTTTGCTTCCTGTTGCCTCTAGATAAGCTTCACTCCATGACAGGTACCAAACAGGTTCATCTTGATATAAAATAAAGAATAGGGACTCTTTGATCTGCTCCACTGACATATTATAAAATGCCAGTTGCAATATTTGTTTTGTACTTCCTTCTTTTACCTAATGTCAGGATAATAAATTATTTCTGGATACTGCAGTAACTAAAAGATTGCAGTCCAAATTAGTCATACTACGTGGCTGTGACCTTTCCTAACAGTCAAACAGACTATGTTGAGAGGGGTTTTCGTTGTTCTTCTTCTTTTGCTTTAAATAGTTGTGAATACCTCATGGAGAGAGGTTTCCAGTTGGGATGCAGGGTTCCACGATTCCCTGAGCTGGGGGAAATGGCATAACGAGGCTTTCTGAATGTTTACTCCAACGTGCACTCCATCTGTTGGAGAATGGAATGGCTTCCTTCTAAAGTGACAGAACTGGACTGGGAACCAGGCCCCCACACATCTCACTTTTGCCACTGATGTAGTATGTGACCTTGAGCTGCCTCTCACCTGCTCTGAAACCCATGCGCTTTACTGCTCTAACGGTTATATTGCATCAGCACTGCATCATTGTTCAGACTTGAAGGATGGTGTTGTGGCAGGCACATGACATATCGGATTTATTCCTTAGAACAAACCTATGGGATGGATATTTTATTCACATTTTACAGACGGGAACACCGTCCTTTGAGAAGTTAAGCAATATGCTCACATTCCCAACACAGCTATTAAGAAGTGGAGCAGGGACTCCCACAGGGCTTGTGCAGCTGGGAAACCAGGGCCAGTCAGCTCTCCACCTTAATGACTCATCGTCCCTGGAGACTTAGTGCATTTTGGTGTCGCCACTTCTTCCCATTTCTCTCCTGAATATGCCTAATGTTCATGGCTTATGGTAGCCTATTGCAACTTTCAGGGAAACTGAAGGACCCCATAATAATCTGTGTTTGCTCCTTTTCCTGCTTCTGTTCTTGCTAGGACCTGCACCCTCACCCCAATTTACCCATGCCTCATACTGTCCTCCTTGCGAGGGATAAGGAGTTAATGATCCTCTAGGATAGATAATATCTAAGGAGGGACCAGGTGAGAATGACTGGAAGAAGCCATCACATGTGCATTCCAGACCACCTGCCTGTAGGCATCTCCATGCCAAGGCCCTGTGGCTCTAAGGAATAACACCCAGGCCCTCATCTTCATTGTAAGCAGTTCCTGGATGCCTGAGGGGACACATACAGGAGTCCACCCTCTAAAGTAAAAGCAAGCAAAAAAACAAACAAACAAACAAACAAAAACAACCCAGACCCTGAACAAAGGCAAGACTCATGCTCTTTCCTTTCCAAGTCTCCCAGACACTCCATACAGAAAATAAGCGATGCTGTGTTTCCATATTGTGAGACTAAGAGAAATGCGATGATTTTATTTTTATAGGTTATGATGATTTAGAATAAGTGTATTTAAAAATAAAAGAGACAGGGGTGCCTGGATGGTTCAGTTGGTTAAGCATCAGATGCTTGATTTCCACTCAGGTCACGATCTCATGGTTCATGAATTCAAGCCCCACATCAGGCTCTGTGCTGACATGGAGGAGTCTGGTTGGGATTCTGTCTCCCTCTTTCTATGACCCTCTCCCACTCACTGTTTCTCTCAAAGAAGGTAAAAATAAACATTAAAAAAATGATTCTCTCTTCCTCCCCCATTTGTGCTCACTCTGTCTCTATCTCTTAAAAAATTAAAATAAAAATAAAAGAGACAGACAAAAAGAGAAAACAAGAACTAAAGGTAAGTCAAGCAAATATATTTATTACACAGAAGATCTACAAGAGCAAACTACTCCAAAATGTTAACAATATTTATCTGTGGGTGGTGGGATTGCAGAATTTCTCATTTCTTTTCTCTTTTTAAACTTTGCTAACTTTTTCACAATAAATATGCACTATTTGTGCACTAAAAATTTAATACATACACACACAATGCCTTGTTGTAAGTAAATCACAAACCATCAAGCAATCTTTGGCTAGCTAACAACTCAGACAGAAATTTACTTTGTGGCAGACTTCTAGAGTAGACTAACTTCACGGGCAATGGAGGCATCAAAAAATTTATGTCTTTTTATTAATCTCTCTGGTGTCATCCATTATTTTTAACCTTATTCCATGTAAATCATCAGTGTAATGTTTTCCTAAGGTAATATACCTCTTAAATAACTATATGACAGGATGTCTTCAGGGGAAGATCCTATTTCAATCACTTAATTATTTCTATTTTTTAAAAGAATTGTATTTACTAACAACTTAAGTGGACTAATTAAAAAATTACAATTTGTAAGATGCATCCTCTTTTCTTTATTCTCGTTTTGTCCTCCATTCTCTATGCCAAGACCTTTTCTCCCTCTTCCTAGATTATTATGCAGTTTCCTAAATGTCCTCCCTCCTGATGACCTCATGATTCTCAACCACAGACACAGTGCTGCTATATTACTCTCTAAGAATAAAGTGGGTCGCGGCGGTTTTGAGTATAGATGGTAATTTCCCCATTATCTGTAGATCCTTTCCAAAATAGTTACAGAATAATCTCTTCATAATCTGGTTCTGTTACTTTTACACCAAACCATGTTTCCCAGGGGTCTTAACACATCAACATTCTCAGCTGCATAAGCTGTCCTTGCTCAGTCTCTGATCTTGTGTTTTGATTCTTATTTTTTTTGTCTGGTTGATGACAGTCTTAATCTATTCTTCTGCTTATCTTCTTTCCAGTGGGATCTCTTTCTGCAATTACAAAGCTTTCTGCAAATCTTTCTGCAATTACCATGAGTTCTGGACTCATTAATTTTTTAAATTTTATTTAAGAGACTGAGAGAGAGAGGGAGAGAGAGAGGGAGGGAGAGAGAATGCACGAGCAGGGGCAAGGGACAGAGGGAGAGAGAAAGAATCTTAAGCTGGCTCCACGCTGACATGGAGCTCAATCCCATGACTCTGGGATCATGACCTGAGCCAAAATTGAGAGTTGGACACTCAACCAACTGAGCCACACAAGTGCCTGTAAACTCACTCTTTTTAATTATCCTTTAGTAATGCAAATCTTTATCATATATTTTATCATTAATAAGATTTATGTTATTATTAGATATTAATGTTTTATATATATATATATATATATATATATATATATATATATATAGGGGGTGTGGGTGTGGGTGTGTTATGTGTACTTTGGTTCCCTAACAAAACTGTAAACATTTGAAAGTCAGGGAAATAATCTATATTTTATTTATATCCCTATCATTGCCTTGTAGGTGTTGAGAATATAGTAGGTGCTTGATAAAATTTCACTAAGTTATATTTGGGTTCATGATGACTAATTGAATTTAATCCTCCACCAAATAAATACAATTCCATCATTTATAAGGCAATTTTTGAGTACAAGATTTTGTCTAATTAAGCAAAGTTTAATAACCAATTTCTCATCTATTTTGTCTTCTCTATAAACAAAGCATTGTTGGTGCTGAAATGTTTAACTAGTTGAAATAAACTTTTCTCCTGACAACTTCCTGTCAATTGGTTATTTAAAACTCTTGTGTGTATTGCTTTAGGGGACTGATGCACTGGTGATTTAATATGGAAGACGCCTAAATAATGGATGACAGAAGAGCTATTAATAAAGGAACCTATATTGTAGTGCTCTCAAGAACTTGTGAATAATGGGAAAATTAGCTTAAGTGGACTAGCTGCCTGGTAAAGACTGTGGGCTCATTAAGATTTGTTGCCTCTTTTCTTTCACTGCTCTAAATATTTCTGAGCAGTTCTGTACTTAGCTCCTGCTCTTATTAAACTGCCAAATCCAATATGGAAGGACAGGTTTTGCCTTTGGAATTTAGTATTCTGAAAGGCATTCTCCCTTGGTGAAATTTTCCACCATCAAAATTGTCTAGAGAATTAACACACAGATTAAAACTAGGATCTGAGTGTGATTGAAAGCTAGAAATCTATTATTTGCATAGATCCAAGCACAAAAAGGAAGACGTTTTATCTAAAATAATTACCACTGGCTTTTAAAGTAAAATTATTTTTTAAGACATTTGCAGGAAATAGAGACAGGCTTTATCTAATAACTTAGGTGATATAAAAAAAAACAGTTTGATCATTATTGCCCAAGATTGCATTGTATGTGCAAACCTGTGTAAGTATTATTATAAAACCTTTCTTTCAGTATTTCTTCCAAGTACCTGCCGAAAGGGTTACAATTTTCAATCCTTCCAACTTAAGCCCATGATAAGAGATCCTATTTTCTCAAATCCTTTCTTAAATGGAGAATTAAACTGAATTTCAAACATTATTCAAAGACCTAATGAGACCTCCATGAAAATTATGGGTAGGGTCATATGTAAAATGCACAAAAATTTAACATTTACCAATGGAGAATTATTAAAATTGAAACAAGTGAGGTCTACTTAAAGATTTTAAGAACTTTAAAAAATTCACTAGATTTCATGCTTGAGAAGTGAGGATTTATAAGCAATTTTAAGCAACAGTGAGGTTTAGCTCTAGATTTAGAATCAGAGAAATTGGATTTGAATTCCAGCTATGTAATCTATTACTTTATGACCTTCGGTTGGTCACATGATGTCTGAGTTTTCTGACTTTTAAAATAGGGATAATAATGTCATTCACACTTATTTCACCAAGTGTTCTTGCAGAATATGAATGAGAAAATATTATATATCTATGAAGTACTCTAGAAGGGTAAGCTATTATTATCCTTACATTTATTATTATATAAAGTGTACATTTTTAATCCCTCATGTATATGAAATCATTGTACCCTATGGCATTTCAGAGAGCCAAGCTGCTTGGAGAGAAAACAGCATAAATGATATTGGGCACCTAACTATGTGCCAGGCATTGTAATGGGTATTATTTTATTTAATTTTCAAAATAATCCTCTAACTCAGGTATTCATTTTAAAGCCAGTTTATAGATCAGGAAGCATTTAAATACTTGGCCAGGTCAGAGCACAAACAGCACAGTTAACTTCTGCCTAGATTTTCTTCAAATAGTGTTCTCTTCTTCACCACACAGCAGTGGAGAGCTTCTCCTCCAAGGCAGGGTTAATAAAAGTGAGAGTTCACTTCCGGGAGGAACACACCTTCCTGATAAAGGTACCTGCCCATCAGTGTAGAGAGAGGACTCCTGACTCTCCCTCTTCAGACAACTGTGACAGTACACCTGCTCTGTAAATTTCCCTGGTGAGGCTTTTTCTATTTCTTCCATGTCCTAAATCCTTCTGGGGTTATTCTGCCTCCTTACTTCTATGCTCTTGAACAAAAGAGCAAATCAGCAGATGAAAAATGCAGTATAAAGGCAGAGTTTGAAAGAAACTATGCATTGGAAAGGGGAGAAAGTTGTATTTTCTAAGTTCCTATTATGTCTTTGTTTCTGATTATCTCATTTAATCTGTTAATAAAACTTCCCTAGGTACATATTATTATTACCATTTTTCACAGAAGAAATTTGCATGAAGGAAGGTTAGGTAACCTGTCTTGGAAGGTAGTTTGATTCCAGATTGTCTGTTTTCATCATTCTCCTTGTCCCCAAAAGATCAGAATGCAAAATAGGGAACAAGGCATAGCATAAGGCATTCATTATCATCAGGGGCTTTATCAGTCCCAAGGGGACGAAAATTGGTTCATGACAAAAAAAATCTTACTCGTTTTATGCATAAAGCACAGATTTGCATGTAATACCTAAATATACAACATATCTGGGTATTAAAATTTAATCAGTGGTGATTAGACAAAAATTTCTCAAAAGGCATTTTAATAGAACAATAACAAAAACAGTTGAGCAACACTGGCATAGGAAGAGAGAGTATATAACTACAGTGAACTAAGCTTACAATGGCTTTGGTTCTCAGCAAGGTCAGAATCAAGTAAGAATCATTGTTTCTCAGCTGCTTCAGCCACGGAGGACGGTATGATCGCCATATATTATCCTAGAACACATGGGGTAGAGTGGGGACAATCCTGGCACTGGAGTGCTGAAATGCTATCCAAACCAAGTGTGGAAGAACTGGAAGTTGGGAAGAATTGGCAAGATCAAGCCACTAAGATTCTAAACAATCAGAGAATCAGAGGGAACTGGTTTGGCCCATACAAGAGTCAACCATGTCTTCAACGGGCTCACCATTCCACACAAAATGCCCTCCCCCATCACACTCTGCCTTCCTAATCCTTCCATCTGCCAGGAGCCAGTCCCATTTCACACTTCCAAGAAACCTTTGACTTTTCCAGTTTACGTCTACTTTCTCCTCTGGAAAGTTCTGATGTCCCCGCACAGGTGCCTTACAACACGGGTGTTGCATTTATTTACAAGGACCTGGATCTGAATCCTGACCCTGAAACTTACGACTGAGTATAATTGATTTATGTTCTTCTTGTGCCGCGGTGTTTCTATCTATAAAGTGGGAATGCTGATGGATACTCTCTCTTTAGCCATGAAGAAAAAAAAAAAAAAACAGGTAAGACATTTCACTGTGCCTGGCTGTTAGTGTTTACTTGCTGAAAATGTAAAAATGTCAACAACTAACTCATTGTCTCTTTAGATCTGGAACGATACACAGTATGTGCCACATTAAAAGTCATGAATCCCAGCTCAGATGTCATCTCCTGCAAGAAGTCCTACTTTTGTCCTCATCAGTTTGACTCTGCTCCTGGCTCCCACTTCTTTGTTGTGCTTTTTACACTGTGTAATGAGCGGTGAGTTTATCTGACCATCTCCTTTACTCCTAACTTCCATATGAATGAGGATCTTTTGTCTTATATAATTTTCTATGTTTAGTACCTAAAATAAAGATTTTTGATGATTGTTGTTCCAATTGATACAATTGGATTACTTGTGTTGCATGAATAGACTTCCTCTTCTCACCTATATATAAAAAATGATACAGCATTTTATCCTCATATCTTAAAGCTGAGACATACATTTTTACCATTTTATACAAATTTATCTTCCATTAGTTTAAAACTTGACTACCTTGTAACTATTCAGATACATCTAGGTACGTACGCAAAAACTACTTTACATAGAAAAAATATATCTCAGCCCCTGTCTTCTACAGTCTATCCTTGTTACTTTCTTCATGCTGTTTTTCTCATTTATTATCATCCATTTGCATACACGGAGGCTGAGCTTTGGAGACAGACAAGCAGGACGTGATTCATTTACATAGTCTTTCCAGTGCCCCAGGGCTAATTTTTAGCAAATGCGCTGGGTGGACTTTTTCAGAAGATTTATAGTATTTATCTTGCAACCTTCTGTTATAAGTCCCAAGAGCACCAGCCTCCCAGTATCTGCAAGAAAAGTCTGTGCTGATAGCCAAGCAATGAGTCCTGGCAGCCATTACCCACAGGATTGTAATAGAGCTCAGTCCTACAGGTACGTATTGACAGCCAATTTCTCTAATTACTCACGTTCACAAATTAACCGAGTGATAACAGAGTGTATTATCTTCATTCTGGCATGCTTTTGGAGATCTTCAGGGAGACCTATTCGATCATTTCCAGGATGGGCTTGAAACAGTGACACATCTTGGAGGAGTTTAAAAGGATCTGATTTATAAAGCATGGCTTATAGAGTCTCTTCATTTCGTTGGTGTATTTTTTTTTCCGATTAACGAACATAATTCAATTAGCAAATGGTGCAGCTTTGTGGTAATAAAAAACGCGAGGCTTTTCATGGTTCAGTCCAGTAGTCAATGTTATAAGCTACATTTCTTTGAGATTTGACTAAGACACATTCATTCATTCCACCAAATGAGTGTTCTTCTCTTATTAGTGCTTTCTTCTCTCTCATTTTTTTTTTGAAACTTAGTGAATGCTTCATTTCCTCAGAAAGCCTCCTTGGGATCCTTCCCTCTATGGAGGCTCTTCCTCTGTGCTCACCTGGACCCTCATGCAGGAGGGAGCATGATTACACTTCATCATCATCCTCTATGTCGTCAGTTCCTTGAGGACCAAGCCGTGTGGCCTGGCACGTTCTCCAGACGAGATGCTGTGTCAGAGACTAGGGATGAAAGACAAGTAAGAGGGAGCCCCTCCTTGAGGGATCACAGGTCAGTAGGAAGAATGGAACTGTAAAGTAACAAGTACAACACAAGGGTTAAAGTCTGTGACCAAGGCACCTCCAACATGCGGCGAATGCAGAGACGAGTGAGGTCATTTCACGGCGGTGACGCTTTCACAAAAACGAGTTCTCCAGACTAGTGGTTTGTGAGAGCTATTGTAAGAATAACCCCAGGGATAATTCTGATATGCAGTTATTACATCGTAAGAAGAAGACAGCTTTATAGCAACCATATACTCACTAGTATATTTATATTGTGATGTGTCCTCACTGTTGATATTGCCATTTGCTATCACCGGATGCAACAGTAATTCAGTGTTTTTGGAAATTTTCTCAGCACCAAATATTTGCAAGAAAGTGTGCTGACTGCTGTGGAGAATAGGAGGCTGAGGACTCTATCCTCTTGAGGACACTGTAAGAGGAGAATTTATTCTGAACGGAACCCTGCCCGCATGTCAGACACTGTACCCGGCGCTCTTCCTCCACTGGCTTATTTAATTTTCACAAACACGCCCGAAGGAAACATTTGTGTTCCCATTCTAGAGATTAGAAAACTGAAGAACAGAAAGACTGAGCAATTTGCTGAGAAATGGCAGAGCCAGACTTCAAAACCAGTTCCTTTTATCTCAAGCCCTTTAGCTTGAAGCCCTCAAGCTTCTTTAATTCTAGTACGTGCTCCCAAAGGAATTACTATCCGAGGAAGATAAAACGCACAGACACATATCCCCCTTATGTGAAGAATAGCATAGATCAGGTATAAATAACGAATAATGATATTTAAGGGAGGGAAATCAATTAAAATCTTTGTGGAGAAGGTTGCAGGAAACATGCAAAAATTTCCCACTTGCCGAAATGTGAAGGAGGCTATCTACCAGAAGAATATGTGGTATTTATCTTTCCAGTAAGTCTCAAGCAGGAAGAGAGACAATAATAACTATTCTGAATACTTGCCATGAATTTTAATGACGATACTAACAATCAACATTCACTGAGTGATTACCGTACATCAGGCAGGGCGTGAGGCTACATGATCTTAACCACTCCTCACCACAACCTATGAATTGGCTGTCATTGTCTCTCATTCAGTCGAGCAAGAAACTGAGGTGTACCATTTAAGCATCTTGCCTGCATTAAATAGGCTGCAGAGCCAGGATTCAAAGCCCAAATTCTTAGCACTGTGTTACCTGAACTCCCCTTCATAAATGCAATGTACTTTCTTAGCTCAGCGTCAAATTCATGATAAATGCTCAATAATAATAAAGGCGACTATCCCTACACAGTCATTTTCTTGTCAAAGGTACAAAAGGGCGACTACCCAGAACAACATCAGAGAAGTCTTCAGAGAGCCCACAGAAAGGGCTTAGCTTTGGGAGCGGTTAGGGGTATGTGTTAAAGGCAGGATGGGGTGCAGAGTGCAGGCACATTAAGTCCAGAAGGGGTCAATTTGAGAAACTACCATGGAACAAACATTTTATAGTATATAACCTAACTAGAACACAACTTTTAGAGCGCACGTTTGAAATGCACATTTGGGATTGAGAGACCATTGAGCTAGACTTGAAAAGTGATTGCATAGGACCGGGGTGGGGGGGCAGAAAGTGAACAAAATAAGTTTTGAGGAATTGAGTTTAAGTGGGTTGGGAGTTGGGACTTGGGGGGTCATGTAAATAAAAATAGGGTGCAAAGTAATAAAAATGGGCTTGGGCTGGGTCAAAGGCATGGAAGAGGGTCATGAGAGGAAAATGTTAACCATGTTCTGGGAAACTCTGTTTACAGGAGTCGATGTGACATACACCTGATGGTCCAGCAGGCTGTTACAGATTTGTGTGACTGGGATAGCCCACTAGAAGAAAAGACAGGTTGATATTGCAGATTTCGGATTGTTCCAGAACTGGGTAATATTAGTTCACTTAATGTTACTCACTGTATCCAAAGTAGCTTTGGTTACTCACACTTTGCATAGACAGATAGATGATAGATAGATAGATAGATAGATAGATAGATAGATAGATAATAGGTAGATTGATTGATTGATTGTTTGATTCGTGGTAGAATTTTCAGTCCCTCAAATTCTGTATGATACCAACAGTTGTCTTTACTTTCTAGTTCCTGTATTCATCTTTCCATAGTTATAGAGACTTTGTTCAACTGTGTTCACCATTGTATTCCCAGGTCCTGGAATAATGCCTGACATATAGAAGGCATTCAGTGCTTATTTCCTGTGTGAATGAATGAGTATTTTCATATCTGTGATAGAGAATTTGTTCTTTACCTCTAATAGGGCATTGGCACTGCTAGGAAAACAAAGAAACCTCTGAACTATCTTCTTAGAAAAAGGCACACATACAAGTTTTCATACAATGACAGGGAATTCTCAGATGCCCTGAGGCCTATGAATTAGTCTCCATGGAATTCAAGACAAAAATCTTTGGGCTCAGTTAGTGTTTCTCTCACTGAAAACCTTGAGAAGGACCTAAATTTAGGATTTCTGTTATATATTTTTTTACAATTTATTTTAAAATGTCTCAATAAAATGTATGTATGTATGAGAGTTAACTTTAATTTTCACCCTATAGCAGGTTCGTGTTTGAAGGATCCAAGTCAGGAGTTAAAATTCCAGATATAGCTACTATAAATCTTGACAGTATTTTTAGGAGTTCCAGAAACATGATTTCTCATTAATGAGTTGAACTGGTTTCAAAAAACTGTAGTTAGACTGGCAACACCAAGCAAAGGTGAGAATGTGGAGCATCGGGAATTCTCATTCATTGTTGGTGGGGATACAAAATGGTACAGCTAGTTTGAAAGAGTCTGGTAGTTTCTTAGAAAATTAAACATTCTTACCAGATTATACAGCAATCACGTCCCTTGGCATGGACCCAAAGGAGTTGAAATCTTACACAAAAACCTGCACATGGATGTGTATAGCAGCATTACTCATAACTGCCAAAATTTGGAAATGACCAAGAAGTCCTTCAGTAGGTGAATGGATAAGTCCCAGACAATGGAATATTACTCAGTGCTAAAAATAAATGAGCCAAAAAGAAATGAAGCCATGAAAAAAAAAACCATGGAAGAAAATTTTGTTTTAAAATAGGAGAGAACATTGGTCAAATTCTAAGAAAAATATTTCAGTAGAATGGTAGAGTGAAAACTTTTGAATTGAAGAATGCTAACAAGCATATTGAGTGCTTGTTCTGTGCAAAATATTATGCCAGGTTTTGTTGGGAAAATGCAACATATAAGACAAACTTGATGAAAGGAAATAATGTTTGAGTTCAAGATTCCTTCAACAGCATAGGAAGACATTATGGAAAATATTATCCAAGAATCATGAGGGCTCAAAAAGTTACTGTTTACTCAGTTTTTAATTCATTAATTTCCTTCTTGTTTATGCATTTTTCCATCCAGTTTATTCACCCATCTTTTCGCAAATCACTACCACACTCTCCCTTTAGGTAAGTGCTCCTCCCCCATTTTCACTATGCAGCTAACAGATGACACCACCACCAACTCTAGGGATGGGCCCAAACTGGGCTAAGATAATTGATACAATGCTCCAGTGAGGATAACTGGATTCATGAATGGCACTGCAGCTCAATTCCAGGCAATGAGAATAAGACTCAAAGACTGTGTTAGACTCCTAGGAAATAAAGCTTTTCCTTCTTTCCAGCACTAAGCCCCTTTGCTGCAACTTGAGGCTGAGCCCAGAATGGCCAGAGGCCCTCAACCTGAAAGGCATAGGAAAGGAGAGGCAAGCCAAGACTCATGCGATATCATTTTACTTGCTGGATTAAACTTTACCTGAAGCTTCACTTTTAGATACTTTCTAAAAGTATAGAAGTATCTCTAAACTTTCCAGGTACGTAATATGTTATCATTTTTATTTAAACTGATATGATGTGAATTTTCTTAAACTTGCCTTTAACAAAAGTTCTCATGGAAAAAAGTCTTTAGTAGCTCATGGAGAAGGCCAAGGTAGAGACGAAAGTTCATGAAGGCAAAAGATGGGCTAAATCTAGAATGATCTGAACTAGAAAACAAAGGGATCTGAGAGATACTCTAATTAGCTAGAGCTTGGGCTTTGAGATAATTCATTATTCATCTCACTGTGCTCTTAAAACCTGCTCCGTAGACTACACTTGTCATTGATGTTACCCAGCTCTGTCTTAGAGCTCATTGTTCAAATGTTTCTTTCTTTCACTAGATTGTAAATGAAAACTCCTTGAGTTTTCTTGAGGGAAGAAGCTATTTCTTACTCATGCGGGCAGACTCGTGAGCCCCAGCATAATGCCCGTCACATAGTAAATAGCTGTAGCATTACATTGACTTTTAGAGCAGGGAGGGATGCGGTGAGAGAATGTGGCAGATTACTCTGAGAGCAGTGGGCAGAAAGACTGGGATGGGAGAGGGAGCAATGGGGAATGAAGCCAATTAGGTATGCATTTCAGTATTCCAGAGAAGAATGGATAAGGGCTCAGAGAACTAAATCAACAAAATGTTAAGATCTAAATATAAACAGCCACATGAATAAAATGGACATGGCCACACAGCTGAATGTTCATACAGTATTTCTTTTTCCTCTTCTCTTGTATTCCTATGAAGTTCTTAAAACCGTTGCCCATGGTAACATTCAGTGGAAAGCTGACCAGCATTTGGACACATCTATCAGATCAAACATTAATGAGAGAGGCCTGTTTCTTTTTTCTATTGAGTCAGTTGTTCCAAATATAGACTAAGCATGTTTCTTAGAGCAATAGAAGTGACTAGAATGGATTCCAGTACCAGAAGTGTCTATTCCATACTACAAATATAAGCAAGCTTGAAATTAATACACCGTAATGTGAGAAATAAATGTTTAAAAACATCTCAAATATTTTTCAATTTTTGTTGTATTTTAGAGTGTTGACCTCATACTTTCTTTCACGGTAGCACAATGTTGAATAAAAAGAGAAATGCATAATCTAAGGAAGTATTGGTCTTAAAGAAACTTGAATGTATTTGAATGAGAGGCAGTTTAGAAATAGGCTGAGTGTCTATGTTCATAGATGATTGAGGATATTTTCTATAGATTCAGTCTTAAAAAGCAACACAGTAGCCACATCTTTCATAAACTAAAGTTTCTTTCATTTTTTTTTAATTTAAAGGTAATATTTCTCATTTAAAAGTTAATCAATTTGGGGGTGCCTGAGTGGCTCAGTCGGTTAAGCATCCAACTTCAACTCAAGTCATGATCTCAGTCCATCAGTTCGAGCCCCACACTGGGCTCTGTGCTCACAGCTCAGAGCCTGGAGCCTGCTTCGGATTCTGTGTCTCCCTTTCTCTCTGCCCTTCTGCCGTTAATGCTCTGTCTCTCTACCTCAAAAAACAAATAAACATTAAAAAAAATTTTTTTAAGTTAATCAGTTTAGAAATTTTGGAAAATTAAGAGGAAACAAAAACACAGAAAGAAGGATGCAATCACTTCCTTGATTTAATCTCTTAACATAACCAAATGTAAATACTCTCTAAAATTTTTTTCGAGTATTATTTATACGAACACATCTATGCAAATATTTTTCACCTTTTGGGTTTTGCTTAAATGTCTCTTCTTTACAGAAGTCTTCCTTAACTTCTAATTTGTAACATGGATCCTTTCTTGTCTTCATTGTCCTTTTCCATAGCACACATACTTTATAGAACATAACACAATTTTTTACAGTGATTGAATATTTTTTAATGCCAGCATTGCATATAAGAGTGGGATCATCATATTTTTTTTCAATTCCTATAAAACATGAGGCAAGTACTTGGCATATAACACATTCTCAAGTTAAATTATTTATGAATTTTCAGACACTATGTTACAGTGGTTTAAGGAAGCCAGAAGGGCTTGAACCCTGCTGTGGAAGGCAGAATACTATATGTTATCTTATGTAGTAAAAGCAACTTTACTAGTATAACTACATTAAGTACCTTGAGATGGGGAACTTATCCTGGATTATTCAGTGGGTCCAATGGAATCACAAAAGTCCTTATGAGAGGAAGGTAGGAGGGTCAAGGTCATAAAAAGACATTATGATGACAGAAGCATAGAGGGAGAGAGAAAGAGAGTGAGAGAGGAAGATGCTATGCTACTGGCTTTGAAATTGGAGAAAAAGTCCATGAGCCAAGGAGCATAGGAGGCCTCCAGACTCTAGAAAAGACAAAGAAACAGATTCTCCCTGAGAGCTTCCATTAGGAATCAGCCCTGTCAACCCATTTTAGACTTCTGACCACCAGAACTATGTATGAGAATCAATTTGTGTCGCTTTAAATCACTATGGCTGTGGTCATTCCTTCCAGTAGCCATAAGAAACGTATCTGCCTGCTTTGCATATGAAAGATCTCAGGAAAGGAAACCATCCCCTCTGTGCCTCAGTTTCCTGATCTGTAAAATGGATAAACAGCACCTGCCTCACAGCATAGTTTAAACCTGAAAATATATGCAAGTCATGCAGAAAAGTGCTTGGCATGTCCTATGGTCTCAATAAATATTTACCTTTTGGTAAAAGGACAAATTACCAACCAAATGCCATAAGTGTCAATGACTCCTTCCTTATCTATCTCAGGTCAGCAGGTTCTCATATGTGCCCCAGTTTTCACTTATACTCGGACAGTGGCCTCAGCCCAACATAATAAAATGGTAACAAGGAAGGTGTTTTAACATAACTATAGTTAAACACAGGATATTAGAGATTGTCTTGTGTTTTGATTCTGCCTCTATAACTTATTCACAGGGGAGAGAGATTACTTGTCCCACTTTACCTGGGAAAAGTCCTAATTTATAATTATTGACCCAGAATAATTAATAGTGCCCCCTTTACTCTTCAAAGTGTCCTGGTTTGCACAATGAATTATACATTCACTCCATCCTGCACTTTGGATGACTCACCTAATATATCTGAGAGTTTATTCCTCATCTATAAAAAGAAGTGACACTATTTGCCCTGTAGGATGCTGGATGGATTAAGTAACATGAATGATGAACATGGCACTCACAGTAGATGCTCACTCTGAATGAGTTTCCTTCCCTTCCAGTAATGACTGAGCGCCTTAAACTAAAAACAGAGATGCAAACATTGTGGGGTCCATTGGTTAATTAGTATTAGAAGAAGGTACTTAAAAGCAGGATGTAGCCGGAGAGGGAAACTCAGACTCAGTCAACTTGCCACAGCTAGAAAGGACCACCAGAATCACGGGATCTCAGAAACAGAAAAGATCTTCCTCACTTTCAAATCCAATCCACCCCACCACCATACAGAAACCTCCCTGCAACATCCCTGACAAAGCCATCTCCTGATTATGATGAGTGGTTAACATGTATGGAGTGCTTATCATGACCAGGGCATCATGACTTGCATCATCCATGTATTACTTTAAATCATCTTTACAAGAGTTATAGAAAGTAAGCACCATGAACTTCACTGTGAGGATGAGATTTGCAAGGCTGTGTAGTCAAAAATCCAGTCTCTTGCCTCCTAACAAGTTTTTGGTGATCGTAGAGGATTTTGGCGAAACAATTAGAACCCTAAGGTCCGTGCTTGAAGAACACAAGAGTCCAAAATGTCCTTGAAACATCTAAATAATTTGCAAGGCTTTCTTTGTTGGAAAGGTTGCTTTAGTTTTATGAATTTTATTTGGCAAATGTTAATTCCTATTTGCTAGTATTTCCTTTTTTAATCACCATGAAATGCTGCAATATCTTGAAACGCAGGAAGGTGCTCTGTGGTTAATGGTCAGCGACAAGAATCACACATAAGAATTGTTTGTTTGTTTTTTCCAAAACAATCAACTGGTTGTGGGGTTTGAGAGAATATTTTTCTTTCCTAATGGGAAATCCATAATGCAATGATTGTATAGTTGACAGAGAAGAACTGAAGATACTGGAAAGTGTTTAGGGTTTTGAAGACCGAAAACTTTATTCCAGTTGGTCTGAAATAACTCATCACATGAGCTTGAACTAGTCATTTTACTAATTTGTGCCTTTCTTACCCTTTCTATAAAATGAAAGCTTGGGGAGATTGTCATTAACATCCTTTCAAGTTTGACCAGATTCTGATTCTCTGAAATATGGCCTAGATTCCTTGCAAATTGTCACTTTGGCAACATAGCCTGGTGCTTAGAAAGTGCTCAGGGCATTCAGAAGAATGCAGTTTTATATTTCACAGATGGAAACTAATTGAAATTCTTTAGGTAGATCAAGTGTAACCGCAAAAGCTTGCACAGTCCTGTAGCAGACCCTTAGCCCAGAACGGCTTCAGTCTGTCAACAGCACGCAGTGTGTTGCAGTGAAATTGGTAATCATCTGTTTTTCTTAGGTTAAGTTATCACCGGCAGCAGAGTTTCGTTGGGTCAAGGACACTGGGTTGCCTACTGGGGATGGTTCATGCTTAGGATCTTGGAAACCAGAAGCAGTTTTCTGATTCTACAGAAAGCAAAAGTCTCAGAAGGGAAATGCGTTCACCATTTGGACCTCACTGTGCGCTGTGATTTTGAAGACAGTTTTGGTTTTAGCCTCTCCTCTCTGTCCACATTGTGAGCCCATTCTTCTCGAGCCCATTTTCCCCAAAGTTTGAAGCATACCACTGTTCACCTTTTCTAGCTGCCTTTCACTCTTCATCCCTCTTTTGGGGCATCTACTGTGAATTTTCTCTTGCCTGCTTACATTTTATGTATTTGGATTTATTCTTGCTTGTGTCTATTCCTATTTCCTAAATTCTAGTTCTATGACTTTTACCCCAAATAGCCAACCTGATACTACCTCTCAACAGCAAAAAAAAAAAAAAAAAAAAAAAAAAAAAGTGAAACAAAAAGAAAAAAAAATGACTGACTTGTTATCAAGATCAATTTCACCCTAATTATTTCTCGATCGTGAGTGTTGTGCTCTCTCCCATGCTTAAAGTTGAAGGTTCATAAAGGATTCAAATACATTCTTCTATCTTCTACAGAGAACTGACAAGCTATTGGAAGAGTAGACACATAAACTACCCTTTATTTTAGGGAGAATGACTGGTTTTATAGAACAGTGCTTCTCAAGCTATCTACGGTGAAGGATCAGTTTTGTTGTTTTAATTTCCAATGCATTGTACACAGATACTTTTATATAATAAAAATAGCACTTAAAGTTGTTGTGATGATATCAAATTGTTGCAACAGTTTTTAAATGCTTATGCTCAAATTCTTTAAAAATTTTTTTCAATGCTTACTTATTTTTTAAGAAAGACAGAGACAGAGCTTGTGCAGGGGAGGGGCAGAGAAAGAGGGAGACACAGAATCCAAAACAGGCTCCAGGCTTCGAGCTGTCAGCACAGAGCCCGATGTGGGGCTGGAACTCATGGACTGTGAGATCATAACCTGAGCAGAAGTCAGTCGCCCAAACAACTGAGCCACCCAGGTGCCCCGCTTATGCTCAATTTCTGTGCTTTGCCCTTACAAGTGGGCAGTCAACAGTTTGCAAAACACCTCCTTCTGCAGACAACAGTTTGAGAGCACTCTGTTAAAACATAGTAAATAAGATGCAGTTGGAAAACACGTGAATGTTCAGTTCATCCTGGCTGCGGCATGAAAGCAGCCTCCCAGAGAAACATAAGGACCCACTTTTTCATTCGCTTCCTCCTCCATCTTAGCTTACTTGAAGGTCTAGTTTCCACTTGCTTCCATCAGATCGCCCTCGATCCGGTCACCCACTCCCTCCTAAAACACACCGCTGTTCTTTTGTTTATATCATGTTTTTCCTCCTGTCCGTTTTCCCGTCATGGCTGGTCCCTCTGTGTTGTGTTATCCTTACACTCTCCACTGACTCCCGCACTCGCTTCTTCAGAGCCCATTGTGACTGGGGAGTAGGACTCACTACACCAAGGCAGAGAGAGGTCTGAACACACCCTTCCGCTATTATGCTCATGCAACGTCTCTTTGTGCCGCCACCCAAGGCCTCTGCCATCTAATTCCTGTCAACTTGTTTTGCCACAGCAATCTCATCATGTCAGCAGCCCTGCATCGAAGTTGAATTATTGACTGTTTTCCAATGGGTCCTGGACTTGCACACCTTCATGCCTTCAGTCATGTTTATTTCCTTCTGCCTTAAACCCCCCCCCCCTTTACTATTCTCCAGCCCCACTGAGCTTTCTCTGCAGAAAATAGCTATTCTTCAATGCCCAACTTGAATACCATACCATACCTGCCATGAAATCTCAGAAGATCATCCCACAGTTGGAATAATTACTCAATCTGCTAATTTCTTAATCTATTCCATTTTGCCTCGCTTCTGGCACTACAGACTGTCTCAAAACATGGTTTGTAGGCACATCACCTATCACCTATCATCCATGCAAGCTCTCTGAGGTCACACTTAGTGCCTTATTCCTTCCTAGTAGGTTCTTAGCCTCTGTTTGACCCTCAGTCAATTATTTACTTTTTTATTTGCCTACAGTTTTCTGAACCTTCTAAGTGCTGGCCATACCTTCTCAGCCATCCCAGAACTCCCAGTGTGTTGGCAGAAAGCAGATACATTAACAGGTAATTATCAAGCTGTTTTTGGTAAGTGCAAAGAAAGTGTTTTGCATTAAGCAATATAGAAGATGGGAGGAAGGATGCCCAGCTCAGAATAAAGGTGAGCACGGTGCCTAGGGAGTCATTCTTCAGGAGGTGCCAACCGAGAAAGATAAGCAAGCCCAAGAAAGGCATGCGGGAGGGGGGCCAGGGGAAAGTGTTCAGGCTGTCCCCCTTGGAACCCCAAAGGTTCCAAGACAGGAAACAGCTGTCTGGTGTACACAGTAGGTATAGGCAGGTCCTATCACTAGAGAATAAAGACAGAGAGGTGGCTACTTAGAAAGATGGAGCATATGAACGAGTGTATGTAAAGAAGCAATGCTTCTTGCAAACAGATTGGTTTTACAAGCAAACACAAACCCCAAGTATATTAAAAAGTAGTGAGGAATGATACACAATGCTAATATTCACATAGCCATTTTGACTTACTGGTATTTTACAGCTATCTGATTGCTTTTCCCATTTGATTCTGCTCCCTGGTACAATTCTGAGAGTCTAACTCCAGTTTATTCCCTGAGACTTCTTTGTGGACTGACAGGCAGCTGCAGTTCTCTTGTTGGCCATGGCTAAGAGTCATTCAACCAACCAACCATGTTTCTAAATAAAGCAGTCCAGCAACTATATTGGATTGAATGGAGCACTCCCCCAACCCCTTACATTCACATGTCCTCAGAACCTCATAATGTGGACTTATTTGGAAATAAGTCTTTACAGATAAAATTAGTTAAGATGAGCTCATACTGGATTAAGATGAGCTCCAAAATCATTTGGCATCCCTATAAGGAGAGGAAGATTTGAAAACAGAGGCAGACACACAGAGGGAAGACAGCACTGTGGAGAAAAGGCAGAGAATTCAGTGGTGCAGCTAAAAGCCATGAACTACCAAGGACTGCCAACAACCACAGGGGTGATGAAGCAAGGGGAAGATTCTCCCCTAGAGCCTTCAGAGACAGCATGGTCCTCATAACATGTTGATTTCAGACTTCTAGTGTCTAGAATTATGAAAGAAGAAATGTCCACAGCATTGGGCCACCAAGTTTATGGCTATTACAGCATCCCTAGGGTACTAATATAACAACGTAAATAGATCAGACGTAAACTCTTCCGTAATTTGGCCAATCATCTCAGAAACATCTTCTCCCTTCCAGCCTCAGACGTTTCATTTCCATGGAGCATTCTGCTGAAATTTTGCACATCGGAGGCATGGCCAGATTCTCTTAAAGGCCTATGAATTTATTCTCGTTCTCTAAATCCACTAAAATTAGGTAAATGAATCTCATTTAATTTTAAATAAACTTGCGTTTCATCACGTGTTCTGAGTACAAAACTTTGATGCTCTTTGTATACATGGGTCTTTGTCGTATCAAGTAGCTCCAGGTTCAGGATATATTTGTCACATCTACACAAGGTGCTGTTTCCCAAGGTGTGTTGTTTAATTGATTAAGAACAAGTAACTTGGGCAGATAAACTATCCAAGCCTGTGAACGTATATATAAGATACAGCTTACTAGTGCATATTCTTTGATAGAATTGAAGGTTCTCCATGACCCAGTATATCTTGGAACTGTGCCTCAATAGTGAGTTGGCTCTTTCCTGAAAAATAGGTTGTTGTAACTCCTCTCTCTGATAATGACTGAGTGCTTCTCAGTGGGCTACCACGTGTATTTATAGGAAGATTTGAGATGATTACACTTCTCTTTAAATGGTTCTCCCTACTGTTGAGAGTACCACGTTAGCATTCATCTCAATGACAAATATGGGAAGCCATTTGTCAGAAGGTGAGGGAGAGGGTAAGCGTGGCACTTGGTGTTGCAATAATATCAATAATTTGTGGCCTCTCAAGTCCATTTATCTCCAGTGTTCAAACCTTGTGGTACAGATGCCTGACTTTCCCAATTGTGGTCAATGTCAAGACACAGATAACCACATGCACTCAATCAGAGGGAGAAAGGAAGCTGCCTGATAGGCAAGGGCACACTTAAAGAATATGAGCAGGTTAATAATGCTCTCATCAATAAGGTGAAATGACCTGTTCTTTACCCCAGTGCTTGTTTTTGACAAGGGGCCTTGATCCACTGTTGCTGATAAATTGCTGGGTAGAATGAATGCCTATGTTCAGACCCTGTCATCTGTCAGAGATATTATTTTTGTTTTTTCCCGTGGTGAGCACAGGTACAAATTTCCTAACAAAGGCGTTAACTTCAGTAGTGTAAAGCATCAGTGTCACTTTGAAGGAGCTGAACACACAGAATAGCAATGCAATTGACTTACTCAATTGCACAATCAGACTTATTATATACAATGCTTTAATGAAGACAATATTTTAATCTACTTATAAAACAGTTCCTTATCAATGACTACATTACGGATAAAGGAGAATTTAGTAAAAGGAATTGGGTAACAGTTGGTAATAACAATTGGCTGTGGGGCATGTGTCTTATAAGCAAAATATATCCAAATTAAAGAATTACTTCTTACATATCATTCAATAGTTTTTATGTCTACCTATTATGAGTGAAATATCTTATTCAATAAATTATTATGAAGAACTTACTGTGTATTTTAGGCACTGCCCTGGATCTAGAGTTTATTGTTGAATGAATAGACGGATTACTTATTTTCATTTATTTATGAATTCATTCAGTCATACAGTCACTCAAAAGTATTCTTGGAGTGCATACGCTGTGCAAAGAATTATGTTAAGAGCTCTTCCTTGTCAGGGCACCTGGGTAGCTCAATCAGTGGAGTGTCCAACTCTTGGTTTCAGCTCAGGTGATGATCTCATGGTTCCGTGGGTTTGAACACCGTGTAAGGCTCTGCACTGACAGTGTGGAGCCTGCTTGCGATTCTCTCTCTCCCCTTCTCTCTGCCCCTTCCCGACTCGTGCTGTCTCTGTCTCTCTCAAAATAAATAAATAAGTAAACTTACAAAAAACAAAACAAAAAAAGAGTTATTCCTCGTCTTCAGGGAAACTCCCCAGGCTAGCACAGAAGGTGAAAAGAAGATAACTGGTTAAAATGCAAATATAATAACGATATATATAATATATGAGGTCTGGCAATAGAGAGAATGAGGTAATTAGCTCAGAGGAATGTGGGAATGCATGAAGGGGGCAGGAGAGCTCACTGAGGAGACAGCACTTTACCTGGAATCTGAAAGATAATTAGAAATTTGCTGAAAGAACATCTGAGACAAAGACATTCCAGTGATATGAGGAAAATGTGAGCAGTGAATGAGAAAAAGGAAACAGGAAAAATTAGGTAACTAAATAGTTTGGGATCACTGATAGGAAGGCATGAACTCAAGAGGCGTGGGGATCAGGAACAGAGAGATAGGTGAGGGTCAAGTAGGACAAAGACCGCAAATATTCCAGTGAGTTCAGGATGAGTTCAGGATGGTAACCTGAGACATTATTTCAGTGAAGTCAGGGAAGGAAGCTGGAATACAATGGGTTCTGAGCCTGTGGGTCCCAGAAGACAGGGCATCGCTCACCATGCCTGAACACAGATGGTGCTTCGTAAATATTTCCTTTTTCTCGTTCACTGCTCACATTTTCCTCATCTCATTAGAATGTCTTTTGTCTTGGATGTTCTTTTAGCAGATTTCTAATTATCTTTCAGATTCGAGGTTAAGCATTGTCTCCTACTACTGAGTGGATACATTCATAATATGTAACATAAATACAAGAAAGGAGAGAGTACAGGCTTTTGGGAAAGAGGGCCATGATTTGAGGGGAGTTAACACTGACAGAGCAAGAGCCCAGGAGAGGGAGGGGTGGGGGCAGGAATCGAACACACTGGTACAGGGATGAGCCACGAAGCAGCTCCTTAGGCAGGTGGTGGCAAGAAATGTTTATGGGGCACTTCCATGTTCTGAAGACTGTAAGATTCCCCACAGAGATTCACAAATGTGTCAGAATCTTCCTGCCTCTTGTTCATATGCTCCCACCTTCACCCACTGACTTCATCCTTTTTAAAGTTATGATCCTACATCAAGAAACACATCTTGCCAAGCCTGGGTGGCTCAGTCGGTTAAGCGTCTGACTTTGGCTCAGGTCATGATCTCACTGTTCCTGAGTTCAAGTCCTGCATCACCCGGCTCTGTGCTGACAGCTCAGATCCTGGAGCCTGCTGTGGATTCTGGGTCTCCCCTTCTCTCTGCCCCTCCCCCACTCATGCTCTGGCTCTGTTTCTCTCTCAAAAATAAATAAACATTAAAAAATATTAAGAAACACATCTTAGATCATGATGCAAAACACACACACATACACACACACACACAGACCTCTTACCCAAAAGTTTTACCAAACTTCTACCTGGTATACACTTTTACTTAGTATGTGACATGCATTGTGTGTTATTATGTGTTTGCACCTTATTCCATTGTATTAAAAACATCTGGTTAAGATGTACAATATTTATTACTATTGCAAGGGTTCTTAAACTTGTTTTGTACCATGACACCGTGGTAGTATGGTCGAGCTTATACACACCTCAGAAAAATGTTGTTTGAATATATAAATTATACATTATATAATATATAATATATTAAATAAGGTTACAAAACAAATCAGCTCTATTATGATAGAGTTATCAAACTATTAAAGACGCATTAGGAAAATAAGATAAAAACAGAGAGGGAGGTAAGCCCTAAGAGACTCTTAACTACAGAGAACAAACTGAGGGGTGCTAGAGGGGAGGTGGGTAAGGGGATGGGCTAAATGGGTGATGGGCATTAAGGAAGGCGCTTCTCAGGATGAGCACTGGGTGTTGTATGGAAGTAATGAATCATGGGTTCTACTTCTGAAACCATTATTACACTGTATGTTAACTAACTTGGATTTAAATAAAATTAAAAAAAAAGACACAGTAGCAACAGGTCTAATAATTAGCATAATTTTAAAGTAGTAAAGAACATAAAAAGCATTTTGAGATATTCACATTACAATGTGATATGAAATATTTTAAAGTCTATTGGTTATGAAGTCACAGATGCTGCTAATAATACTGTGGCTTGTTTTCTGCATTTATATTTAAGTGAAATGTTAAATTTCGGTTAGGGTTAATGAAAACACATATAAAATATTCTTTTTATCCAGTTCACTGACCCCCTGAATGCTCTGGTCCACCTGCCCGGGTTAACACACCTGTGCTAATGGCAGTTTGGGAAGAACTGACTGCCTTCTGTCGCTTTGCCTCATCTCCTCCATTCTTGTCCTCACACACCCTGCTCTCCTTATATCAGCCTTCCTGCTCTTTGTCAAACACATAGGGCAGGCTTCTGTCCCAAGGCCTTTATACCTGCCATGTCCTCCTCTGTCTATAACAGTCTCGTCAGATATTTATAGCTTGCTCCTTCATTGTGTTCAGGTCCCTGATCAAATGTTCCTCCTCAGAGACCCTAGAAGAGTGCCCCCCTTCCTCCTGTATTGCTTTAACCTGCTTTCTCAATTCACAACATCCATCTACCTAGTAATATATCACGGATCTGTCTGCCTATTAGAATGCAAGTTCTATGAAGCAGGGATGTCTCTGGCTCAACTTCATAGTAACTGGCATACAGCATGATCAGTTAACATTTGTTGAAGCAGATCATTTCAACAAGCTATGGTAGGTGCTTAGATGGGGCAAACCCAATGTCCTGGGGACTCAGAGAAGAAGCCAGCTCCAAGGAGGAGATATTGTGTAGATACCATCTTAAAATCATCAGAGACGGAAGGCAAGAAGAATATGAAACATTTCATTTGGAGAGATGTTTAGGTTCCAATCTGGAAGGTCTCAAGTCATGTTTAATGAAAATAAATGGCTTTTTCAGTCATACTTTAATGGTCTTGATTTTGTATTTGCTCTTTACATTCTAAGCCCTGCATTAATTAAGAATTTTTTTTTTAAGAAGCAACATAAAGTTGGCAAAATAAATAACAGAGTTCCAAAGATGAGTTCTATTATCAAAGAACCGGGCAGGCGGTACGGGCTCTGCATTTTGTACTGATAGAACCACATTACTTTTCATAAGGAAAACTTGATTCATGTTTCCATTAAGACATATTACAAGCATTCAAATCCATCAAAAGGGAAATGTAACATTTGAATCTCAACCAGCAAATCACTGATGCCACTGACTTTTTTTCCTCACTGAAATGGTTTTCTCCTCATTCAAATTCTTATATTAACCAGACTTGAGACAGGCATGGTTTTATGCTGATTGAAAGAGTGTTTCAAGATAAATGTCAGCAAGCTTTATCTGAAAATGCCAGATCCAGTAAGTTACAGGTGGTACTGAAAATCAGAAATTGACATAATTTTAATTAGCCTCTAGTTAGCAAACACATATCTAATAAGTGGTCATTAAGCTTGTCCTTTAAAATAGGCATTCAGTTGGTATAAATTTTTCTCTCAGTTATGCCCCTTTGTCCTTTAAGAGCATAACAGAAAACCATGAAGGTGTGCATATGCAGAGAAAAATCTCTGATGCCTTATATAAGACAAAAAAAATCAGTAAATGATATATTACATACTAAAAATGTAGGTATACAAAGGGTCAGAGAAAGATAACAATCCTTACATTCGTTTGTCCTACCGATATTATTTGGGATCATAACAATGCTATATGCTGGGCTGAGTGCTGGAATTATAAAGGGAGCAAATTAGACAAGGTGCCATCTCCTGGAGTTTACCTTCTAACCAGGGGATAGATAACAACAAGCATATGAATGAATTCACGTACTTACGAGTGTTATGAAGACAATAAAATGAATAATAAAGGGATTTGATCCGTATAGGTCTTCAAAGTCCCTTAGAATAAAGGCAATTGAAGTTTAATCTCTGGTCCAACCAAGCCCTCACACTTCAAAAGTAGCAGCAAGAGAAATTCCTACATCTTTTACAGAGGCCATATGCAGCCTACAACAGATCCCATGATGCAAATATTACCTTTCTAAAATCCAATCTCTCCCAACAAGTTACTCATTCCAGTATAATCCTCCATCAACAAGATTTTCCAAATATTATTCATCCCCTTTCGTCTGTTTTTACTTGGCTATCCTTAGCCTCAAGTTATGTGATTTTTGTCTGAGAAGCCCAATGCATGGTACAGTAAATTAGGAAAGGCTTTCTGGATTCCATGTAAGTCTGGAAGGTGGTGGTAGATTAAACTGGAGAACAGGGGCGGCTAAAACGAGAACAGTTGGGAAATCAAAGGTGAAAGTGGAAGAAAAATCACTTCCCAATAGGGCAGCCACCTCCAAATGCCTTCCTCTCTAGTCTTCAGGTGGAAGAATGTCACTTTATAGACAGCAATCCCTTAAATCAATGTTGAAACATTTTTCCCTTAAAATTGCATGTGTGCTTTAGTAGCATTTTTCTTGTCAAAGTCTGCCTAAAGGAAATAACAAGATATGCAGTCAGATATTTATTCATAAGGATGTTCATCTCATTGTTATTTATAATATTGAAAAATTGAAAATAAGAATCTAAATAGGCCAAAATATGGAACTGGTTAGATTACACACACACATATACACACACACACACTTATATGTTTATATATGAGGAATACTTTAGAGCCATTACAAGTGATGTTGCAGAAGAATATTTAGTGGGAGTGTGTGCATGGTATGTAGTTCGATGAAAATTAAAAGGCAGTTTACATAAAGGATGTGCAGTGTTGTCTATCTATCTATCTATCTATCTATCTCCCCAAAACGTAATAGTGGTAAATTGAGTAGTTTGAAAAAAACACAACTTTTTATTCATGTTTTTTCCAAAACTTTCTAAAGCCAGCATGAGTTACCTTTTATAATCAGGAAAATACATCTTTTTGTGTGGTGAACACTTGTTGAAGAGACACAGGTTCATTGTTTGTCACTTAAGTGAGGGTTAGCGTCGAGTCAGAGTTCTGTGGCTGAGTCTTGAGATAAAACGGGTAAGGACTAAAGGTGGCAGTGCAGAACGGAGCTGACGACGAACTCCAGTCGTTCAGGGGAATGAGCCAGATGTGGGAAGAGGGGTTCTGTCAGGAAATGACATGAATGAATCCGAGAAACCTTAAGAATTAGCCACTGGGGCTTTTATTTATATTGGGTGGAAATTCATGAGGCTTTGTCACTCCCTGGAATAGGCTGGGGCTTTGCATTTATATTGGTTTAAGCTCCACACGGGGCCTTGAGTTACCAACTGGAAGCCAGACGGTTCAACTCCAAGACTCTGTACAGGGCATTTAGCCACTAAAACTGCCATATGTTCACATGTACTGTGGGCGTAGGAATGACTTCTCTGTCCTCTTCACCTCTAAGGGTTGTTGGGAGGCCATCACAGATCCAAAGCAAACAACTAACCAAACAAATCCTGTGTAAGAAAAATCTTTCAAATGTATAAACACTACACTGAGGAGACACCATGAGCAAACACTGTACTGTTGTTGAGACTCTGCCTTTGTGATATCATCTGTAAAATGGGGATAATAATAGTCACCACCTCATAGGTTGTTACAATGATTGAATGTGTTCATGTATGTAAAATACTGAGCAGAGTGTCTAAGTGTGAGTGTTTAGTGCTTATTGCTAGTCAAGAATAACCATTATTCTTGAAGCATGTGGCACTTTCCTCAAGGTGATTCATAGAAGTAACTGGTACTTTCCTAAGCTATATTTATTTATTCTCTGAGCAAAAGTAATGGCTTAATAATGGAGAACACTCTATATGATAGAGGGCATTTTCAGTAATTAATGTTAATAATAAAAATATATAAGGATGATTTAAAAGTAGAGATCTATTTGTTGTTTCAGGAACTTTATGTGCAGACCGAAGAGTTATTTTTTTTTTCTGTATACAGATAAAAATAATGAAAGAAATTTATATTTCTGTGGAAATGTCTTTGCTAACAAATTCTAAGCAAATGGCATTGTACATAACACTTGCTAATGGGTTTGCTAAGAATGCAGGTTTGTTTCCTTGTCACTAGGACAATCCCCAATACATCCTGGAGTGGTTGGAGCCTGGCAATCTCAGAGTTTGAATAGATTATGGGAGTTATGGATAAATCTGTGTATGAGATCTTCACATGGGCAAATCCAGGAACTAGAAACTCTCCACCTGTAACTAACAGTTACCTTAAATATTTCTGCGGGGTCACCTGGGTGGCTCAGTCAGTTAAGCAACCAACTTCTGCTTAGGTCATGATCTTACAGTTTGTGAGTTCCAGTCGTGCATGGGGCTCTCTACTTTCAGCACAGAGCCCACTTCAGAGGCTCTGGCCCTTTGTCCCTCTGCCCCTCCCCCAGTCTCCCCCTCTCTCAAATAAATCAACATTAAAAAATTATAAATACTTTCTGCAGTGCAGGAAATAACACAGAAGCAAATGAAGTTAAATCCCTTAGTTATCTGGTCCTTCAGCAACTGGTTTTATAAACCTGTTTATACCTTTTCATTGTCTGAGCATAAAATATTCCTGAGGCTATAAAACCAAAATCAAAACTAAAACAAGCCTCCTGTTCTTTGGAGTGCTTTAGTGCATGAATACCTTGGTTGGAGAAGATCCCTGGTCAGTTTTTTTTTGGAGGAAATGACACATGCCAAGCCCCATGGACCACAAGGATAGACTTGACTGCAGATTTGCTGAATTCATTGACATATGGAGAGCTTTAGTGTGTTGTAAAACATGGAGGAATTGTTAGTGCTGAAATGGCTTTCTCTGGGAGAAAGAAACTTTTCATTGGCCCATTTAGTTGGGTCAATATTTTAATAAAAAGTTCATCTTCACTGTTCATTCGTTTCTCTTAATTGTGGAAGATTAACACATACTGACAGTTTCCCTCTGTACCACTTACCACCAAAACCAGGCTATCAGTGGCTAAAGACCAAAGCCACTTATAAAATGGCTTCCTTATAAATTGTTCAGTAATCTGAATACTTGTTTTTGCTTTTTGGATAGACAAATGTTTACTAGCCATAAAGCTCTACCACATCGACAGTTCGCATTTATGTTTCTACCAGTAGAAAGAGGTAGTTTGGGAAGAACACGTTTGTGACTGGCTATGTATCTATTCTATTTATAATACTGAATATAAACCTACTAATCCCACAGAGAGGAAAATGTCTTTCCAGTTGAATTCTCTATCAAACTGAGACACAGAATGTTAATTCTGCACCAATGTTGATGAATTCTGATTCTAAAAATATTCCATTAAATGCATCACGAAATACTCAAGTTTGAGGTTAGTTGAAACTATTAGGATATTTTTCAACATTTAAAACAAATGCTTTATTAAAATGCACATTTAAATGAGATGCGTCTCTGAGCCCTGATTCTTTAAGTTGCTAAGTCCTCAATAACAATAATTAATGCTTCCATCTCATTACTAATAAAATGACAAATTGAATATTGTTTATGCAATACAAAATTCAAATTTATTCAAAAATATTTTTATTAAAGTTATTTATTTATTTGAGAGAGAGAGCCAGCATGCACAAGTGGGAGAGGGCAGAGAGAGAGAGGGAGAGAGAGAATCCCAAGTAAGCTTTGTACTGTCAGCATGGAGCCCAATGCGGGGCCCAAACTGACAAACCTCGAGATCGTGACCTGAGCTGAAGTCAGATACTTAACTGACTGAACCACCCAGATGCCCCTCAAATTTATTTTAGAAAAAAAAAGTTCTTGAATGTTAATGAGTCATAAGTTTGTATAGATTGATAACTTGCCCAAATTTATTGCAGGAAGGCTATTTCTAAATTAAGGATAAAATGGATAGAAAAAGAAACAAATCCCACCCTATCCTATATGAATAACAACCTGGGGCGCTGATATTAGTGATATGAAGATCTTGTCTCAAATCTCACACTAGTGATCTAAACTATTTGACCTCTCAGCTTTTTTCTTTTTATTAAATGTGGCTGCTAACATGAATTATTATGTTTCTATGAGGTTAAAATGAGAAAATAAATGTCATTTCCTTGACTTTCACTAGGCAATGAGGAAGAGACTGGCTTTCTGAACTTTTGCTTTTTCCCCCAGGCATTCAGTGACTGCCTGAAGACACTACATCGTATCCACTGTCCACACTTCACAACACATAGGTGAGTTACAATCGCTCATTTGTGTCTATTCATTTCTAATACAGGTGGGTAAATAGGTATCACAAATTCATGGAGCTCTAAGCGTAAGCTCTATGAATGCAATACTTTGCTTTTCTTTACATTGGGTCCTTATTTTTGCTTAGTTTTGTATATTCCATGGTTTCATGGCACCTTCATATTGCATGTGCTTAACAAACATTTGTTGAGTGAACAAACGTGAAATCCCTGTCAACCATGTGTGATAAGTTTTTGAGGAAAGAATAATCTCTAAAACCAGTACTAGGAGTCAGATGAGGAGAAGTAGAATATGTCAGAGTTCAAACTGAAATTTGAAAGAAGTAACTGAGGCCACATCAAGAATTAGAGCACCTGAAGAAGCCATGTGGCAGACAGATGATTTAGGTGGCCCTCCTTGACCTTGGCCTGCTAAAATTTGTGCTGTTGTATGGTACTCTCCCCTGAGTTTGGGCAGGGCCTGTGACTTGATTGTAGCCAAGGGAATATGGCAATTGTGATACAGTGCACATGATTACATCATGTGATGCTATACTGTCTGTGTTGCTAGAGTTTCTTTATTATTGGCTTTGAAGAAGCAAGTTGCCATGAATTCTGTTGCCACAAGGAATCAAATGCTGTCAATAATCATATAAGCAGTGAAACAGCTCTTTCCCCGGTTATACCTCCAGATGAGAACTCACTTCTTGCCAATATCTTGATTGCCACCTTATGAGACTCGAAGCAGAAGACTCCCCTAAGCTGTTCTCACACAAGTTCTGCATGTAGTTGTTAACTGGGTTTCTCTGAACATCTGGTGGTTCACTAGTGATTGCCTAGCCTACCCAAAGCCTTGATAACTGGAGAATTTCCAAATACTGCATTTTTTTTAGCCAGGCAAATGGTATGAATGGTATATATGAACTTGTGTCCTCTGTCTTTAAAGGAGTGCTTGAGAATCAAATCTGCCTTCTGAGATTAATCTACCCCTATTATAGGTATTAACAAAGCCCAGTTGAGAGGTGGGGAGCTCAGCAGTTCTTGATGTCATGTACCATTCTAACAGGCTTAATGTGAGTCAGGCACAGCCCTTGTACTGTCCAAAGAGTCCTTGTCCAAATAGTCACTCTATGGGGTAGGTACTATTATTGTTCAAATTCATCTGGAAAACTTATTTTAAACAGGTTAAATAACTTGCAAAGTCATACATCCATTATGTGGTTGAGTGTGATTGGAACATGCATATAATAATTTTAAAGTCAATGCTTTTGCTATTGTAGCTCCCCCTATGAATCCAATATAAGTTGTCAATAAGTGAAAAATTTAGTAAGTATCACATACTTTCTCCATACAACAGAGAACAGTCTAATGAACAAATTTTCTTTTCAGTTTAGACTAAAAAACTATTTTCTTTAATTCTAGAGTGGAAATGACTAGATTTTCTGATATCGTGTAGACAGCAGCCAATGCAATAGAAAGAAAGCGGCTGAAAATTTCAATCCTTGGGGTAATCATACTATTATATTGGGTATGCCTCCAGCATGGGAATAGATATAGATATAGATGGTATAGATAGATATAGATATAGATATAGATATAGATATAGATATAGATATAGATATAGATATAGATAGATATATCTTTAAAGTAGACTTAGATAGAAATAAGCCATACAGAGAAAGACAGATACCGTATGTTTTCACTCTTATGTGGATCCTGAGAAACTTAACAGAAACCCATGGGGGAGGGGAAGGAAAAAAAAATAGAGGTTAGAGTGGGAGAGAACCAAAGCATAAGAGACTCTTAAAAACTGAGAACAAACTGAGGGTTGATGGGGGGGTGGGAGGGAGGGAAGGGTAGGTGATGGGCATTGAAGAGGGCATTTTTTGGGATGAGCACTGGGTGTTGTATGGAAACCAATTTGACAATACATTTCATATATTAAAAAAATAAAAATAAAAAAAAAGTAGACTTAGATAATAGAAACCTGTCTGGGAAAAAAAAAGAAAGAAAGAAAGAAAGAAAGAAAGAAAGAAAGAAAGAAAGAAAGGAAAAAGAAAGCCTGTAGTCTGAAATGGAAGTGTCAAAAGTCCAAGTAGCAGTCCTTGTCATTACAAATTAGTGGTGGTATTGGAGATACAGTGAGTTGGAGGAAGATGAAGTCAATAGTATCTCTGTAAGTATTGAGTCTCTTACCTTCCAACCTTGTAGCCAGACTGTGTTTAAACTACTTGCCCCATATCGTGCTAACTTTGTGAACTTTGGCAAATTATAATCATTTTAAGTTTTATTTTCTTGACCTTGTAAAGACTGGTGAAAAGATTAAATAAAATACTGTATATCAAGTACCTATCAGAGTGTTTAGAACAGAGTGGGTATTTTCTTTTCCTTGGTTCTTTGCTCATAGAGCATATTCAAAGCACAGGGACTGGGGACAATTCTTGTAGGGTCAACTAACCACAATGGCCCGAGAGATACATCTAATTGAAGGTGACGATGAATGCCTCCTATGTATTTGACATTGTGCCCAGAACTTTGCATGTCCAATAATAATTAAGCCTCATAGCATAATTGTGAGAGAGTTGCTATTTTAACCATTTCACAGACAATGAAGTTGAACTACAGAAAGATTATGTGACTTGTCCAAGTTTAACTTGTCTGATAAATTGTGACGCTTGAACATGAACTTGTTTCTCCGCCAAGAGACTTAAACCTTGGTACAGTAGTAAATAACGACAGATGATGGTGGATTAGCCATAGTTAAGGTAGCTACAGGCACCCTAAATTCTTGAATTTGTGTCATCACTCTTGATAGTGAAACATGAAATAATCTAGGATTTTTTTTTAGGTAATAGTTACCTTCCCCTTTGATCCAATATCCACTCCCCCCACCCCCCCCCACCCCACACACATATTTTGTTCTTCTCTGAGTTAAATCCATTAATAAGATAAGATTTGTAAGTGTTCATTTATAATGTGCACACCTATCTTTATTTAAATTTGATCGTTCTTCAAATCAGCAGCGTATCTTAAAATGTAGCAACATTTTGGTAATGAAAAACTGTGCCAATAACATGGATTATGTTAAGATTTGTGCAATATTTTTCTATGGAGAAATTTTTTCTCTTTGAAATATTCAATAAGCTTACAGCCAGTGGTTTAATTATTTTATGCAAGCATAATAGCTTCTCGGTAACCGAAAGCACTGCCTTGTGACAAAGCTGGTTTCTATGTATTTTTTAATAAGGAAGGGTTCAGAGTGGTGATTTCTTGATATCCCTTAAGGCTTTTTAGTAGAGATCTTATCCAAGCAACACATTTTCTAAAAGTGTAAAGGGAGCAGTAAACTGTTAGCAAAGCCTGAAGCATCCCATTTATTTCTTGCATTTCTATTTTCCAGGAATATTTCTCTGTAAGAACACAGGTGGTCATAAAAGAATCTAGACAACTATACTCTTTGTTCAAAATCCCAAGTGTTCAAAATATTAATATATGCATGAAAATGCTGATAATCATAATAAAAATAGCAAACAGAAATTCTAGACTTGGAAAGTTGTATGTAGTATGAAACTTCTTCCCTATATTTATAACAATGTTCATTTATTATTCAGCTCTGAGACTTTAATCTGAGAAAATGACAATGAGTGCTCTGCTCAAGTGGATACCCAATCTTTCCAGTAAGTGCCAGTCACCAAAAATGCCCATCCTGTGAAGCAGCAACCTATTATTTTGCTGAGTTTTCACACTGGTTTTCCTGGGGCAATGTTCAAGACACAAAAACTGGCACGGATCTTCCTATCAAGAGTAATAGTTATATAAAAATAGACCTGGTCTTTATAATTTTTCTAAGTTTATTTATTGATTTTTAGAGAAAGAGAGTCGATAAGAGATAGAGGGAGGGAGGGAGGAAGGTGCAGAGAGAGAGAGAGAGAGAGAGAGAAAGAGAGTCCCAAACAGACTCCATTCTCTTACCACAGAGCCTGAGCCTGATATGGGACTTGAACTCACAAACCGTGAGACCATGATCTGAGCTGAAATCAACAGTCAGGCACTCAACTAACTGAGCCACCCAGGTGTCCCTAGTCTTTATAATTTTTAAAAGTTAGATTTTTGCATGGATTGTAAACTCAAATTGACCTTTATGTTTTTGGCTGGTAATCCTATGGAATGGAGAATTTAAATGAACTGTGATTCAGAATTAAATGTTTGGCTTTAAAACAAACAAACAAACAAAAAATGATATCCAGCAAATACTCTGGGAGATTCTGATCCAAGAGGTGCTTTATGCTGGGACTTGAGAAGTTGTGTTTTTTGTTTCAAATCTCCTCAGAGAACAGTAGCAATATATATCTAGCACATTCTAAAAAATATGAATATATGTAATATATGTAATAAACATGTATTATATTCATATATATGTATATGTTATAGATTTTAAAATAAACATATATAAGACATATCTAAGCTTTATCTTAGAAATTCATTTTCTGCAATATCCTCTATTTTGACACAAAAATTACATATATAGGGAAATATTTATTCATTCCAGCTTCTTATTAATTATTGGAGAATTAGAGATAAATGTCCAACACTGAGGAAGTTATTATATAGCCAAACAATGGAATACCACATAATAGAAATTAAATGTTAGATTTATAAAGTTGAAATGGATTTTCAAAAAGCTATCCAAGATATCCAATAGAATATAGTATATTATAGTATAATCCAGAAAATTTTAGGGAAATGATACAAAGAAAGAGGTATTTATGTTTCATCTTAAATCCCTCTCTATGAGCTAAATTTTATTCCTTTAATATTTATTTCTATGTATTGCTTTTGTAATATAGTAAAGTAAATTATAAGTGTAAAAGCAATTCTGATGTTTTGATGTTTGTCCCATGGTAAGAACACTAGGGGCCTCCTATAATGCTTGGGTGCTATACTAAGGTCTAATCAGAGTTCAGACAACAATATTACTCGAAATTTTCTCCAGGGAAGGAAATATTTGTCATATACACAGAAATGATCACACTTTAATTATCTTTCAAGTAGATCATGTGCTTGAGGTGGCTTTATAATACCTTTTCTGTCATAATGAAATGAAGTGTGATAAAAAAAAAAATGCACCATTTCACACCCCCATCTAAGGACAGCAACTTATGAGACCCGATGAAATACCAACAATGCTAACACAATTGTCTGATTTCCAATAACAATGATGATAATAATAATAATACAATGAAGGTAAAAAATTTCCCCATGCTATGAATCAATAATGATACTGTGACCCTGACAGAAAACTCCATTCAGGCAGTTGATGGTACTATATTGAAAATATCCATCTTCCCCTGTTGGCAGACACTTTTCTTTTTTCTTTTTTTTTTTTTAAGTAACTATTATATTTTGACCTTGTGATGAAAGGGTAAGGTGGTGTCAGGGCCAACCGTGAGGACTCTGGAAACCTGGAGCCTTGAGTCCCATCCTAAAAGACTTGAGGATAAGCCTTGAGCACACCCCTTAACCTCTCTGTGTTTCAGCTTTCCTATCATCTGTGAGATGAGAATAGCACTTGCCATCTACCCCACAAAGGGGTTGAAAGAGACTACGAGAGAGTCCACGGAAGGCACTTTGAACTCTTCAGAAGTAAGCTTTTACAAAAGTACAAACCCTTGCATCAAAGGACATGCTCATACCTTTCTGAGACATCAAGAGTGGTTCAGGGATAGGATAATGTATAGGCCTGACACTGAGTGTTCCTTTTCATTGAAATAATTGCCACAGCAATTTCTTTTCCTTCCTACCTGGATATTATTCTCATGCAGCCTTGACAAATCCCAACACTCCTTCTCAGATCACTGTGAGGGGTCTCTGAGGCTCATTTTTGGCTCATTCAGCTGCATTATTCAGCTGACAGGTATAAAATGTGTTACCCCCTACCTCTCTCTTTAGGCATTGCTAGAAAGCAATCGTCTGAGGAGAGAAAAGTAGAATACATTCCAGGAGGTCATTTGTGACTCCATGTGCTATGGCCACATTTGAGGCAGGACACAGCTAATTCATTCCCACCAATTGTTCACTTTGACCTAGTCTGGAATCATATCTCTTTCTCCAGCTATCCAACCTTCATTATTGAGTATTACCTGTGTACTAAGCCTTTTAGAGGAATGTTTCATCAGTCTTAGAAGAGGAACTTGCCTGCTAAATAGTGCTAAAATCATATGGCAATTCAAATCTTTCTTCAAGTCAACATCTTGAACAGAGGTTCTCAGTACTGGCTCCATATTACAATTACCTGAGTGATTTCAACTAGGTGGGTTAAATCTCTGCCTCTGCAGAGAGATGTTTTAAGAGTCTCCACACAACTATATTCATAGCAGCATTATTCACAATATCCAAATGGTGGGAACAGCCCAAATGTCCATCGATGGCTAAACAGACCATGGTATATACGTTGAATGGAGTATTATTCAGACATAAAAAGGAATGAATGAAGTACTGATATATGTTACAACATGGATGAACCTCATGCTAAGTGAAAGAATCCAGACACCAAATTTCACATATTGTTATGATTCATGTATATGAAATATCTAGAACAGGTAAATTCATAAAGACAGAATACAAATTGGTCACTTCCAAGGGCAAGGGAGAGGGGGTTATGGGGAGCAACTGCTTCATGGGTACAGGTTTGCCTTTTGAGGTGATGGAACTGTTTTGAAATTAGGTAGAAATGGTGCATATACCACACTTTATATCAAATGAATGTACAAATAAATAAATACACGGATGGTTTTCCATTATTTACTAAGTAAGACCCCTGATCTAGAGGGTCAAACATGGCTATTACACCAATGTCACTGCAGCTGTATGGGGCTGGCTCCCTCCTGTGTGACTCCACCAATCACCACTCCATCTCTCAAGGTTCTTCTCAGCACAACTCATGGATTGCCCATAAGAGCATCAGCTAGAGTGTTGGTTTGTTACAGTGCATATCCCTAGGCCTCACTGCAGACCTATGGACCCAGAATCTCCTAGCAGGAGACAGGCAAGGTTATGTGTTTAAAATTATTTTCCCGATGTATTCTTGTATATTAAGTTTTCCAATGATGTCTATGGCCCTCTTTGGACCTTTCCTTACTCTTGCTGGTCAGTCATTTTTTGAGTTTTTCTGTTGACCCAGCTCCTCTGGTAAGGGTTGAGTATATATAATCTCTTTTAATCTTCACAAATGGCAGTAATCCTCTTCCACAGGAGAGGAAATGAAGGTGGAGAGAGGGGAAATGACTCATCCAAGATTACACATTTATCAAAGGGTAAAACCAGTAACCACACTGGCTTATTTATAATAACCAAAGGTTTATTTTTCTTAAAAACGCTTTAAGACTTTATTCTATGGCAATCACACCATCCCCCCCAAATTATCAGCTACTGGCCTCTCAATACCCCATTGCTTCCATCTTCCAATATGGTCCCTAAAATGCTCTGTACCTTTTACCCATCTCTGGACTCATCCACAAATGAACCACCATTTTCAATAATCGTTCATGAAGCTTCCAGGCCTTTCTGACTTCAGGGGAAGGTGACCTCTCACCCTTGCCCCATCACATCTTACTGAAACCAAGCCAGTGTTAGATAAGCTCTTTTCCTACTGCTGTGTGTACTGCATTATGTACTGGCTTCTGCCTCTGCCCAGCTTTCCCACAACTGTGGAGGGAGAAACAGCCTTTCTGGGATCCCAACCTTTCTCACCTTTCTCACTGCCTGGCACTCTCACTCCTAAACTCACGCCCCAACCTGGACTTTCCCCCTCTCACTAGCAATAATTTCACCTTAGCTCAAATATGTTTAAATTCCACCCGCATATCCAAATAATATCATCTGAGTTTTAAAAAACTTTTGTCTGTGTTCTTAAACACCCTCTCTTATACCCATGCTCTTTCTTTTCTCATACCCCTTCCTTCAGCTCCACTATCCTCTTCAGAGTTATCAAAATCCATCTTCAGGCCAAATCCATTTGTCAATGTTCAGTTCCTCCACAGCATCTGGTCCTCTGACATTTAATCTTCCTAAACTCTCCCCTCCCTCAGCCTCTGGGATGATCTACCTTTGTTTTGTTTTTTTCTTATTCTTGGCCTCTGCTTAAGCAAGTCCCTTCAACTTTTTTGAACATCTGAATCTTTACCTTTAAAATAAGGAAATATCATCTAACTCAGAATGTTGTTGCAGAGGTTCAGGCAAGTCAAATGTCTATTTATTTACTCATTCAACACTCCAGTGGAGTATCTACTGTATGCATAGTCCTGTATCAAACACGGGTTTAAAGTTGAAAGGCACAGTCAATGACCTTAAGGAACTTCAAAGTGATTTGAAGAGACATCGTGACAATTAGTCATAGTGTTTTATTCATTCTTTCATTCATTTATTCATTTAATTGTCATTGAGTACCTATGACTTGTCAAGCAATTACCTAGTCACTGAAGACATAACAATGAGCAAATGTGAATTAGTCACTGTCCCATGAAGCTTACATTTTCATGACAATTACCCATGGGGCTAGCAAAATAATGTCAGAGAACAGTAAATGCCACAAGAGAAAAAAACAAGTAATAAGACAGAGAGTTGTGGCAGTGAGGTGTGCTGGAAGTGGGGTCAGAAACTACTTCTCTGTGGAGGTGATATTTGGTCTAAGACCTAAATGATGACAATGAGAATCAGATATTTAGGAGAGACTTACATGAAGAAGAAGCACAAGTGCAAAGGCCCTGAGGCCTGAATGAAATTAGCATTCAGAGGGGCAGAAAGAAGGCCACAGGAGCTTTTTGAATGGTGAAGAGATGAGACAAGTAAGACAGTTTGGAGAGGTCTTGTTTGCCCTGCTAATTATGGAATCTGGATATAAAACTAAATGCAAAGGAAAGTCACCAAGAGGTTTAAGGTAGGACAATGCCATAATCTGATAAATACCTTAAAAAATCAACTAAAACCTGTGTGGATAATAGACTGCTTAGGGGACAGCAGAAGCAGGAGGACTCATAATGAGTCCATTTCAGTAGACCAGACGCAGGGTGATGGCCGATATTGGGATAGTGGCAATGAAGATGGTGTGAAATGCTCATATTTTGGTTACAGTATATGCCATATACTATATACTTATTTATTTACTCGGTGTTTTATATTTTATGTACCAGAATTTAGGTTCTTTGAGCATTGCAAGCTTACTTTTGGTCACTGTTCTATCCCCCAATATCTAGAACTGTCCCTGACATATAGCGGATGCTAAATAAGTAAACATTTGTTGAATAAATGAATAAATGGCTTGGGTGTGGGTGCTGAGATAAACTTCAAAGTGTTTGACCTGAGCCCTTGGGTTGACAGTGTGTTGTCAACTGCGGTGGGAAAGACCAGAAGAACACGTTTGTGGATGGAAAACACTCCATCTTGGGTATGTTAGATATAAGATACCTCTTAGAAAGTAAATACTTACAGGTATATGGAGCTTAGGGCTAGAATTCATTCTTTTCTTTCTTTCTTTCTCCCACTCTTCCTCCCTCCCTTTTACCCTCCCTCCCTCCTTCCTCACCTCCCCCTTCCTTCCTTCCTTCCTTCCTTCCTTCCTTCCTTCCTTCCCTCCTCTCTCTCTCTCTCTCTCTCTCTCTCTCTCTCTCTCATGACTTCATGCCTCCCTCATGCCTTCCTCATGACTGTCATGCACACTCAAATTGAAGAACCACTCATCTAAACCACTGTCAGTTACAGTCATCAGAAAGAGTTGAATAGTCAATGGAGGGTTTGGGTAACTGTTTAAGCTAACAAATTGCTCTTATGTTTCTTGGCTCTCACCAAGTCTTGCTTTATCAATCAGCCTTGAATTACTTTGTCCAGAATCAAATGTTTTCTTTTTCAATTATATGGCAATGGTAACAACACAACTTCCCAAGCATAATTGTAGCATTTCAAAACACTTTCTCTTCTGTCATTTAATGTTAGCTTTGGAGGGGCCATGAAATAGTAGAGATGGGAGTTCTAGCCCCATGCCACATATGACCATATTTAGGACTGTCCCATTGGGTGATTTATTGATGTTCACATTACAGGCTTAGGCAGATGTGAGACAAAAATTCACTGTTGGTAAATATGGGATGAATAGAGCTCAGTCTTGAGTTTTCCTTATAGCTTTTGGGCACTATCTACTATAAAATAGATGCTAAATAAATATTCATTGACTGAGTTAGTAATTCCTGAAACAGACACTGCAGACTGCAGGTTCCAAGAAAATGCAGACTCACCTCAGCAAAAAGGAACAAAAAAAAAAAAAAAAAGGAAAAAGAAAAAAAGAGAGAGAGAGAGAGAGAGAGGGAGAGGGAAATAAACAAGAATAATATAACAGCCTGAGCATTTCTTTAATTGGAGATCCACTAACCAGCTCATCACATTTGGCAACATTATCCAGACCCATGATCCAGAAGCATGGAAGTTTTGGGGAAGAGACATAAATTAAATTCTGAAGCTATTAACTATCACTTTCTTCCTATTTCTTTAAGACAATTGATACAGTTTCTATAATTCTTGATGCCTTTACTTTTCTCATACTGTCGATTGTGAATTTGAAAGTGTTTCAATACTTCTGTATTTTGATCTGTTTTGAATTACCTAAGAAATGCAAAACAAAACAAAACAAAACAAAACAAAAAAAACAAAACAAAACAAAAACCTGGCAACATGTTCTTCACCTTGCAATTGCTTCTTGCCAATGTTATCTGCCTCTCTTTATTTTAAACCTAAGACATATCCCTCTTCTACTGGAATGCTTTTAGCCTACCAGATGCGTGATAATAATGAAACATTCCTGTATTTGCCTAAAGCTGTAGAATTTTCAATGTGCTTTCAAAATATAGTCTGACTTAGCTTCGCTTAAAAACCTCTAAACACAATTGTTTGGTTTTTATCCTAATAGACATTTAAAACCAAAGGGAAAAAAAAAGAGTGTTATTTATTCTTTAGTTACATTCATTCAGGACATTCATTCAGTGATACACTGAAACATTAATGACACTGACAATGATCATAACAGTAATAGCAAGTAATTTTTGAGCTCCTACTATGTCCCAACCACTCAGCCATGCTTTAACATGGATGGTAACATTTATCCAGCCCTGAGGGAGATACTATTGTTCTTACTTTAGTAGTGATGGAACTACAGCCCACTGGGTTTAAGTAACCTCCCAAATCACACTCAGTTTAGCAGTTAAGCCAAGATTTGAATCCAGAACTGTTAGACTCCAAAACTCATGAATTAACTGCATTTTGACTCCTGCCTTAAGGTAATTACCACCGCACTGCTAAATGCCTGTCATCAGAGCTAATGGTACAGGCACTGAGAAGACTCATTTAGTTCATATGGCCAAACACAGTGGGCCTATATACATTTTATAGATGCTCTGTTGGGCTACATGAATGTAAATACACATGGCTGGAAAATGAAAAATGCCTTCAGTTTCCTGGTTTAAAGTCTAGTGACAGATAGGTTGATGGCAATCTCAAATTCTAATACCATTTAATCCCACCTCTAATCCTCTACCCCTCTCCACTCTTCATCTCATTTTCTGCCTCCGGCTGCAAGTTTTGATGTTGGAACTCTTGTTATTTCAATAAACACGTGTTCAGATCTTTTACATAGTAGGCCCATTTTGAGCATGATAGGTATAGAAAAGAAGAAAGCAGTCCATTATGTTAAGGATCTTACAGACAGGTAGGGGAAAGACCAATATAAACACATAAGGCATTTGGTCTTTCTATATTTCAGCCTCAGTTCCTTGCAACTTGTCTTGGGTGAAAACCTGGGTGTTGACTGCCCTGGTTCTGTCTGACAAATAAACACAAACAAAACAAAACTCTTGCTTCAATTTCTTTCCAAGGGAATGTCATCTCGATGATTGGACATTTAGCATTATCCCCATCTGTCTTGCATTGCTATCAGTAAATGCCCACCGCACCTTCCCAGTTATTATACCCAGAAACACTGAGCCTTATGTTCACCTACTTCCATTCTTTCACCCACACACCCAACTCATCAGCAAGACTTCCTGGATTTACTTCTACAATGTATGCTATTCCATCTCCCTCTTCCAGGTTTTGCTATTCTCCACCCTGGTTGATGCTACTCTTCCCCACACCTTGACTACAACGATAAACTGCAGAATGCTAGCTCTGTTCCTGCTCTTCTTCCCCTGCTCCAATCTATACTCCATATAATGGTCAGCGAGGTTTCTCTAAATCCTGAATAACATAATGTCACTCCAAGGCTGGAAACCTTTAAATGGAAACTTGATCCAGTCAGAATAAATCCTAGCTCTTCCATGTTGCTTACAGATTTCAAACCCCTGCATACTTCCTTAGTCTTATAACATTCTTCATCTCACTTGTGACACTGCCAACATACAGATCCTTCAAATTCCTTACACACTCTATGCTTCTTCTTATCTCGATGCCTTCCTACAAACAGTTCCTTCTTCTGGAAAATGCTTCCCTCTTCTTCACAAGGCTGGATGCTTCTCATCATTCAGGTCTTGGTTAGCATCACCTTGCCAGCTGACAATCCCCATAGTAAGTGCTTCTGGTACTCTGCCCATGTCATTTTGGGCCACGCTTGTGTCTTCATGAACATGAACTGTCACTGAGCTTTCACTCCCAACAGTCAGCTCTGTGTATCTTTGTCAGCAGATGAATTTCAGTGACCACTTGGAGAGCTAGAAGTGTCTATTGATTTCTATTTCTCTCTGCCCTGGAATGCAACCCTAACCAAAGTCTGGTGGATGAAGAGTAAAAATGCTCCAGCTCTCTCAGTTGATGATGGGCCCAACTCTGAAGCTGAAATACAATTCCCTCAGAGCTCTCCTGCAGGACTGAGCCAAAGTTGTCCTCTGAGAGTCTTTGCTTGATATTGCATTCTTGCGTGCCCTCCTTCCTTTGCTTGCCCTATTCCCACTTTCCTACCATTTTTCCCTGGGAGCATGCTCTAATAAATCACATTGACACAAAATCTCATCTCAGGATATGCATCTGGGAAATCCAGCTAAGCCAGCCCTTCAACCTTACCCAGTTATTCTCCATCAGTGCACTAAGTTAATTTTGTTTGTAGCATGTGTCAAAGCTGTTATCTTACATTGATCTGCTTGTTCACTTGTGTCTTATCTATATCTCCTATAAGACTGTGAGCAAGTTGAGGGCAGGGACTCTACCCTTCTCTTTAACTAGTGTATCCTCTGCACCTAGTATAGTGGTTGACCCATAGTAGGTGTCTAATTAACATCTGTTTAATGAATGATTGAAAAAATAACAAAACATTTCCTGATGCCACTCATAATCAAGGCTGAAATACCTGCCCCTTGTCTGGTTTCCATGGCTTCCATCAAATAGCTTCTGATTAGGATCCAGGTTTTCATGGAGTTTAACTATAAGGGTAGCATGTCTTGGTGATATGCTTGTATCATGGTGACATAAGTATTCTGTCCATGTGACATTTCTAGTTGATATAACATGTCATTATCCCTTGAGTGTTTACTATTTGCTGGGTAGAACTAAGGTAGAGATATAATATTTTATTAAATTTTAGCAAACACTTTGGTGTGGCAGATACATTATCTATGTATTTCTTTTTATTTTATTGTTTTTATTTGTCTTCATTTTTTAAAAATTTAAACCCAAGTTAGTTACAATATAGTGTAATAATGATTTCAGGAATGGAGTTTAGTGATTCATCACTTACATGTAACACCCAGTGCTCATCCCAACAAGCACCCTCCTTAATAATGCCCATCCCCCATTTAGCCCATCCCCCATACCTAATACTCTGGCAGCAACCCTCAGTTTTTTCTCTGTATTTAAGAAACTCTTATGGTTTGTCTCTTCTCTGGTTTTGCCTTATGTTTGCTTCCCTTCCCCATGTTCATTTGTTTTGTTTTTTTTAAATTCCACATATGAATGAAATCATGTATTTGTCTTTCTCTGACTGACTTATTTCACTTAGCATAGAAACCAGGAGCTGGCTCTTTGAAAGAATTAATAAAATTTAAAAACCCTAGTCATTTGGATCAAAAAGAAAAAGGAAAGGACCCAAATAAGTAAATTCACAAATGAAAGAGGATAGATCACAACCAACACCTCAGAAATACAAACAACAATAAGAGAATATTATGAACAATCATATGCCAACAAATCGGGAAATCTGGAAGAAATGGAAAAAGTTCCTAAAAAACAAATCTATGTATTTCAGAAGAGAAAATTAAGATTTAGAGCTAAAGAATGTGCCCAAGATCACCCAGCTTGTCAGTGGCAAAGGCTCTATGAGAACACAAGTCTGATTGTAAGACACATGCTCTTAACTCTCATCATGCTGCTTCTGTTCTAGGTTGCTTAGCTTGAGTCATCTTCTTGAAGATTAATCAAGTGAAAAGAATAAGCTCCTGGGCCTTCATCTAGCTGGCCAAATCCTAGAATTCTATGACTTTTTTTGAGCAACTACTCAGCTCCAATGACAAGGGGTACTAAGGGTAAGGAACTTTTTTTTTGCTTTCTCTGCCATAGGAACAATTGTGGAAACTCAGGATGGATGATGAGCATGAGTGGCTGAGTGGGGGGTTTTCGAAGATCTGTTCTGATACCCAGCATTCCACAAAATAAATGTCAGCCTTGTGATCCAAGGAGACAATAATTTCAAAGGCCTGAAAAACCAATGGAATGATGTAGGGATAGCACTGAATGATGAATGTATTCAACTACTTCCATATATACAACACCTACATATGGCAAGTATGCACTTGATAGGAAAAAGACACACTGAAATAAGAACCAGAAAGATTCCTCCCAAAATTAGTGTGGGACACAGCTGGTTAGCAAAATGGCTAAGAACGCAGTGCATATGCTAAGCATGTATATGCAGGCAGCTCACTGCTGAATCTGAACGCTGGCTCTACCACGTATTAGTGATATTACTTAATCTCTCTGTGCATGAGTTTCTTCATGTGTAACGTGAAGATAAAAACACTACACCCACTGCGCAGAGTGGTCCTGAAGATTAAAGGAGTTAATATTTGTAAAGTGCTTAGAATAGTGCCTGACACACAATGAGCGGCATCAAAGTTGTACAAGAAATACATTAGAGCTAGAATAAAATAGACACAAGATATTATGGAGTACGCAGGGAAGAAACACTTGACTGCATCTGGCCTGAGTCTACAGGACCAGAAAAGGATCACAGAGATGTAACATTTGAGGTGACTCTTAAGAGAGGACCCAGAAATCACCAATGCAAGAGGGGAGGGAAAGAGAAAGACCAGCACAAGGCACAGCAGGGAAATGGGAAACTGCTTGCTATGTACCTGAGTGTGTTTGCATAAGGAGCAACAAGAGAGGGGAGTGAGGCATAAGATGATTGGCTAAGAGGAGCCAGGCCATGAAGGGCCTTGTTATGTTATGTATGAAGTACCATTAGAGAATGTTAAGCAAGAAACATTTCATGATCAGACTTGCAATCTACAAAGATCACTCTGACCACAATGGGGAGGATGGATTTTGTTGAGTGGAGTTGGGAGCATGAAAACCATTTACTGGGCTGCAGGCGTAAAAGCCCAGCAAGAATGGCAAGAGCCTGGAATAATAGCAACAGACAAACCAATTTTGCTTGCTATGGTCAAATTTGTAGCCAGCTTATTTTGAGTGAAGGTATTGACCTTGGAGGCGAAGAGATAAAAGCACAATCAAAAATAAGCTTCACAAATCAGAACTTGGTTCTCCAAATTAAAAGCCAGCCGTCGTCTCCTATTTGATACATGGAATGCAGTTAAATGCACACCGTTTATTTCTGACTTTTGAACTCATGGAATAAACTGTCAATTTTTATGTTACCTGGAGCAGTAAAGAAACAATAACATGTTAGAAGATTTTTTTTAAGTTTACTGATTTATTATACGAGAGAGAGAGAGTGTGAGCATGAGTGGGGGAGGGGGGAGAGAGAGAGAGAGAGAGAGAGAGAGAGAGAGAGAGAGAGAATCCCAAGCAGGCTGCACGCCACCAGTTCAGAGCCCAATGCGGGGCTCAAACTCATGAAACGGTGAGATCATGACCTGAACCGAGATCAAAAGTTGGATGCTCAACCAACTGAGCCACCCAGGTGCTGCTGGAAACAATTCTATGTTTGAAAGGGCTAAGGAGTTCTATAAATGTCCTACATAATAAGATAATTTATCTGTGATTATGGCAATTCCCATAAATAATTATTCAGGAATTAATTCAGTAAGACTGTAATAATAATTGTCAAAATTTCTTGAGCACTTACTCATTTCCACTATACTAGCAATTTATGTATATTATCTCATTTAGTCTTGTCAATAATCCAAGGAGATAGGCATTATTAGACCCATTTCACAGATGAGAAATATGGGTTTAAATGTATTTAGCTACTCCCCTAACGTCACAGAGATATCAAGTAGCAGAGTGAGAACACAAGTCTTTCTGAATGCTAGGAGTCCATAATGATGATGTCTGTGGTGTCAGCTCTGGCACTGATGAATTTGAGCTCAGGTATACTTTTAGGGAAATGAACACACTACTTCCCAAAGCTTGCTGTGCATGGTTAAAGCATCGTTTTTCCTATTCCAGTGGATTTTCATACAAATTATTATGCTTTCATTTTCATATAATGATGTTTTTACTGAGGCCCAGAATCTGACTTAAAGTAACAAATTATTACTTAAATACAAAATGCCAAGCAAACTAAGTTTAAAAAAGATTGAAGACAACACAAAATGACCCTGTGGCAACAGGCTCCTGTTGGCAGAAAGGGGTATAACGCACTATTGACCACTGGATGATCTGGAGTCAGCCAGGATGGACTTTGAGTCCCAGCCCTAGCACTTACTATCCGTGAGATACTGGGAAAGTCACATAGTGACTTTCCTTATCTGTAAAGTGGGGGTGACAGTGACTACAATGCAGGCTAGTTTTGACATTCAATGAAACGACACAGGCAGAAGGACTAGTTCAGCGATTACCACTGTAGGTAGGATGAGATAGTGACGACGAACATTATGGATACTGCTTCAAGTTTAGTTTTTTTTTTTTCCCCAAGTGTGACTGACTCAAAAAATTTGTATTATTGCATTTGCCTAGCTGGGATAATATTCATCGTGGCAGTTTCCTACTGTTTTATATGTTCTTTTAATTGAATTTGTTTTTCATTGAAGAGGGCATTAAGCTGCCTTTTCATTCTCTTATGAGGATAATGTCATAACCTTATGTTTAACTAATCTCAGGTCCCGAACGGGAAAGGTGAATTTAAAAAATCTCTTCTAGAGTTATTTTTATACCATCTATCCTGTGTACAACATAACAATCCTGCAGCTAAGTTTTGCAACACATTCTAAAAGGTCACTTTTAATGAATTGGGCTTTCCATGTATCAATCTTTCTACATTTACATTTTCTGGAATTTCAACAGCAGAGTTTTCTTAAACTAACTGAATAAATATTCAAGTCTCAGTGTGTATTTTGAAATGACTATCTGCATCATGTTTTTAGATGAAAACAGAGTCTCTGGCTGCACATAAACAGGTTTTACTGATCTTTTAATGGGACCAAGTGAAACAGAGTGCTCTCAACGTTTATGAATGTTGTATAGGGATGCCATTCCCCATTCTAATATTTTCTCATTTTAACACCAATACTACTGCTTTATTTCACTAATTAGCCATTAATGTTCCTTTGGAAGACACAGATCACTGGCAGGGTTCTATTAATGAGCCTGACTTTGTCTTGAGGGAGGTAGGGGAGAACAGGAAGTTATAGACATGTATTAGTCACTGCTTCAATCAAGGAGAAGAAGAATACTTCTTTTACATGTGGTCTTTGAAAAGGTCGTGGGATATTTGAACTAAGGGGCAATTCATTCACCAATATTTTCTGAACACACATTTTATATCAGGCAATGTTTAAGCCTAAGGTGGGGATGGGCAGGCAGGAGAGAAGTGAATGCACAAGATATAACAGTCCATGCCCTCAAGGGCTTTATAGCCTCACTGGGGAGTTTAAATAGGAAAGGCAGTTAAAATCCAATGTGTTCATGGTCATGACCGAGATGGTTTGGGAGCCATAGGAGGATATCCAGTCCAGTCTTTGGATTGATAGTGAGGGAGGGCTTCCTGGACAAAAGTCATGGTTAAAACTAAGATACGGAAAATGAGGAAGACTGACCTAAGAAACTAGTGGGGGTGGTGTGGTGAGTTGTGAGGCATGTCTATCAGGAAGGAGAAATAGCATCTGTGCATGCCGTGTACAGGTAGAGTCGGTCTTGATTAGGGATCTACAAGTGCTTCGTTTTGGTTGGAAAGTACAGTTTACAAGATCATATATCAAGAGGTAGAATCACAACAATGAACCAGGGCCTTGTCTGCCCTGTTAAGGAGCCCAGCTGTGGTTTTATAAAGGACAGTGATATAATCACAACCTGTGTATGATGAGGAAGAAAGGCTGAAAAGCTAAAAGAAGATAAGGAAACATCTTAGAAGGTTAATGATCCAAGTGAAACATGCTTTTCTAGTGATAGAAGGCATAGAGAATATATATTGTATCAAAAGATAATTGGGACACCCAACAGACAGGGTCTGGTGATTGACTAGATATCACAAATAAGGGCCACAGGGACTGCTTCTATGGAGTAAATCCAAGGAATCCATCTATAAGGTTTTCACCGCCTCTTTCATCCCTATTCCCTTTTTAGAGTGGCCTGGGTGAATACTGCCATGACAACCAAGACTCACATGCACGAAGTTAGAAATTTGTAAGGAGGAAGGAGAAAATAGACCCTCAAAATTTGGGGGAGGAAAAAAAAAGATTGAGGCTAAATGAAAAGAACTGGGACTCTGGGAGTCAGAGCTCAAATGAGGCACCGTCCCCAACATCTGCATGACTTCTGTAATTGTCCTTGGTTTTGGACATGACCTAAAGAGAAATAGTTTGGCAAGAGATCCTAAATGGAACTTGCCTTAGTTCTACCCTGTTACTCTCCCATTTTTAAGCAAAGCTCATCTGAGTTTATCGTGTTGAGCACCTCACTTGACAATTAAGTCAGGTGTGTTGGGGTGGGATGTGGGTGGTAACTTGTCATACTCTGGTAAATAGTTTGGCCACCAGCAAGTTTCATTGGCACAAAGACTTTTCAAGCTCTGGGTTATCTTACACACTGGCTAGGGCAGTGGTTCTCAACATTTTGTAGTAATAGGTTTTTAAAAATGTTTATTTTTTAAAAAGACAGTGTGAGCAGGGGAGGGGCAGAGAGAGGGGGACAGAGGATTCAAAGAGGGCTCCATGCTGACAGCAGTGAGCCTGAGGCAGGGCTCAAACTCACGATCTATGAGATCACAACCTGAGCTAAAGTCAGACACTTAACTGACTGATCCACTCATTTAAAGAAAAAAATCAAATTAGCACTTAACATGGAAATGCAAAAGGCCAACCATGCAAAGGATGAAAAGTACAGCTGTTTCAGTTGCGGAAGGTCTGAGGGCCCAGATGATGGGTCCTCTCTCATCTCCCACGACATAGCAATTCTTCAGGAACCACAGGCATCACTGATGTGCACACTCACACTCACAGGCCTGAGAGGTGGCTTTTTGCTAAGGGAAGGATAGCAGCTCAATGGTGCTAAGACACCAGAGCACCTAGAAACAATGGCATTAACAGTATGGCATTCCTTCTATCCAATGGACAAGGTCAGTTTTAATTGCAGAAGGGAGGAATATATCACATTCAATCATCATTTATATGCATGAAGAAATCCAAAGATCAAAATATGATGAGCTAGTCTTTTTTAGTTTCTCCATTGATAGATGTTTGCTATTTGCCCATTCAGTTTATCTTCCTCCAGAACCTTCCAGCAGACACCAGTAATTTAAGGATAGATCGTACAAGAAAGCTTAAAGTTGCAAAAGTTCTATCCATATATTTTTCCCCTGACAAGTGAGAAATGGCTGCATTATTTAATTTAGGGTGGGGAGAAGCATGTTGATTCAGCTTGAAATACTAGCACTTCTCAGGAATACGGCTTGAGGATCAGTGTTTTAATCTGGCCATCTGATTTTGATGTATAAAATCTGAGGCATACAGGAGGTTCTTCCATGGGATCACTAACCAAAAGTTTACTTGTTTGCCTGTTTATCTTTCTGCAATAGTGTCAGGTCATGGTCAGACACTACAGACTCAGAATATTTAGTCTGGTATATTCAGGGCAGAACACTGCCTCCTGGCTTTGATAGAGCAGATGAATTGGATATATTTTGATGAGCATCTATTTTACTCCTGTCTTTCTGGGTGGAATGGAGACAATCGGACAGGAAAACAAAATGCCTCTCATTTCTAAATATTGAACTTACCATCTGGACGAAGCAGAAGCTGTGGTAGTCAAAAGAACCGATTCATGCTTTGAGATGTTCAATTTCTGGACTGTGGCATGGCTCATGCAACCTGTGTTCATCTGTATTTTGCACCTGTGTTACTTATGACTCTTACAGTGTCAGTGCTCATAAAGACTTATTGGAAGCAACTAGACTAGCATTGTCCAAAGGATTGATGGGGCCAAAAGGAGAGGCCTAGAGGGGGACTTCCTGTTTGGTTACCAGCCTGCGGGAGGAGGGATAAACAGGGCAGTGGTCTTGGCCTCATAATCACTGCATGGTGCTTCGAACAGCATCTTTAGAAGGCTGGGATCAACAGGAGAAATAAAACCTTTCTGTAAACAAAGCAGCAGGTTGCTAAAAGGCTCACAATGAAAGAAAACAGAACCGAAACTACTGGTGAAAACAGGAAAGGAAAAGAATTATCAAGTAGTTTGGCAATAATTTCTCAAGATGGGGAAATCATTAGCAATCATGAAAAGCTCTCAGGATAGGGCAAGGCAAAGAGGTAAAATTATTAGAAGCACTCACAAAGAGTGCATATGGTCTTTCTCCATCAGCACCCCATATATTTGACTTATTTTGCTGTTTTTTTTAAGAGAACCATCATTATCTGGAAATTGCAGAATATGAAGAATACCTCTTTTTGGTCAAATAGCATTATTATTTGTGATAACCGCATTACTGGTAATTTATCTTGAGGAGGTTATCACATGATGGTCAGGCACATAGTCTCAAAGACAGACCACTGGGCTCCATTCTCAGGTAGGTATTTTTTGGACATTTTTCTTAACCTCTCTGTACCACTGTTTCATCACCTATATTCGGGATAGTAGTGGTGCCCACTGCATAGGGTTGTTGGAAAAGCAAATAAGTTACTACATGAAAAGCACTGAGAATAGCATTTGGCATATTATAAATACTACATTAGAGTTGGCTATTATTATTTATTCATCTGTAAAACAACGCTAACTGATGATAATAGCTGATATTTACTGAGTGCTTTTTGTGAGTCAGATATCATGCAAGTATGTCACCATGGCAACCTATTAGGCAGAAGGCTTATTATCCCCACTTTACAGATCAAGAAACTGAGCAGCAAACCCTAGGCCTGACGTGCTTTATCATTACATTTTGCCAGCTCTTGAATATGAACTCTGAACTTCTTTTTCCAGTCATTTCAAATATCTCCTTCGTCTTGTAGAACAGTTAAAGAAATAAATGTACTTCACTAAAAAGATGGCTAAACCAAGGAAAGAAGAAGAATTAAGGCAGACTATTCTTGTTTAATTCAGCGCAACAATTCATACCTCCATAAGCCATGACGCTGTGCTCACTGTATTTCACTTTAATGCCATTATTGTACTAGGCAACTTGTACATATAAATATTTTATTCAGACCCTTCTTGTGTGCTGTTAAGATGATGAAAGGCATATATGCTAATGAAGTTCTAAGATTCTCTGATTTTTTCCTTTAAAGTCAGTTGTCAATTATCTATAGCAGTTATTCTAAGACTAAGAAATCTCACGTCTATATTTTCCTAATGGTATCACCTGCGCTTAAATGAAGCATTTTAGCAGCAACACCCTTAGGAATGACATGACTAGACTACAGCATCTCATTTCATTGCGAAGGACAATACAGGCAGATTCTTAAGGTGCCGCTTTGTTGATAATACTGTTGCCACTATTTATTGTTATTCTTAATTACTACTGATAGTACATCAAAAGTTGGAAAGGATAATTGAATAAAAACTTGTCCTTTTATTATTTCAAACTCAACTGAGAAGCACATGGTCCCCATAGTCCCTCTGACTCCATCGGTGTCTACCCTCCATAAGTGTCAACCCACTATACCTCAAGCACCTGCCTAATTAGTCCATTTATAGATCTAACTACTTCCAGAGAAGTCCCTTTTCTGTTGTGGATTGTTACTAATGGAAAGCATGTTGGGTGGAGGCAATATTGTGTAATGGAGAGACCGCTGCTGATTATCTCCCATAGAAAGTCTGTATTACCCTATCTCAGTGAAAGCCATTTCTGTTCAAGCGGTCACTCAGGCCAGGAATCTGAGAGTCATCTTTAGACAGTGACAGTGACAGTGACAAAGGATGCCTACTGGCATCATCATATTCTGTGTATGCTGAAATATGGATAATTGACATTTCCTTGATCTTATATAAATTCTTTCCTGATATATTTAAGACAAACAATGTAATATCTATTTCCATGCAAACTGCAGAGCTCCCAAGCACCACCTATAATGGAATCTGAAGCTGCCACAGTTCCTCTAATTTTTTCTCTTACTAAACCCAAACCCCCTGGGGAGTTGATCACTCGTTTCCATAGTCCACAGGCATACCTTGTATATACATCCACTGTTGCACTTCCTATACTGTGTGTTTGTGCACATGTATGTACGCATATGTGTGTGGGTGTATTTGCATGCACATGTGTATATGTGTGTCTCCATAAGACTGGAGCTCTCCATGGGCAAGGTCCTAGCCACATCTGAATCCCAAATGTACAGCACAGTTTCTGGAATGTGGTCGGACAGGAGGTACTCAATAAATTCTTGCAGAATAAACAGATGACAGGCAGAAAAGAACAGACTAAGGTTTTGCTTACAGGTCTCACATAACCTTGGAGAAATCACTTAATTCCTCTCTACTTGATTGAATCTTCCATTAAAATTTTTTTTTAACATATTAGGGGCACCTGGGTGTCTCGGTTACACGTCTGACTCCAGATTTTAGCTCAGGTCATGATCTCACAATTTGTGAGCTCAAGCCCCATGTCAGGCTCTGCTCTGACAGTGCAGAGGCTGCTTGGAATTCTCCTGTCTTTCCTCTCTGCGCTTTCTCCCTCTCTTTGCACCCCTGCCCCCTGCCTTCTCAAAATAAATAATCTCAAATAAAATAAAAAAGAATCCCCTATAAATTTATTTTACATATTAATACATGCCCTAGGAAGCAGATGTGTTGTAAAAATCAAACTAAAAAAAGATTTGTGAAAACCATCCAGATGCTGTGAAGTGCCACGTGTGAGAGATTAAAATATTGTGGACACGATACAGGAAAAACAAGGAAGGAGAAACTACTCTTACAGGATTTCTCAAGAGGTGTACTTTTTGGAAACCATGTCTCAGTTAACAATCAACAGTTTTAGAAAGGGTTTAGAATTCTAATCACAAAAAGGAGAATCTTTATTTCTCCCTTTGGGATATGACATTTAACAAATTAATTTAGAATCTTTTAAGACAACAGAGCTAAGAGGAAATTGAGAACACTTGTACTAATCACTTCCAACTTCAATGTAGAAGGTCATATATCTAAAAGGTTACTACAATGGAAAAATTCAATTACTAGGGACTCCTAATGGGCTTTACTTAAAATAGCACAGAATTATAATGTCTTCAGTTGTAATGAAAATCATCATATTTCCTCAAATACGGGCATACGTCATTTTATTGTGACTCACAGATAACTGCATTTTTTCACAAACTGAAAGCTTGTGGCCCTGTTTTTCAAACTTCATTTGCTTACTTCATGTCTCTGTATCACATTTTGGGAATTCTCACAATATTTCAAACTTCTTCATTATTACTATGTCTGTTATGGTGATCTGTGTTCAGTGATCTTTTTTTTTAATGTTTTCTTGTTTTTTTAATGTTTATTTTTGTGATAGAGAGGCAGAGAGCAAGGAAGATAGAGAATCCAAAGCAGGATCCATGGTGTCAGCACAGAGCCCGACCCCAGGCTCAAACTCACGAACCCACCCATGAGATCATGACCTGTGCCAAAGTGGGATGCTTAATCGTCTGAGCCACCCAGGTGCCCCTTCAGTGATCTTTGATGTTACTACTCTAATTGTTTTCGGTCACTACAAACTGTGTCTATGGAAGACAGTGAACTTAATTGATAAATATAGTCTGTGCTCTACTGCACTGAGGGGTCATTCTCCCATCTCCCTCTCCTCCAGCCTCCCTGAGACACAATATTGAAATTAAGCCAGTTAATAATTTATAATGGCCTGTAAGCATTCAAGTGAACGACTCACATGTCTCTCACTATAATTCAAAAGCTAGAAACAATTACATTTAGTGAAGAGGCATGTTGGGAGGCCAAGACAGATGAAAAGCCGGGCCTCTTGCACCAAAGTGTTAGCCACACTGTTGTGGATGCAAAAGAAAACTTGAAGGAAATTAAAAGTGCTACTTCAATGAGCACACAAATGAGAAGAAAGCGAAACAGACTTATTGCTGATATGGAGGAAGTTTTAGTGGTCTGGATAGATCAAATTAGCCACAATATTCCCTTAAATCAAAGCCTAATCTGGGGCAACAACTTAACTGTCTTTAATTCTGTGAAGGCTGAGCGAGGTGAAGAAACTACAGAAGAAAAGTTGGGAGCTAGCAGAGGTTGGGTTTAAGGAAAGAAGTCATCTCCATAACATAAAAGTGAAGCTGAAGCAGCAAGTGCTAATGCTCGAAGCTGCAGAAAGTTATCCAGAAGATCTAGCTAAGATCATTCATGAAGGTGGCTAAATGAAACATCAGATTTTCAGTGTATATGAAATAGCCTTCTATTGGAAAAAAATGCCATCTACAACTTCCATGGCTACGGAGAAGTCCACGCCTGGCTTCAAACCTTCAAAGGATAGGCTGACTCTCTTGTTAGGGGCTAATGCCATTGAAGCCAATGTTCATTTACCGTTCCAAAAATCCTAGGGCCCTTGAGAGTGTATGCTAAATCTATTCTCCTTGTGCTTTATAAATGGAACAACAAAGCCTAGGTGACAGCACATCTGTTTACAGCATGGCTTACTGAATATTTTAAGCCCACTGTTGAGACCTACTGCTCAGAAAAAAAGATCCCTTTCAAAATACGACTGCCCATGGACCATGCACCTGGTCACCCAAGAGCTCTGATGGAGATGTACATGGGATTAAGGTTGTTTTCATGCCTGTAACACAACATCCATTCTGTAGCCCATGCATCAAAGAGTAATTTCTATTTAAGAAATACATTTCAGAAGGCCATAGCTGCCATAGAGAGTGATTCCTCTGATGAATCAGGCAAAGTAAATCAAAACTCTTCTGGGGGCACCTGGGTGGGTCAGTCAGTTAAGCCTCCGACTTCAGCCCAGGTCATGATCTTGCGGGCTCTGTGCTGACAGCTCAGAGCCTGGAGCCTGTGTCAGATTCTGTGTCTCCCTCTCTCTCTCTCTCTCTCTGCCCCTCCCCCACTTGCTCTCTCTCTCTCTCTCTCTCTCTCTCTCTCTCTCAAAAATAAATAAGCATTAAAAAGTTTTAAAAAAAGAAAGAAAATCTTCCGGAAAGGATTCAACATTCTAGATGCCAGTAAGAACATTTATGAGTCATGGAAAGAGGTCCAAATATCAACATTAACAGGAATTCGGAAGAAGTTAATTTCAACCCTCATAGATAATGTTGAGGGGTTCCAGACTTCAGTGGAAGCAGCAGCTGCAGATGTGGTGAAAATAGCAAGAGAAGCCTGAAGATATACCTGAATTGCTGCAGTCTCATGATAAAACTTCAGCAGATGACAAATTGCTTCTTCTGGATGAGCAAAGAAAGTAGCTTCTAAAGACGGAATACACTCCTCACGAGCATGCTATGAAGATTGTTGAAATGACCACAAAGGACTTAGAATGTTACATAAACTTGGTTGATAAAGCAGTGGCAGGTTTGAGAGCACCAACCTCAATCCTGAAAGAATTTCTAGTGTCGACAAAGTGCTATCACACAGCAGTGCATGCTACAGAGAAAGCATTCACGAAAGGCAGAATCAACAGACGTGGCAAACTTCATTGTTGTCTTACTTTAAGAAACTGCCACAGCCACCCCAACCTTCAGCAACCACCATTTTTATCAGTCAACAGCCATCAGCATGGAGACAGGATCCTCTTCCAGCACAAAACTTTCAATTTGCTAAAAGCTCACATGATGATTGGTATGTTTCAGCAATGAAGTATTTTTAAATGAAGGCATATCTATTGGTTTAAAAACATAATGCTATTTCACATTGAATAGACTACAGTAGAATGTAAACTTAGCTTTAACATGCACTGGGAAACAAAAAAAAAAAATCATGCTACTCATTTTATTGTGATACCTGCTTAATGCAATGGCCTGGATCTGAACCTAGTATCTCCAAGGTATGAAGTGCTGTGATTGATTTGGTGAGTACATATATTCTCTCTAAGCACAAGTTCATGACATCTGAAGAACTTAGGAGACAAAGTCCTAATATTTAAATGTTTCAGCAAGAGTTCTAAATGTATGGACCCCAACAAATTCACTCAGCGGGGGTCTATACTTGATGTCCCTTTTGTGTTTGCTTTCTAGAAAAGAGGGGATTTTGCTTAAAAATCACTATGAAGATGGTTAATTTGACTTTTTTACTCCCTTTGACAAATGACTTTTAAGGAACTTTAAAAAAAGTGAATGTGGGGTGCCTGGGTGGCGCAGTCAGTTAAGCGTCCGACTTCAGCCAGGTCACGATCTCGCGGTCCGGGAGTTCGAGCCCCGCATCAGGCTCTGGGCTGATGGCTCAGAGCCTGGAGCCTGTTTCCGATTCTGTGTCTCCCTCTCTCTCTGCCCCTCCCCCGTTCATGCTCTGTCTCTCTCTGTCCCAAAAATAAATAAACGTTGAAAAAAAAAATTAAAAAAAAAGTGAATGTGACAATCTAGATTCATAGAAATTCCAAAATGTAAAAGAATTTGATCATTGAATCCCATTGTACTCAAAATTGGAGCAATTCCTAAAGGAAAACTAATCTCAGTCCTGCTGTTAATATTCAGATCCTATTGGTCTAGAATGGTCTAGATCCCATTGGTCTAAATCCTAGGATCTAGTATGATTAATAGGCATGCATTGATTTTGATATGCCAACACGTGAATCTCATTTGTGTCTATGAATTTCTAATTGAGCCTTTTCACTTTATATATGAAAATATTTGAGATCATGAGAAGAAAAATATTTTTCCCAGACCCTTTGGACTCTCCCAGCTGACTCATGATAAAGCTATGATCATAATCCAAGTCTTCTGACTTCCAGTCCAGTGTTCCTTTTATTATCAGTCACTGCATCCTAGAAGGTCACACACCTGAGCGTCTATGTTCAAGATATACTTTTCGAGCCCATACTGAATGCCATTGGCCACATTAGATCACAGTGATAGGCAGATACATAAAACAGGAAACCTGAAGTCATAGAATTTAGCCTAGTGGGACAGAATGAGCAAATGGACACTCAAATCATGCAAGTGTTCATACTTATAGTTATGACACTTGTTAACACAACTCCAATTTATTAATACTTTTAGTGCAGGCAGGTAGGTCCAAACAAAACACAAGAGTTCATCCAATCTTCCTCAAATCCTACGAGAAGTCACAGTTGCTGTTCTCATTTTGTAGATAAAAGGGGCTTTGAGGAGGCAACTCTAACACAACTTAATGAATAATAATACATGGTTGGGATTCAAACTCTGTTCTGTCCACTCTGTAGAATGTTGAGGACTTAGGCCTCCTCTTTTGGCACAGGGGCAGTTGGCGGGGGGCAGGGGTGAGGGGGAAGGCAGCAGGACTTTATGACTATTGACCTTCCCCTGTCATGTGTGAGTGGTGCCGCTACATTCAACCCAACTAGAATGACACAATATGTCAGGAAAATAGTAATCAATATTAACAGCACACTGAAACCCTCCACCATCATCCTCAGGAATCAGGGGAGTGTTAGCACAACCACTCCCCATCTCTCCCAGTGACACCTGCAACCTCTGTAGAGGCTCCTTAGCTCTGCTGGAGACCAACCAAGAAGAAAGGGTGAGGAGTATGCAAAACCATGATATCCTATATTGCCAGGGGAAAAAAATATCTGTCCAAGTTGGAATTACAGAACAAAAGGAACATGCCATTTGAAATTGGGCCCCCAAAAATATGTTGAGGTCCTAACCCTTAGTATTTGTGAATGTGACCTTATTGGAAAAAGAGTCTTTGCTAAGGATTAAGTTAAGATGAGGTCATGGGGGTGGGTCACAGTCCAACATGATTGTGTCCTTATAAGTAGGGGACATTGGAACATAGAGATAGACACATATAGACGGAAAATGTCGTGAAGACACAGGAAGAACACCCACTACTAGGCAAGGAATATCGGAGGCTATTGGAAACTAGGTGAGAAGCATAAAACAGATGGTCCCTCAGAGTCTCAGAGGTAAAGAACTCCTTATACACCTTAATTTCAGATGTCTGGCCTCCAGGACTGTGAGTCAATAAATATCTGTTGTGTAAACCATCTAGTCTGTGGTACTTTGTTAAGGCCAATCTAGCAAACTAACATAATGCCTGAGGGAAGAGAATTCCCACCGGGAATCTTAATTACAGCTGATGATCACCTGAATTATCCTTTTTTGTATATAATTACTTAATTCCTTATGGAGTAATCCCATTGTGATGTTTATCCTGTATATCTGTGTGTGTGTGTGTGTGTGTGTGTGTGCGCGCGCCCATATGTATGTACGTGCTCTCTCTCTTTCTCAAAATAAATACATAAACATTAAAGAATAAGTAAAATAACAGTTATTGTTTCTAGTTTATCACTACTATGGATGCACATATTTTCTACATCTTTATCAAGTTGTTCCCCTTTTAATATTTTAAGTCAGGTCTTATCATAATCTTGGTTCTGTGACTTTCATTTATTCCCTCAGTCAGTCATTTTTTCTTCAACTGTTTATTCAGCCAGCACCAGTCTAGGTGCTGGGGATACAGCAGTGAACACAAGAGACTCTCATAATATTCACTCTCCATTGACATCAAGTTTTATTTTGAGAGTGTTGGGATAGTGTGACCTTGACCAAGTCAGGTATTCTATTGGAGTTTTGGATTCATCATCTGTCAAGTGGGCATGATATTATCCACCCATTATTGTAAAATGAATTGTGGGGATGTGTCCAGATTAGAATTTTCCTGTGCTAAAGAAAGCATCTCACAAAGCATTACTTTAACATTCAAAGAGTCAAGTTTACAATTATTTCTGGCATTCAAAACTGAACTATTGGGGGACGAGGCTACCAACATCACAAAATGATCACCACATTTCTCTTTAGTCCTAAAAGGCAGCTTGCCCAATTCTGCATCTAGTCACTCGATTTTGTCTAAATACTGATGTTGATATTTGTAGCCTATGCAGTCCATATCAATTCCATTCTTTTCCTGTGCCTATGTAAAAAACAACCTAATAAAACTATTGAAAATCAAAATGCACTCAACTGCATATGATGCAAAAGAATGATTCTGCTGAACACAGCAGCTATAAAATGTATCCCAATTCCCTGCCCACCAACTCGAATTCTGAGACTATTTTGTAAATATGCAGAGACAAGCCTTTTTTATATTTATTGGAAGGTCAGGAGTTTTAAAGTGGGGAGGTATATGGCAGATAGGAATATATTATCATATACTTATTAAACAACTTATTGGAAAGAGAAAAATAACAGGCACATTGCAAAGTACAAGATGAGCACATGTGACTTCCACCACCGTGGTTTATGCCAGTATCACGTCTTAGCTTGGTAATCACAAAAGCCTCCATACTGTGTTTCCTGCTTCTCCTTTGCCCCCTACTCCACGAAGCCATCAGCTAGAATAACTTATTGAAAATATAAGCTATATCATAACGTTCTTCTGTCCCAAACCTTCATGGTCTTCCCCATAAGGGCAAATTCCCTGCAATAACCTAGAAAAGTATTTGTTGAATGCAAGAATCAATCAGTCAATCAATCAATCAATCAATCAATCAATTAATCAATCACCAGTGATCCTCGGATCATATGTAGAACTGAATGCTTGCCCTCAGTGACTTGTTAGCTGTTAAGATCGACCCAAAAAACAATCAGAACATTGGAAAACAATTAAATCCTGGGATCCAGGACAAGTTGTGTGAATAACTTGTTGAAGTTAGAAAAAGAAGCTGATGTGGGCCACAGTTGTTTGGATTCCTCATAGAGCAGACACATAAGACTGAATTAAGATACTGACTTGATGTGTCAAATTTAGAAGAGACAGGCCCCTCTTGAAGGTGGCAGACAAACTCAGAGCCCAAGCAAACTCTTATCTGGCATCCAATAAATTGCAACTTGATTAAGTGGTATCTTTGCACATATATAATACAAATCCAATTAATATTCTCATTAGTCTTTCAGACCCTGAATTCAATTGCGATTCAACAAGAAGAGATTAAATTATACACAGCCATCAGGAGAGCACTGGTTCTATTTTTATTGCATTCTAATTATTTGAAAATTGGTAGTCTATGTACATATGGCAACTTCTCAATGATCTGAATATTGGATTAAGCGAAACACCCTGGCATTGACAACTAACTGAGTTGATTTCATCTAATGAGATAGGGATGTGGAAAACAGCTATAGGCCTTTCACGACAGGCTGCAGTCTTTCTACAGATTCCTTGGCAAAGAAAGAAGAAAAACAAATTCTATAAAAGCCATGTCTGCCTCTTTCACCAGCAAACTTTAAGTTCTAGAGCATTCCTTGTTGTTTGCTTGGGTAACGTCTAAAATGGAATGATTGGTTTCCAGGTATCAGAATGTGATCACCAAAGAGACATTAAACAACTCGTTAAAAATATATATCATGGGGGTGCCTGGGTGGCTCGGTCGGTTAAGTGTCCGACTTTGGCTCAGGTCATGGTCTCATGGTCCGTGAGTTCGAGCCCCACGTCGGGCTCTGTTCTGCCAGCTCAGAGCCTGGAGCCTGTTTCAGATTCTGTGTCTCCCTCTCTCTCTGCCCCTCCCTTGCTCATACTCTGTCTCTCTCTGTCTCAAAAATAAATAAACGTTAAAAAAAATTAAAAAAATATATATATATCATGAAAGATTTCCTAAGTAAAAGACATTATCAGTTTAGGTAAAGCTTAGAATGTTTCCAAAATTTCAGTTGTTCACAAACACCTTAATATCTTTACCCAAATCCATTATTTCACTTACACAATTGTTATTTTTTTAATTACTTCACTTAATTTATACTTAAATGCTACTTATAATTTACATGCAAAATGCTACTTACAAGAGAATATTCTATCACAATCAAATTGCAGATAAGTACATTTGTGATAAGGAGGTAATTATAAATACAAATACAATAAAACAACACTGGTTTGGAATTTTAGGTCTGATCTCAGGACTGTTATCTCTGTACAAAGAAGAGACAAAAGAAACTGCTTTTGGTGTGTTACAGACCAGTACGAAAAAGAGATCGTCTCATTTCTAAAATCAAAGGGTTGAACTAGGATTAGGAAGGGTATAAATACCTCCCTACTAACATGATGTCCATATATCACCAAAAAGCATCTTGCATCATCATGATATTTTCCTTAAACTCTGAGAAACCATGATTTAGAACAATGACTTTCACTTTTTATTTAACTATAACACACTGTTCATAAATTGGGACAACACACAGACACAGATACACGAACACACACATAATTGAAACAAAAGTTTTGTGAAACAATACTTACCTTAACCATATGCAGTGCACTCTGAATTTTTTTCTATTTCATGCAAAATGCACACAAATGATTTCTTAATCCAATAATGGCATATGACAAATAGTTTGTAAAACACAAACTTGGAGGAATGGGTTAGAGTGGTGGTATTCCCATTTTAATATTTGGGATGCAATTTGCCTTAACAGAAGTATGAATTAAAAGATGGTAAGGAATCAAAGAGCTACATTAATTTTAGAAATGTCCACATTATCTTTTATAGAGAATAGTGTTTTTTTCCCCATAATTCCTATCCTGGCCTTCAGAGAGAATCCGTTGTGTATCTATTTTATATGCATTAACCACAGTGAATCCATAGGACTTGAGTTTCATGAAATATTAATACAGTTAATTAATAAAAATAGATTCTAAAGTGTGTGTGTGATGCCAGATTAAACAAAATTTAGATATTTTAAAAATATATTTAAAAAATTGTTATCTTCCCTACAGGACTTTTCAGATTTTTAAAATGTTAATGAGAATTGATTGCTATTTTCCCAGAGGGGCATGTGATCAAGCATTTTGCAAAATGTCTTGAGCATGATATATTTTCTAGGTAGAACATATCATAAGATATATATTTCTCTTGATACATACTGACAAACTGTGCTATTTTTTCCTTTTTTTCTATTCTCTATGCCTCTATGATGCTATTTTCTTCTGCTAAATAAGTAATCACTCTTTGTTAAACACAATACAATTTTTTCATTTCCATTCCTTTTTCACAGTATTTCCTTCACTTCTAGCTCTATTCAACTGTTAAAATGTATCTATTCTCTACACAAATATTTGCACCCCAAATAGCCAAAATATAGAAACAACCCAAATGTCCACCAACAAGTGGATGGTTAAAGATGATGTAGTATAGCCATAATGGAATACTATGTAGCAAGAAAAAATAATACATTAGTGACATATGCTACATAAATGGATCACAAACGTTAAATAAAAAAGAAAGGTAAAAAGGCCACATATTATGTGAACACATTTGTATAACATTAGAAAAGGACAACCTATAAAGACAGAAACATTACTGGTTCCCTGGAGCTACTGGTGGGCATAGAGATTAAGTGTAAATGGGTAGGAGGGATCCTATCAGGATAATGGAAATGTTCTAAAACTGTATGGATAGAATAGTTGGGCAACATGATAAATTTACTAAAATTAGTGAATTGTCTACCTAAAATGGGTAAATTTATACTGTGGAATATAAATTATTCCTCATTTAAAATTATTAAAAATTCCAGCCAGAAGGTCGGCCAAGTAGCTATCCATCTATTCATCCATTCTTCCTTCCTTCAAGATTATTTCATGCCGCTACATTCATGTTGAATGTTTCTTGAAAGAACACACATTGTGTTTTTATATTTCTTGGATCCTTTTGTGTGCCTTCTAACCCTTCCTTGTATTGTATTTCTCTAATATCCTTACTGGACTATAAGTTTTTGTAGATACAAACTATAGTGGACTCCTCCATGTAAAAATATTGATGAATCTAAGCATTGGATGCAAATGTTATTTAATGATGGTTAATGGTAAAGAAAATACATGTGCAAACGTCCCATGGTGGGTATTCTTAGGTTGGCTTCTCTGAAATGAGGAATTTACCCTTTGTTATTTAAGTTTAAAAAGTAGTTTAATATCTCAACCCATCAGCTACCAATTCAAGGAGTAATAAAAACAACAGCAAAGGCAGCAACGTCGTACCAGACACTTACTTCACGTGCTTCTCATTCTGTGGGTATTATTCCAGAGAGAGAAACTAGACACAGCGAAGTTAAGCCACTTGTCTTAGGCTGTGAGCCCTGGATGACACACAGCCTGAGGCACATTTCTCATGCAAATGGCTTATGGAGGGAATGTTTTCAGGAGAAACTAAAAATGGATGTAGGAAGCAAGAAAGGAAAGGAGAAGGAGTCTAATCCAGGGGGAGCTGAGCAAGATAAAGAGGAAAGCAGTCTGTCCTGTCTTGAGGCAAGGGAGTGAGGCTTAAATATACCTACTGTCCCAGATAGTCTGGGTGTGTGTGGGGGGGGGGGAGGAGGGGGGGTGGTTATAACTCCCAGGCACCCTGGCTACAATCACTCAAGGGTAATCCTCCAGAGAAAGTCAGAATTATGAGCGCTTAGGGAGTGCCCACAGCTGGGGGATAGGCACTATCACCAGAAAAAAAGGCTCTGAGAGCCCTGGGTAGGTACCAATAACATCTGCTAAAGCTCTTGGCTCAAATCACACTCTTAGGAAGAATACCTGAGATTCAAACCCCAATAATTGTGATCTCTACATCAGTACTCTTACCTCCTTACCTTTTTTTTTAGCATCACATTTTGTTATTTTCTGTCCTCAAAACATACAACACACACACACACACACACACACACACACACACACACACACACCAATGTACAAACCCTTCCAGTTATGGCCTAGGTCGATCCATTAGCATCTATTTTTAAACTAAATATTAATTCAAACTAGGATAACAAAGTCAAGACTATTTGACACCCTTCTTTAATCTTGCTTTTAATGAATAGATAAAAATAATTTTTAATTACATGCATTATTTAAATAGCGAATGAGGAACTTGAATGTTGCTTGAAAGCAGTTGACTTCTTCCAGCATTTTAAATATTTCCTATTCCAAATCTTCTTTAGACTAAAACTCTCTATGAATAAAGAATTGCTTAGAAGCTTGGTTCAGACAATGCCCCAATCACTACACATTCCAAATGAGCCAGTCTGAACTTCAGAGAAATTACTATGTATTTTAAAATTTTTAAAATCAAAAATAAAATCATAAAGGCCAGGGAAATTTGATGGTAGAAACTACAATCTAAACAACAAACAAATAGAATCAAACCATGGCATAATGCCTGCTATCCAGCATTGCACAAAAGAACTGGCTTTGTTCCAACAAAGGCAAGACTTATTGCAATAATACAAAGCTCTGTTTATAAAGAATGACAAACTCTAAATGAAAATTGCTCATCTGAGCCCTTAGAGCCTATATTCATCCATTTCTGTCCTTCCCCCAACTCGGCATCCTTTCCATTTAAATGCAGATATTCAAAAGGATTTCTCTGTCCTCCACTTATCATGCATACCTCTCTTTTCCCCCTTATCTCTCTTGTTTTGCTTATTTTGAAAACCAGGCTCAGAGCTCTGAACTGTAGAATAAGTAGCCAAGAATTCAGAACATTTGAAGTAAATAGAATATTTGACTGTGTGTGCATTTCACGTGAAAAATACAATGCTACTCTGGACGCCTGCATTTGATAAGGCCACAGTGCCCTGTTAAAAGGACATAGTCATTGGTTGGGTAGGTGAGAATTAACATGACTTGAGCATATTATGTGATAAATGGCACCCCAACTGGCTATATCTTAAGCCATGAAAGTGACAAAATGAAGAGATAAGGTATATTATTTTGGGGTGAAGGAAGTATGAGGCCAAGACCAAGAACCTGGAAGCATTTTCTCTGAAAAGGGATTCTCATAAACTGAGGCACCTTATATCCAATTTTAAATCACAGCCAGAAACATTTCTCTTCAATGAGCAATTTGCAAAACACTTCCCCAGGGATTCCTGATGTCTGTCAGAAACCTCTATGTAAATTTCTTTCCATTCATTGGAGAGAAGAGAAGGGGGGGTAATATTTGTGACTTATGTTTATGCTTTTCATCCGGTATTTAATTTTTACAATGAATCTTTGGGGATAACATTGTCCTTATTTTGCTGACAAGAAAACTGAATTATGTTAAAAATGAAACAGAAAGTGAAAGAATTAACACAGATTCACTAAAGGACAGAGCTTAGATTCAAAGCCAGACCCTTTTAACCCAGAAGTTCATGGACTTTCCACTCTTTCATGCTGACTATAGCTTTATACAACATTTTCCAAATGTGTTCTGTTGGATGTTAATGGGAGGTAAGCATTGTTCATGGTTCAACAAAGGCAGGCCAGTTTGTTTACAATACTTTCCAACACTTTTAATATGTCCAAGTGTATTCTGTGTGTCCCCCGGAGGCCTCCAGTTCAGTGTTTATAAAACTCCATGACCTTAGAGACCTTGTCCTGCCTGAACCTCAAACTCTATTGAAAATACTCAAGAAAGTACTGTTACTCCAGCAGTACTCTACAGCAGGAGAGGAGAGAGAACAGGTACCCAAAGGGCTTACATTTTTATTTCATAGACTTCTCCATTGCCCCAAATTTTATGAACCTGCATTAATTTGGGAAAAAAAAAACAAAGTATAATTTATATGAAGCAATATAATACAATTATACTAATGCTAATAACACTAGTATATTCCCATTAGAGTGCATTTATAAATATATGAAAATAAAGATGCACTAAACAACGTTCCATCTGCTTTATGATCACTATGTAAAGACAGAAGTGCGACTATATTCATGTAAAAAAATAATATATTCATGTAATGTCTGATGAGTATTAGAATAATAAAGCAATAACAGTTACATAAGGCCAAGCACTGTTCTAAGTGGCTGGTATATGTTAATCCATTTAATCATTACAACAACCCTCTGAGAAAACATTATTTGCTCCACATGACAGATGAGGAACCGGGGGTACAGGTAAGTTAATTTATTTCTCCAAAGTCCTACTAGTGACTTGTCTAAGCAAGTGTGTGTCAGAACCTGGTACCAATTGGTTTTCAAGAATTCTATACTGCTATGACCCGCACTTAAACCTATTTTGCAAAAGAATCTAGATGCCTTTGGAGGGTTTCTTTAGCCTATGTAAAGACTAATAAGGGCTCCCACTATTTTACTTCCCTTCTCTAAATTTATACCCCCAACTTCCCTACCTTCTACCCTTTCATTACTGGGAATTATATATAAAATTTGTAACTTTGAAAGTATTTATAATTTCTATAATATTATTTACCATTTTTAAGTTGAATTATATGTAATATATAAAATATTTTTTTTATTTTTTTTAATGTTTATTCATTTTTTGAGAGAGGGATGGAGACAGAATGTGAGTGGGGGAGGGGCAGAGAGAGAGGGAGACACAGAATCTGAAGCAGGCTCCAGGCCCTGAGCTGTCAGCAAGGAGCCCAACGTGGGACTCAAACCCACGAGCTGCAAGATCATGACCTGAGCCGAAGTCAGACGCTTAACTGAGCCATCCAGGTGCCCCTATAAAAATATTTTAGAATAAAAAACTATAAACTTGGTTTAGCGATATAAAAGTAGTATTTTATAGTCATTTGTCTGACTTCCTTATTCATAACCATTTGCTGAGTAGCTATTAAGTACTGCTGCAGGGGATTTAAGCATATGTTAAATGCTTTCTGCCTGAAGAAAGATAATTTGGTTCTACTGGGGAGGAAAGCCGCTTGGCCACCAGAAGCTGGGTATTATCCCTCAGTGGCAGGATTTGTGTTGACTCATACCCAGCTTCTCAGGAGGTCTTGCTTGTGCCCAGAGGCATATGTGCAGCTAGATGGTGGCTAGCCCAGGTGGAGCCATGAACTGAGCACTGGATCACAGCACGGCTCCCTGCACAGTGCTAACTGAGCCTGTCACCTGCCTTTTTTTTTTTTTTTTCTGTGAAGGTTTAACCATGTACAGATGTGTGCTTAGGCTATAGGAAAAACACATGTAAAACAATGTAAAACCAAAGAAACCTGAGGTAAGTAGAAGCCACTATGAGTATTACAAAAAGTAAAAAAAAAAGAAAAGAATGGACTAACCACTTAGGCTCGATTTTGAAAAAGAATTGACAATTATTAAAAACAAGGAAGGCAGATGCACACACAGTGCTTATTTTGAGCCAGGGACTTCAGACGCTTTATGTACAATATGAATACTATTATCTCCTTTTTACTGATGAGGAAACTGAGGCACAGAAAGGAAAAGTGGTGTGCCCAGGATTACAAATCAGGTAAGTATCTGGACTGAGGTTTGAACTCAGGGCATTAGATCCCAGAGTGCATGCTCCTGTCACCATCAGGCCACCTGTGATACAGGGTGTAACAAGTGTTGGTTGAGTGGTCCTTCTCAGCTGGCTACTGCACTTGATGCTGTAGAAACAGCAGTATTCACAGGAATGCACTGGGGTTGATCTGATCTCAACCTGTTGGAGAAGAAAAACTAACTAGTAGATAAGTAGTAAAGCTGAGTCTGGAAGAATACACAAAGGAAAGAAGGAAAGAAAGAAAGAAAGAAAGAAAGAAAGAAAGAAAGAAAGAAAGAAAGAAAGAAAGAAAGAAAGAAAGAAAAAGAAAGAAAGAAAGAAAGAAAGAAAGAAAGAAAGGAAGGAAGGGAGAGAGAGAGAGAGAAAGAAAGAAAGAAAAAGAAAATATAGACTGTTTGAAACCAATGCTGTGTTCCTTCCATGGCATCCACAATGTGGGGGAATCATTCTTGGACTTACATTCTGTAAAGGTGCTGATCATATTTTCCTTTGCATCCCCAGATTTCAGCCTAGCTCCTCGAAGTAGGGTTTTTTATGCTCCAAATTGCACTGATTTGAATCGAGGTCAACCTAGTGTTCTTCACATTCATTATTAAAAAAAAATCTAGTAATGAAAAACGAAAATTAGGTGGATGATCCCTATGGCCAAATTTTATAAAGTACTTTTGAAAGAAACAAAAAATGTGTGAGAACTCCTTAGAATTCTTTGCTAGGGACTCATGTCATGGAATCTTTGCACGGGTCTTAAATACTTCCTTGCACTTCTGGAAGGCTCTTCCTGTCACTTCTTTCCTTTTAATCTGCTCCCCATATTAAAGAATTCATACCTAAGCTTTTGCACGAATGGTGCCCACTCAGACGCAAGCAAGCTGCTGTTCAAGAAAGAAAATTACTGAGGCTGTGGAGAACAGCCAAGTAGCAGTAACTATGGTCCCCTGCACATTCCCCTCTGCCCCGCCCTTTTCCACACATCACACACCCAGGTCAATTTCCCCTTTCAGAGGAAATGAAGCACAACACATCAATAGAGTGAACTAGTTTATGCCCAAGAATCATAAAACTGCAATTCCTCGTAAAAGGTGCAGAAAATGAGTTCCTCTTTTAGGTAAGTGAGGCTCTTAGGCAAAATATCAATATCCTAGTCCCTTGATAAGTTCTTTGACATAGGAATATTTATAGAGACAGTGCTTTATCAACCACTGAGGAAAATGTTTGACTTGAAGTTGAAAAATGACTTCAAGGTATGAAACTTTGTCCTTAGTTCCAAGATATGTCTTCTGAGTTATCTTATTTTTAAAGATAAAACAAACAAACAGAATGCTTCCATTTTAAATATGTTTTCTGGATCAAAAAAAATGCTTTTCATTTTCTATTGATAAATGACTCTGCTCCAATGGGCACTGCACTTCTACTGGAAAAAAAAATGTGCATTTCATATTGATATTCTTTTCCCTTTAAAAGTAACCTCTAAAAATTATATAAAAGCATAACAAAAATGTACAAGTTCAAGTTCATTCTCCATCCACCCTCTGTATTTTTTAAATGGCATCATTATTTTGCATCTTGTTTTGAAACTTGTTCTTTTAACTTAAGAAATATATTCTGAACATCTTTGCAACAGTGCCAGTCTCATGGGTCATATGCTGGGTAAATGGGAGAATATATTAGCATGCAGATGAAATAAGGCTTTTGCCCAAACTAAGTTCAGAATTGAAGTGTGGCCAAGGGAGATGCCACCAAACAGTGAAGGAGGACCCCAATCTTAGGAACGGCAGCAGGTTGGACCCAGAAGAAGCATCCAGGAAAACACAAACAGAACCCTTCCAAACTCAAGGAGAGAGGCACATGACCTGGTGACCAAGAATCAGGCAAAGGTGAGATGAGAACACTCTCCTGGGCACTCACTAGGGACCAAAACTAGTCATTCTAAGTACTTAATGTCTATTAAATATGTATTTGTTTCTGACACTAGTCTGTGAGTTAGATTCAGGGGAGTCATTTAGAGAAGAAACAGGAGGTTAAATAACTTGGATAAGATCACACAACTAGTTAGAGATTGTAGGGCTTTCTTATTCCAAAGCATAGCATTTTCCACATGAGCCCACACTCAAGCTTCATTCTCTCTCTTTTCTTTTTTTCACTATGCCCCCTTTTCTCCTTTGTACTCATACAAATGGTTAATTATAAATCTACCTCGTGAGAGATCTTCACAGGCCTTGGTTCAAAGAATCAAGAATCCGTTTCTTCAATGAGCACAGTGGCCTATTACATTAACCGATAAATTTCATAGCTTATGTTCTTGGAGTGTGTGTATGTGTGTGTCTGAAGTGTGTAAGCCCTGATGAGTCCAGTATATGTTTACACAAACATATTTGTGCACAAGTGGGTATATGTACATGAACATACAAAATTACATACCTCATTGATTTTGGCAGCCATTGAACACACAAATTTGAATGTAGGGATCATATCTGTGGCTAATAGATACTGAATCTTCTAAAAGCTAGTAAGAGATTGGTGGCTGAAAGTTGCAGAAACAAATAAAAGTGCAAATGCATCATCATTAAAAACATCTTAAAAAACCTAATGGAAAAAGCTTTATTTATGAAACTCAGAACCTAGGCAGAAAATCCCTCTCTCTGTATTTGAATTGTACTCCATTTATGAAGGCGCAGTGCAGACACAACTTTAAGGAATTCATCAGTTGTTTGAAGAGCAGTCTGAAAGTATTTTCTCAAGTATTTTCACCATAACAGATGAACCAGTATTTGTAAATACTTTGTTGGATCCCCTTCCTGAGCAATTAAAAAAAAATTAATGTTTATCCACCATTGAGAGACAGAGAGAGACAGAGCATGAGCAGGGGAGGAGCTGAGAGACGGAGAGACACAGAATCCGAAGCAGGCTCCAGGCTCTGAGCTGTCAGCACAGAGCCCAACGTGGGGCTCGAACTCACAAACCGTGAGATCATGACCTGAGCCGAAGTTGGACGCTCAACCAACTGAGCCACCCAGGTGCCCCCCTTCCTGAGCAATTTTGCTAGTTATTTTGATTTATAGTTTACCATTATAGTGACACGATTGAGAAATGGGATTTTCAATCATTGGTCTCTGCCTCATCATACAACTGGAGGATTCAGTTCCCAGCTGGCTCAATTTCAATCTTCTGTTTTTGGACCTCCATAGTCTGAGCCTCTATATCTGTTTTTGCATATTTGGAGGCTGTGTTAAGCGTATGCTTAACCTCTAATCTCCTTGCTATTTTCCCCATTCTTACATCTGCTATCCCATTTAATCCTTCTCCTTGAACATATTTGGAAAGAGTGATCTTGAAGTAATATACCCATGAAAGTGCTTAGTTCATCCAAGTCAGGGAGCATCTTCTTTTAAAATTATGACCACTGGCCTCAAATGGTCACTAAGCACCACCTGGCAATCTTCTCACATTTGCTTGGTAAATTCACTTCCCCCCAGTCTCTGAAAAGACCATACTGTACTTTCTGTTCCCTTTAAGTATCCATTACTTGCCACCCCACAAATGTTTTTTACCTCATCCCATTTCATATTAACAGAAGAAAACAATCAGACACAATGTCTCTCAACTTCTCATTATGAATGTACCCACATCTACACCAGTATTCTTTGCCTCCCCTAACACATAATACAAGGAAGGAGAGTCCCTGGTGCAACCAAAGCCAACTCCTCTACCAAAGCAGGGGCCTCAGTGGTTTTGTCCCTGTCATATGCTCAGTCCCTAGAACAGCATCCAGTAAGAGCTTGGATAAATGAATGAATGAATGAATGAATGAATGAATGTTTATTAATATGAAAGGGTCCATCCGTCCTAAATGATGAGGAGGACAAGGGCAGACATAAATATATCCATGGTGGTATCCAAATCTGTAGCATATATCTAGATAATCATATATAAAATAAATGGTAAATAATACATGATGTTTACCTATGTTTCATTTCCCTAGTCTTCATCCTGTTTGGCTTTCACACTGGATCTAACAACTAATGACCACATTTACAGACCACAGTAATGGAGCCAGGCACCATCCATTCATTGCTGTTAGTCTTCACAACAATGACAAGCTTACAATATGTTGAAACTGAGGCTCAAATAGATCAAGTAAGTTCCCAAGGTCAACTAGTAAGTGAAAGAGGTAGGACTCAAATCCACATCTGTCTGATGTGAAAGCCCATGCTCTCTCCACTCAGCCATGCTGCCAGTTGGCTCCTGAAACCCTCCGGCAGGCCCACACCCAGCTAGTTTCTGAGTCTGTTCTGTGGCAAAAGGAACCGCACTCTCTTTATAATCAGTGAGGCCTGGAAACATCATGTTGCCAGATGATCTCATCCTTACCCTGTCAGTCAGGCATGAAGTCTGAGTAGCCGTGGAAATAGGCAGAGACATGAGAACCCCTAATGGAAACTTCATAGCCAGCTTCCTCTTGGGGGATAGATTTTACTTTCTGTGTCCCCAGACATGAGTGTTAATCATGGAAAGGAAGGCACTTCTTTGAAGCTCACAATAAGGGCAGATCTTGGTTTTGAGGGGCCTGAACCTTAAATAATTTGGAGGAGAAAAGTCTGTAAGAAAAGAATAAAAACATCATGTATGCAAAATTTGGAATGGAAGTGAACATTTATTTGGAATGGGAATGGGAAAGAGCCCACACACTTGAGGGACTCTGTAGCTTAAGCTTCATTTATCTCAAGATAATTCTGTCTTTGACCATAACCTAGCCCTATCTAGTACTTAGGCTTAGAACCTGTTGAATCCCAACTCCACCACTTCTAGATTTCAGACAAGTGAGGGAAACTTCTGGAACAAATACTTTATCATTTGTTAAATCTTCAATTACATAACTGGTTCCTAAAAATTGTTTTCAATGTGAATAATGCATACAAAATGCTGGCCACAGTATCTGACACTTACTCAACAAAGTGCTCCTTCAGGTGTTACTGGTATTCTTAGCAACTGACACCATCTTCCTGTTTACCTGGTCTGGGACTTCTCTACCTGAGGCCCCACTTCTGGTTCATTTGATGGCTGCCTGAATGCCTGAACACTAGGCACTTTGGATTTAACTTGCTGTTTTCGCTCTTGTGGATCACATTGTGGCATACATCACCAGTTTTTTCAGGAGCCTTGTTTCTACCTGTGCACCAGAAAATTCCCCCATCTTCCTGGGCATAAGGCACTAAAACTAGAAAATAGGAATGTGATGAAAAAATGTTCATAATATATTCTTAAGTAAAAAAGAACCAGAATTCCTAGAATTATGGCTAATATGATTACTCTTAGAGGGTTTTATAAAAATTGGATGCCATAAATATGTAAAATTAGTGCCTCACCCAGAATATGGCTTATCATTCTATCATAGGTGATGTACTTATTATAGTGTCTAATGATACCAATTAGTTTTGTCATTTATAATAAGTCAATTAACCTTCCTGGGCCTCAATTTACTCATAAAATGTGGGGGTTGGACTAGTCTCTACAATTCATGCTAGTTACAAAGAAAACTTATTATTATTACAAATATTTGGAATGTAAATGTTTTATTCTCCTCTCAGTGTGGGATATGCCAACTTGAATTTAAAGCTAATATGTGGGGGAGAAGGAGTTACCCAAAGGAAAACAACATGACTTTCTCTTTTGTGGAACTTGCCTGTTTGCCTTCACTGTCATAATACTCCCACTGTGGCAGGTGCTCAAGGTGTGTTATTTGAATTTTTAAAAATGTCTTTTCTAGTAAGGTCTTATTAAAACAATTTACAACAGTCCTATAGATGCAATTAAGAGTGTGGTTTATGTCCAAGGATCTTGAAGCATTCTGGTAAGGGGAAATAAAGACTCGACTTGCTCACCTGCCCCAGGTGGCTGGTAGATGGGCAGACCTGGCTACACAACAAGGAATGAGGAATGAATCATTTAGCCTGAGCATATGAGGAAGATCGGTCATGGGAAGTACAAGGAGTTTTTCCAGGGAAGAGAGTTCTGACAGAAGGTAATGAATCAGTGTCCTGGCAGGTGTCTGAGGCAGGGCAAAGGGGTTTCTGCCTACCCCATGCAGAGACTGTGGTAGGCATATATGGCCTAGAAACTGTTATCAGGGCTTATAAAAGAAGCTGGAATGGGAGACTTGTAGCGACTTCCTACCCTAATCTTTCAATGGTTTCCCAGCAGGAAAAGAATAAGACTCAAAGTCCTATAATCCCCCGGTAGACATGACCTTGGCCATGCCTCCACTGCTCCCACTACCCTCACTAGCTCACTCTGCTCCAGTTCCACAAGTCTCCCTGTGCTCTTTGGACCCATGAAACACACTTTTAGTCAAAGGCTCTTGTACATGGTAATCTCTTTACCTGGAATCCTTTTGTTCCAAACTCTACTATGTCTTACACACTCATTTCTTTCAAGTATTGGCAGAAAAGTCAGTTCTTCAGAAAGGCCTTCTCTGACTACCCTATTATAAGTTTTGTTTTAATGTTTGTTCATTTTTGAGAGACAGAGAGTGAGTGGGGGAGGGGCAGAGAGAGAGGGAGACACAGAATCCAAAGCAGGCTCCAGGATCTGAGCTGTCAGCACAGAGCCCAAAGTGGTGCTCAAACCCATGAACTGCGAGATCCTGACCTGAGCCGAAGTCTGACGCTCAACCAACCGAACCACGCAGGCGCTCTTAAAAATAACACCCCTGTTTCTGACCCCCTACTATATTTTGTGCTTGTCTCTATTAAACATCAGATTATATATCCCTTTGTTTACCTTTATGGCTTGCTTCCTCAATGGTATGTAAATTCCACAAAACTTGGATCGTGTCCATTACTGTGCCTGGAACAATGTATGGATTATAGTAGTGGGGATAGTAGTCTACATGGATCATGTATTTAGTGAGTGAATGAGTGAATGAATGAATGAATGAATGAATGAATTCTACTATAACTATTCTGCCTCCAATACCTGTTTGTAGTATTTATAGTTTGTATCTCAAAACTTAGCAGGTTAACTTGCAAGAAAGGAAGTTCTATGTTTTTGCTTAGGGCTGCATCCCCACTGTCTAGAACAGTGACTGGCACTTGGGAGCTGCTCAATAAATAATCATAAATGTTATTCACCATGAAAATAAGACGTTCCTATACAATAGTTTCAAGACAGAAAGTGAATGGTTTTTTGATTACAGTAACAAGTAGCACCAGAACCAGTTTTAAACCCAACCAAATCAATCAAAGGCAACTTCTTATTAGTGGGAACCACTCTGTGGAAAGCCCAAAACCCTGTATAACATCAGCAGTGTCTGGCTCCAAGCAATTGCACCCTATAAGTATGGTTCGCACTTGCTTAGCAAGCAATGAATTCAACTTTTAGTTTCAGATATTGAGTGGTCACCTGCTTTCTTTGGAAAGAAAGGTGACGGTGCCTTGCCATAATGGCAAAACACACACATTTCTTATAACATCCTAGATAGGGTTCTAAGCTCGCAAACTCATGTGAAACCACACAGCAAACAAAAGAGGGAAATGCTATGATTATTCCCACTTAAGATATAAAGAAACCGAGGTATAGAAGATTTGGGTGTTTACCCAAGATGGCTAATATGTGTTAGAACTGGGACTTAATTATTATTAAATCCAATTATTTTGGGCTTTAGAGTCTGTGCTCTTAATGTCTATATTCCAAGAACTCTCTGTAATAACTGAAATATACAGTTGGTACTGTTTCAGCAGTGAGATTTGTTTGATGATGAGTCTCCTGACATGGTCAAATGCTTTTCAAATAATTATATCCCAAAGCCTGGATGGTATGGGTGAATTTCAAACAGAGAGGCCAAGGTAGGCCTCTGTGAGAGAGTATAAGAAGCGAATAAAGTAAGGAGTTTAGCTTCTGTTTTTAATAATCAAAGTGATGAACAATTAGGATACCTGCCCTTCTGATTTGTATATGTTACTACTGGGTATTAAGCCTGGGTCTTCTGTTATTCATCCACTGGGACACTGAATGGCTGTCAGGTGGTAAATACTGTCTACCACTAACTTAGACAAATCATCAAGTAGAAAACACCTTAATTTACAGCCAAGTTCCTCAGCTTAAGGATTCTTCGTGGTACTACCTACTTTTTAAAATTTTTAATTTAATTTTTTAAATGTTTATTTATTTTTGAGAGAGACAGAGACAGAGTGTGAGTGGGTGATGGGCAGATAGAAAGGGAAACAGAATCCGAAGCAGGCTCCAGGCTCTGAGCAACCTGTCAGCACAGAGCCTGATGAGGGGCTCGAACTCACAAACCACAAGATCATGACCTGAGCCAAAGTCAGACACTTAACCAACTGAGCCACCCCAGTGCCCAGTACTACCTACTTCAAATGATAAAACTATGCCGAAATTAACTTACCATCAACCAAGTCTTAGAATCCTTGAACTTTAAAATTACTGGTCTGCTAGCAAAATAACTAACTTAGGAGAGCTATCCTTATTTTGGGTAAATATTCTGGGGAACTTAGGTCATATTCAAAGTTTATTTTCGGAGTATAATTAGAATTTTTTCTCTGTAGAGAAGATTTCTGTCAAAAACAAGTCATTTGGTAAATTGCTTAATCTCTCTGGGACTCAGTGTTTTCGTCGAAAAAATGATTGATTCGGAATTTGTAATTTCTGAAGAATTTCCATTTTATGAAGTATTGATTAAGTTAGAACTTCAATATGTGATTTATAGATGTGACTTTCCCTTTTTCCCCTTCTTCCTTCATTTATTTTGGTTCATTGTCACAGTCGTGTTTTGATATAAATGCCTCTCCGCAGAAGTAAAAAGAAATAAATCTTTTTTCGGGGCGCCTTGGTGGCTCATTTGGTTGGGTGTCCGACTTCGGCTCGGGTCATGATCTCACTGTTAGTGAGTTCTAGCCCTGCATTGGGATCTGTGCTGACAGCTCAGGGCCTGGAGCCTACTTTGAATTCTATGTCTCCCTCTCTCTCTGCTCTTCCCCTGCTCACACTCTGTCTCTATCTCAAAAATAAGTAAAGTTTAAAAGAAAAGTTTAAAAAAAGAAATAAAATTTTTAAAAAGGAACTGTTTTTTTAATAGTCTATAGATTTTATATTTGGTATGGCTTTTAGTTATCTGTGTACATTTTCTCTTTATTTTTGAATATTTACCTTCCGTAGTCGTAGTGAACACCATTTGGATCAGTGCCACTCTGAAGGTACTGGAACTAATTCAGATTCCTTCACTTATTCTCTTGTGACCTTGAGCAAATTATTAACCTCTCTGAATCTCCAGTTTATCTGCCTGCAAACCACAAATAACACCTGCAAACTGGTGTGGTTGATATGATAATTCCAGGGCATAGCATATGTAACCCTTTTTTCACCTGATTTGTCCTATAGATTCTCAACTAAAGCAAGCTTTCTTCTTCCCTTGCCTTCTGCTCCCCATAAGAATAACCTGTGTTTTACTGCTTTATATTTGCTGATAAAGGCTGGAATACATTTTCTGTTGACCACCATCCCAATCAAGCTGAAAACCCCATTGAAGCTTATGTGATGCTCTAAATCATCGTTGAATGCACCTAACCCCAAATCCTACTCCGATATAAATCATCTTATTACCTTTGTTTGTCTGTGTTCCAATCAATCCCCTCCATAAATCTCAGACCTTTTCATAAATAATCCCCTTCCCAGATTCAAGGTCTCTTCTTTACACTGTAGTATCTTATGTTGAGTTTTCTCCTTTTTCCAGAATCACCAGACCTTCTCTGTCCCATCTATTTCTAGCTGTCCCACCTGTTAGCCACAGACAAATCAAACAGAAACTAGGCTCAGTCTGAGAACAAATATGTATATCTACTTTCTCCTCATTTTTTACCTCAAAGCTGAATGAAAGACTGTACTTGACTTGACTGGAATTTAATGCAGATTCAATTATGTTACAAGATTTTGTCTTAATTATAAGATAGGGTCTTTACAATATTCTTTATGTTGTAGTTAGAACAGTACAGTCAGTATGTCAGAATGGATATTTATGTGTATTATACAATGTGACTGATTAAGGGTATTCTGCATATAGAATGTGTTCAAGAGAGGCTTGTAGAAAAAGTTGATAGATACTTGACCTAACACTCTATCCTTTTCACCAAATTCTTTGCCATTGCCATCATGCTGTAAATGTCCAGGAAGTTAAAATTATAGACTAGGATATAAAGCCTTGTGACCTGCATTTGACCTGCAGCTTTGTGACTTACTGGTTGAGTAACCTTAAGCCAAGTTACTTAGCCTCTGCAAGTGTAAGTTTTCTCATCTAAACTGAGAATAATAGTACCTACCCCAGAGGACTATGGTGTAGATTAACAAGATATTACTATGGTAATACAATGCTATGCACAGTTTTATAGTATATCATGTTTAAGACTTGCCTTACATATAGGTAATCTTCAATAAAGCAAGACATTAATATTATTTATCATTATTTAATCTTATGGATTAAAAAAGATAATAACCCCAAATCACATGACTGTCAAAAGGCAAAATTGTGATCAGAATCCAAGCGAAATAACTCTAGATTCTCTGTGAGAATATACTGCCTCTGAATATACTAAGTCCTCTTCCTTAGTCACTTCTTAGACATTAATATTCTTGAGATAAAGCACATATTAACTATAAAACACCCTAAAGAAATTCAAATAATATAAATATTCCCTGTATTCCATTCTTAAGTGGTATAAAGAGTATGTTTCCATTTTATGATATCACCACATATTACGTTTATATTTCTTAAACACTACAGTTAAGCAAAACTTTTCTGATAGTCCAAGTACACATTGGTTTTGGCATCCCATTGCATTTAGGAAAGCAGAATGCCAGAAGAATTAAAAAAGAGTCTGCTCTATGACTTTCAATTAAGCTATGTGAGACAGAAATAATTGTCCCCTTCCAGGCATCTCCAGCCCCTTGGTCCTCATTAGACAACATGCAATGTATACACAGTCAGTACTGTTTTCCAGTTGACCCAATTTATTAACAGACCCAACATACCCACATTTCTGTCAACAGTACAGGATAATTAAGAACTTGGGTTCCAAAAATCCATCTTTGTGTATATGGCTAATACCTTGTTTAGAACTCTTGGGGAAACTTGTATTACAGTATTGCAGATGTATAATAAATAAAGCGAGCTGAATAAGTACACAAGAAATTCTAATGTGCATACATTCTACAAAAGACTTAGATTATCAGTTAATTTCTTTTTTTGTCTTTATATTGAAGACCATTACCAATAAAAGTGATTTTTTTTTCCAAGTCATGTGTGTGAATGCATTTTTGTAAAATTTTGCCTTTTACTAAGGTTGGTAGTAGGGAGAAGGAAGGTTCTTTCTTAATTCAGTAACTACCTCACCATGATTTAATGCACATTTGGATGAAAAGTAGATATTTTCACAGCCCAGTGTTGCATACAGAGATAATGAAATAGCTTTGCCATTAAAATTTTGATTCAATTTCTCCATGGAATGCGTTAACAGAAAACCACTTTCATTTTTATAGCTGGAAAAGAGGCAATTTATTGTTGTGGGGTATTAGGAGTATTCCAAAGCAACATAACTCGAGCTGCCTAAATTCTTCACTAAGAAGAGGGAGTTTAAAAATTCAAAACACTGGCTTTCTGTGATAGCCTCAAAACTTTGCTCAAGTTAAAACTATTATCTGTATGCATACTGACCTGGTATTAAGATTACTTAAAAAAAAAAAAAAGGAAAAACTTATGGAAATTTAACTGAATTACAAAAAACCAACAAACAGAAAAAAAACACCAAAACATAAAACTACTGACCTTTGTTAATAAATCATAACACGATGTGTTTATTTGTTATTAGAACTCCATGTAAGATTTGAGAAATTCTATCACAAGGATGCCTAAAATAGCAGTCCCAAATGTCAAAGTCTAGAGCTACAGGAAAGGACATTTCTCTATTCATTTGGAATACAATGAAAATCTCCCTGAGGTATGATGAATAATCCCACTATGGAAGAGGAAGAAAGACCAGTCTCATGGTTGCACTTCATATCAATTACAAAGTAGGCCATTGATACCTATTTCATAAGAAAGGATATGTATTATATAAATGAACAATTTTAATTACCTGATACTCACAAACTTTTTGAAATGGAAAGTTCCATGGAGATTTTCAACTCCAGTTTTCTCAGTTTAGACAACAAAAGACGTAAAGAGGCTTATCCAAGGTTAGAAAACAAGCCTGTGGCAGGGGAGGGGTAAGAATCTGTATTCTTACTGTTGTTTCATTTTCTCATGTTAAATAATGTCACCTGCTAAACGCAACTCTTTTTTTGTTTATAAATATATGCCATGGATGTATGTGTAGCGTTATGTGTTTATGCACATCACACATAGACTGGAACAGAAGGACCCAGGACATCCAGGACCTAATCCCCAGTTCTTCCACAAAGAATGAGAACTCAAAGTACTCAAAGACAACCAAATACAAATATTTCAGACTTTAATGTTACCAATTTATTCTGAAGTCCATTTACTCTCTCTATATTTAAAGCAAGATAGTAACTACATTATGCAGACATAGTATTATATGTGCCCTTGAGAACACAATGTGTGTTGCATATACAATAACACAAAAAGAAAAAAAAAACTGCATTCTGAATGATAACTACATTGTAGAACAGTTATAACGTTACAAGAAAAGGTTTAATAGTTTAGGGGGAAAAAATCAAAATCATCCTCACAGGGCTTTAAGTTAGGTTCATATTTTTCTACTTACTATTCAAATTTATTTAATAGGACTCTTGAGCAGACAGAACGAAGAAAGGTGAAAGAAATCATTATCCCCAACTTAGGTATGTAAAATGGTGGGCAAGGAAGAAAATTTCTATGTGAAAATAAACCTGGATGAAGTGAGCATCAGTGTTTGTTTCTAAGAAAGCTCTAGAGAATCTGTTAGGAGGCTATTTTGGTATTAAATACTGTTTACCATTTTCATTAATTAATATTGGGCTGTAACTTTAGAGTGTGCACATTCTGATCTATAGATTCACACTATATACAATAAAATATAACAATTCAGTCTATTCATTTGTTTTACATCTCCAGTAAGCAAAGTATGCGGCCAACTTAAATCTTGTTTTGAAGGTTTTTCTGATTCTCACATTCACTTGGGATATAAGTCCTATACAAACTTCGAAATGGAAAGCACTATTACTCTCTGTTTCAGTCAAATTTTACAGATTAAATATAATTCATCCTTCAGGTGGTTATCAACATTTTGCCATTTCAAAATGCTTTCTAAAAACACTGGACACAAATCAGATATAAATTTTTACTGAAGTTTATGACAGAGCACATTCTCTCCATACCATTAGTACAATATTAGCTTGGAAAATGCTGATAGGGTAAAATATAGATAGAATGCAAGAAAGAAACTGTTCATACGAATCAGTACAATTTGGAATGCAAGTAATAAAGAAAAGGAAAAACAAATAATTTCTTAGAGGTTAGAAGCCTTTAGAAGAAGGAAACACCTGGTCTTGTTCGGGAGTGTGAATGTTTGTGCTCCTGAAACAAAACTAATATTACAGTAGATTTCATCCCCAAATCCAGAGTAAAAGCCCTCAACAAAAGAGTTTCAAGAATGGGCACACACCATCTATAAAATCAGGTAAAACAAATCCCTCAATGTGGCTAGAAATACTGACACTATTTCATGTTCCTGTCAGACTCAGAATATAAAACAAAACACAACAAAAAAACGTAAACAAACAAACAAACCCAAACTAGTCCATTAAAATGGGAGGTCCCTGTCACATTTGCCAGGTAAAATAACACATAGAAATGAACAGAGAAGCCAAAACAAGTGATTGCTTTTATAACAATGAACAAGATAAAGTCAATTTTAAAGAACTCTCCACACTTCCGGAATTTAGAAATTATCTTCTTTTTGGCACTATGAAAGTTTCCATCACAGAAGGCTCCAAGAAGTATTCTGCAAACTCACTTTAAAATTACTTTAGCAAACCTTGCTTTCCACCATCCCTTACCCCACAAGGAGTTACGGATGTAGGTTTCTGATAACCTACATCAGAGTGACACATATACTGTAATTTGATGTTTGCTATTTGTAAATGTAATCATGTCACATGTGGTAGTCTTTCTCTGGAGGGCTGGATTAGTTGTGGATATAAATACATTTACAACATATTTGCATTTTTGCTCAAGTTTAAAATATGAAGCAACAAGAATATCAAAGCATAGCCATGCCAAATATCACCCAAGGATGCTTTTGGAAATTGCTCTGACAACTTTAGAGAAACAGTAACTAGCTGTATGCAAACATGCTCTCAAATGTGTTGCGAGCAATAAGAAAACAATAATCTAAATTTACTCCGATTCTCAAAGAAACATTTAATCCGGAAAAAATACAGGCAAGAACACACCTTATTTTTTTAAGAAACAGATGATTGCTAAGGAGAATAGGAGAATGAGCCTCTGATGAATGTAAACAGCAAGACTTGAAATACATTGGCCATTTGGAATCTGTGTTAAAGTCCTTCGTAAGTTGGGGACTCTTCCCTTTAGCCTCTACGTTGAAATGTGAAAAGGTAATATAAATACTTCTCAAGACAACCTTACAAAAAGCTTGCCATTCTTAGGCTCTAATCCTAAACCATAAGAAATTATAATAAATGTCTATTTCCATTTGATGAATGCATTTGCCTAGCAACAACAACAGCAGAAAAAAAAAAAAAAAACCAGACCTTACAACATACTCAAATAAAATTGCTGATGCAATAAAAGGGGATATTAGATTAAACAAAGTCTAACATCAATATGGACTAGATGCTCTCAATATAACAGACATACCAATCAGTAACCTTTAATTTCCTCAATTTTGGTTTCCACATTTTGATTCAAAGTGGTTCTCAGAGTCTTAATGTTCTGCTCTGAAAACATTACTGAAACTTACAAAAAGTTTATTTTATTCATCTTCCCTACACTGAAAGACCTGCCTGTCTGCCTGTCCATCCCAGAGTAACATTTCTCTGATCTCATTTCAGGTGCCTTTTACATTCGCTTAAGAAATTTTTATTGCAAAACAGAGAATTTTTAGAAGTCACTAAAAAGCACTCCCTTACCTTCTAAACCTGCTTCAATCAGCCCAAACTGTTCCAATAATTTAACAAAAAGCACAATGACGATCAGAACTGCTATCATTTCAAGCCCTTCCAAGTTCATGGTCAGCTAGGTCATGGTCCGACCACAGCCAGTGAGAAGTGCTCCTCTGCCTGGCTTTCTTTGTAAAGCCATTAAACTACATTAAGAAGGCTACTGCCAGAGGAGAAGGGGAGGAGGAGAGGTTGAGAGAGAGAGAGAGAGAGAGAGAGAGAGAGGATGAGAGAGAGAGAGAGAGAGAGAGAGAGAGAGAGAGAGAGAGAGAGAGGCGAGATGGAGAGGCTGAGAGAAAGGGCGTGAATAAGAGAAATGCATCCATCCTGTCTACTGTAGCAGAGGCCAGAAGTGGCAGCCGGATTAAGTGGGGCCTGTCGGAATTATCGGCTTCCTTGTTATCACTCTTACACAGAGAGACAGTCACGCATGAAGTAACGCGCAGATCACCCGAAGACCCCGAGGTCACCAGGACGGTCCCGAGGAAAGACGACGCGTGGCAGTGATGGCTCCTCGGCTCCAGGACCCGCACTCCCGCTGGTGGCTTTGTTGGGCTGGTCAGTTGCCTTGGAAACGGAAACTAAGCAAGGGCAGGACTCCCATTGCAGACAGCCACCAAGCTCGGCATCTTGAAATAGGAAGAAAAAGCCTGAAAATGCCGAGAGGTAGAGTGACAGCTTGGATTCGGCTGCTTCAGAAACACTGTTTACTAGTCAGGAAAAGCAAATGTGTGTTTTGCCCCAACTAGCTGAGTGCGGAGAGAAATGGGGCTTTAGAGAGCCGTTCAGGATTTACTTTCTTCTCAAAGAGATGCCTTATGCTAGGACTCGATCTGAGTCATTGTGAACTAATATTCTCACTTGAATAATACCTATCATACTCTGTCAAAGCCTGAGTATAATAAACTAATAAATATCCCTAATATTTGTAAATTTTAGACTTTAGCAGTTATCTTATGCATTAGCCCATCGCTGTTCGATATGACAAAATATATACTTCTTTACAATGTGTACTTCCTATGCTTGTTTTTTTTTTAATTGATTTAGATAAATTTAGAGCCAGAAAAAGTTTGAGAACAACAACCAAAAATCAGAAACAAAACTTTGGCGTTTCTGTCTTTATCTTGCACAATCATTTCATTCCCCTTCCACCCCATTACTGCCCATATAGATCAGGCCTACGTTAAAATACAGAATTTAAAAACAAAAACAAAAACAAAAACAAAAACAAGAGTTAGAAAGCATCTCAGAAAGCCAATTCATAGATGAACAAAACTGAGGGCAAAGAAAGAGCACAGAAGGGCAGACAAAAGCAGGACACGGTAGAATTCAGGTGTCCCTACCTACTGGTTGGCTTTTAAGGCAACGTAGTATAATGGTTCAGAGTTTGGACTCCAGAGCCAGAATGCCTAGATCACATGTATTACCCTTTTTAGCTGTGCAACCTTGGACAAGTTACTTAACATCTCCATGCCTTAATCTGCTCATCTGTAAAAAAGGTGATGATGATAGCATCTTTCTCATGGGACTGTTGAGGGACTTAATGAGTAATACTTCCAGAACAGAGAGAGTGTTCAATCACTACCAGTTCTTATTTTTATCACAAGTCTCTCCACGCTCGATTCATACCACACAGGGTTGCCAAAGTAGTCACTCTAGGATGTAGCCCTCATCTTATCATTCCCTTAATCAAACACCTTCCATGGGATTAGTTGCCTACTGAAAAACAGTCCAAGTTCTTTTGAACAGCATCCTGGTCCTTCTGTGATCTGAGACCAGCTGGAAAATCGCACCTCATGGGCACTACTTCTGTATATCACCCTACATGACAGCTCAGCTCCCTTCTCCCAAACTCACTCTGAGCTTCTCCGTCTCCAGCCTTTGTTCAAAACACGGTATCTATCTGGAAAGTCATTTCTCTGCCTGTCAAGTTACTAAAACTCTCCCAGAAAACTTCAAGCAGAACTGTAGGAAAGCTCTTCCTTTTTTGTGTGTTTTTACAGTACCTTTTCCTCTTATGATACGTTATATTGCAGTCAAGCACACATCTTCACAATTTAAGAGTAAGCTTCTAGAAGGCAGAAATCATGCCTTCTTTACCTTTATGTTCCTCACATGCCTCCGTGGAAGGCACTTGATAGTTCACAGACTATCAAGTGGAATGGAATAGATACATGTTGGATAACAACAGTCACCATTAATTGGGTAATTACCATATACCAGATCCTTTACATACATTGCTTTTCCCTCTTAGCCACTTGGAAAACAGGCATAATTAGATAAGATTTATAGAGAAGCACTAAGCCTCAGAGAGTTTAAATAGCAGGCTCAAGGTCATACCACTGGTGAGTAATAGGACCAAGATTCAAACTCTGATCGTTCAACTCAAAGCCCAATATTTTTTCCCATTATTCTACACAGCTTTAAAGCAATTAAAAACCCAAACATCGGCACAAATAGTTGTCAGCCCAGAAATGCAGGTTGTACCCAAAATGATCCTTGCAAACTATTCTGTGACATTCTAATTAATCCACCAGCCCCTATAACTTTGCAACATAAGAAGTTTCCAAACTAGTAGTTAAGTGAATTCCTGGACCCTTCTTCCTGCTTTTTCACAGGATTATTATTACTCAAACATTTATCACCTCTGGTCTCCAGAGGGGCTTGTTCTATGTTTTTTCTACCCAAGGGAACCCAGTAGAGCCCTTCAGCTTGCCCTGTAAATGAAAGCCAATGATCAGGTCCTTTATGTTCATATTTAAAATTGATGTCCTGGCAACAAAATCAAAACTACACACGTGGCATTACATCAGACTGAAAAGCTGCTGCACCAAAAAGGAAACCATCAACACATGAAAAGACAACCTATATAATGGGAGAAAATATTTGCAAATCATATATCTGATAAAGGGTTAATATCTCAAAAACGTAAGAAAGTCATACAACTAAATAGCAAAAGAAAGAGAAGATAGAAAAAAACCCAAATAACTTGATTAAAAAAATGGGTAAAAGTCCTGAATAGACATTTTTCCAAAGGAGACATACAGATGATCAACAGGCACATGAAAAGATGCTCAACATCATTAATTACCAGGCAAATGCAAAGGAAGACTTCAGTGAGGTATTACCTTACACCTGTTAGGACAGGCATTATCAAAACGATAAAAGATAACAAGTGTTGGCAAGGATGTGGAGAAAAGAGAACTTTTGTGCACTGTCGGTGGGAATCTAGTTGGTGGTGCCATGATGGAAAACGGTATGAAATTTCTTCTAAAAATTAAGAATAGAATCACCACATAATTCAGCAATCCCTGTTTTTGGGTACATATCCAAGGGAAATGTAATCAGTTCATCAGCACCTGCACTCTCATGTTCATTGCATCATTACTCACGATAGCCAAGACATGGCAACAACCTAAGTGTCTGTTGATGGATGAATGGAGAAAATGTGATAAGCATGCACACACACACACACACACACACACTTTGCCAAGCACTGAGCTAAGCACATTGGCTGTCCTGCCCTCACAACAACTCCTTGAAGAAGATCCAGATTTCATTGTCACAGATGAAGAAACAGAGCCTTGGGAAGAGTTGGTACATTGTTCCATGTCCCAAAGCATCAGAAACCATTCAGGCTGGTAGCTGTATACTGACTTTCAGGACCTTCCCCATGGGAAAGACTTGACAGCAACCAGGTATACACTAAGAACTTGATAAATGCTTCCCTTCACTAACATATAAACATCATTGAGGTAAGTAGCCAACACTTTATTAGGAGCTTTGAAAAGACTGCTTGCCCTTCCTGGATTGATGCAATTTTAGATGCAACTGCCCCAGCCCTGAGAGTGGAGTGGGGAGGGATGGAGATGATGCAGAAGTGAGAGAAGGGAACGCTGGCATGACAATTTGCCAAAAGCTTCTGCATGGCATTCTCTCAAGAAACTAATGAGGAGGGTGAGAGGCAGATTCAGTCTCACTGCTTGAAAGAGGGTTCAACAAAACAACGTTGGGGAGTCGCTCAATGTCTACTGTCACACGAAGATTTCCTTGGCCTGGCCCCAGAAAAATAAACACACTTAATTAGAGACACTTTTGCACTTCAGAGCATATCACTAAAGTGCAGTTTATTCAAAATCACCAGTTCCTGGCAGAAATGAACCCATTTCTGCTTTGTTTTCTGCAATATGTCTTTTGGAAGGAAAACAATGTTTCCTTCTAAAATGAGAGATGAGGCTGCCCTTTTGTGAACTAAGGCAGAGAAGCAAGAGATTCTGCTTATTTGTGTTTTTTATTATTGCAGGTTGGGGATGGTATTAACCGGAGGGAAAGGGGAGAAAGGCTTCTCCATACCCTAGTCTCAGAGCCTCAATTAGTTGGCCTGGTCAAAACTAAACTTCATTCCATTTATTTCTGATTATTTGTCATTTATTTATTTGTTAGATTTTTGGTCTAGGTACCATACAAGGGTGTATGGGCAATACAAATCCTCTCCCCTGTCTTTGCAAAGCTTAAAAATCTACTAAAACAAAATTTAGATGATAATAGCTAATATTGTTAGGAAAATCTATTTGACACAGCATAGTGAACTAAGCTCTTTATATGAATTCTTTCACAGCATCCTCATATACACCCTATGAGATGGGTGCCATTTTTGTTTCCATTTTACAAGAGGACATTGAGGAACAGAGGGTTTAGTAGATCATACCAGGAAATATCCAACCCAGGATTTAAACTCAGGGCTGACCCCAGAGATCATAATCAGATAGTGTTTTAAGTATAAATGTAAATAAATAAAATCCATGGCAGCATCTGGTGGAAGCATTTAAGAAAATATGGAAAGTACCACTTAGGTTTCAGTGGCAGTGGGAGGTTGGAGAATGGAACTGAGATCAACTTTACTGCACAGGGCTTACACCATACACATATAAGGTGGTGACTTTTTTTTTTCTTTTCCACAGCAAGGGCAGTCTGCATTGCATGACCCCTGGGGAATAAGACTAGTCTTGGCAGAGAACTTGCCCAGAGCCTAGAAAATACTCAAAGCTAGCCATTTCACTTGTCCCAATGCCCTCATGACATTTCTTCTCTCAGTTTGCAGGCCATCTCCCATTCTGACATGCAAAATGAGCACCCTTTGCCTGCCTCTAACTCATTTCCCTTCTTAGGCAGTTATTTGATCCTCAAGAAGCCTGGCTAAATCCTGTGACTGAGTGAATAGGGAGGATATTTGGATTTTCAAAATGAGCTGAAGTAAAACCAAGCAGCAAGGCATCAAATGAGGAATTTATTTCAGTAATAATGTGAAGGAATAATGACTCACATTCATGGAAGTGGAAGGATAATGCAGAGGTTAGGAGCATGCTTGAGTTCAAATCCCAATTTTGCCATTTTAGAGCTCCATGACTTTGGGCAACTTGCTGAGATTATTCATGCAAAGCACTCAGGACAGACACTGGCACATTGTAAATGCTCATTAAATGGTACCTATTATTGTTAATATTTATTGAGTCCTTGTCACATATCAAGTACTGTTCTTTTTTTTAATTTTTTAAAAAATGTTTATTTATTTTTGAGAGAGAGACAGAGTACAAGCAGGGGAGGGACAGAGAGAGAGCGGGAGACACAGAAACCAAAGCAGATTCCAGGCTCTGAGTTGTTCTCAGCACAGACCAGACATGGGGCTCAGACTCAGGAACTGTGAGATCATGACCTGAGCTGAAGTCCGACGTTTAACCCACTGAGCCACCCAGGATCCCCTCAAGTACTGTTCTAATTGCTTTCCGTGAATTATCTCAATAAATCCACAGAACAACTTAATTAGCTAAATACTGTTATCATTTCTAGCCACGATGTGGATAAAAAGTTATGAGGTATCTTCAGGTGAGTTGGGATTCTAAAGAAAACGCACTGCTCACATTCACCCATCAAGATTACCACCATCTTCACCACAAGTAATATAGGAATAATTTATCCATTTATAATGAACTTGGCTTTTAAATAACTCTTCTTAAGAAAATTACTATCCAGGTATCCCTGTTGCAAATTATATATATAGATAATTATATATGTATATATGTATATATATATGTATATATATATAATTATCTCTCTCTATATATATAATTATCTATCTATATATATAGTTATATATATAAATACACACACACACACACACACACACACATACATACACACACACACACAGCATTGAAATAACTTTCCTGGGCACTGGTTTTTGACATCTTAGTCACCTTCCCTTCTGGAACACTCCACATAATGAACAGATACAGTGATGTGTCAGTGTATCATCAGACTACAGACTCTACTCAGGTTCAACTGTGTTTTCTAAGGGTTCTGTCATCTGCTGAGGAAATTCCCCTTCAAGGACATATTCTCCTCCGTCAGCCTCATCAACTCCACCGATGTATCACACTCAACATTCCATGATTAGGCAATATCCTCAGTGGTAAAGAAGCAACATTATACCAGGCTTCACCAGACAACGTTGACCTCAGGATGAATAGCAGAAGCAATCTACTAAGTGGCTGAAGGTAGTTAAAAGGAGGAACAATAGGCAGTGATTCAGAAACACTGTGAAGCTGTACTTTAGCGCATCTTTACAGGACTGAAGGTAAATGGGGGAAGTTGTAAATAGTAGTGATATTACTCTCTCTCCCATTCTAACCTCTTTTTTTTTCCTTCCCCTCCCCCATGAGAGCCAAAGCATAAGAGACTGTTAAAAACTGAGAACAAACTGAGGGTTGATGGGGGGTGGGAGGGAGGAGAGGGTGGGTGATGGGTATTGAGGAGGGCACCTTTTGGGATGAGCACTGGGTGTTGTATGGAAACCAATTTGTCAATAAATTTCATAAAAAAAAAGGAAAAGCAGCATAAAAAAAATAGTAGTGACATTATCCAGCAATGGCAAGAAAGAACAGGGAGCTGCTATATGTATATATTAACTGGTGGTACTCAAAATTTAGCGTGCATCAGAATTACTTAGAGATCCTCTTAAAAGTGAATCCTCATGGGGTGCCTGGGTGGCTCATTCAGTTAAGCATCTGACTCCAGCTCAGGTCATGATCTCAGGGTTTCTGAGTTTCAGCTCACATCAGGCTCTGTGCTGACAGCTCAGAGTCTGGAGCCTGCTTCAGATTCTGTGCCTCCCTCTCTCTGCTCCTCTCCCGCTGTGCTTTCTCTCTCTCTCTCTCTCTCTCTCTCTCTCTCTCTCTTTCTCTCAAAAATAATAAACTTAAAAAAAATTAATCCTCAGACTTTCCCCAGAGATTCTGATTTAGTAGGTCTTGGGTACAGCCCATGAATCTCCTTTTCAATCAAACATTTCAATGATTCTAATGCAGGACTTCTCTGGACCACACCATGAGAAACACTGCATTAATCTGCTCAAACACTCTCACCCTGTAAGTAACACAGCCTCCAGGAAGACATTTCCCCAGCTTATTAAAAACTAGCCGCGACTCACACCTTTCACAAATTCGTCATGGTTAAGAATAGATAGGCGCTCCATCAGTTTCTCAAACTTCTCTACAAAGTTTGTTCTTCTACCAGAAGTAAGATATTTTTAAATCGTTTGTGAACAGATACACGTTTCCATTCCATGTTGTCAAAGTATTGTTTGATGACTCATTCTCTGAATCCATCGCAAGTTTCTTTCACCAGGGAGCTTCAGATGCCACGTAAATGGAGAGAGGATGATAAACCTTTTCACGCTTCTCTGCGTTGCTACATATCCTAGTTCCTTTCTTCAATCTACCCCTAAACATCCCTCTTTTAGCTCCAAATGCAGGCACCTAAGTGAGGGACAAGACTGAGACACAGTCATCTTAATAACCCAGCAAAGTGAAATAAATAGCAATTGATGGATGCCGATGTTCAGAAGCGTGAAGCTGATTTAGATAAAGTAGATATTTTAGTTGGAAATCTAATAAAAAAACAAAACAGCAGCCACATGGAGCCTCTTCCCATAACTCCACTGTGGATAATCTTTATCTAGATCAATACTGTAAAGTAACAAAAGACACAAACTTGTCTGATGCTTAACTCATTTATTAAGAAATTATCTAAGTCTCAGATAATTGAAACAGGATTATTCATGTGATCATTAAACCCAGGGCAATTTCTACAGATTTTAGCCCTGCTTAACGGAAATCTTAGCGGAGATATATATTTAGCCAGATTTCATTCCAAATATTATTCCTTCCAACAAATTATTCCTCATTGCAGTTGATATGTTGTATTTCTTCACAGTAATAGAGTATAAAAATGGTTTGTCATTTTCTTTCTCTGCACCAAAGAAATAAAAATATGAAAAATAATACACAACAATTTCCTTGACAATTATTCATGTTACTTTTATGTTGTAGTTTAATTACTAAAAACTCCAACTTAATTACTTTTTAATAACCTTGCTTTTAAAAAAGAATATTTCAAATACAATAGCCGTAATATTTATATCATGCTAGAACCAAATTTTGTGCAATAATCAAGTGTATATTTCATGTGAAACACACATACAGACTTGCCATTAGTAGGACCACACTGAAAAGAAAAATTATCATCAACGTAATGGATATATAGCTTCTTAAATAACAAAATGACCCCAAAGAATGAAAGATTAACTTTTATAGATAACTGAATGCACACTATGTTAAACGTATATATAGCCATCAACAGATTAAAACTTTTTTGAAGGGTCATCAAAACAAGTCAGTCAAGGGGTGGGCTCACCCCACCCCACTGGGCCTGAACCCAGGCTCAGTGGGTTAAGCTCTCAAGACTTGATCTCAAGGTCTTAAGATCAAGCCTTTGGGCACTGTGCTGAGCTGCCCCTTCCCAACTTGTACCCCTGCACACGTGTGCATGCATGTGCATACAACCTCTCTCTTTCTAAGAAAAAAAAAAAGTCAGTCAAGCAATACTTGCTGGTTTTGAGGACAGCACCTCTCTGAACTGTGCCATTAGTACATGCATGTAGTAGGTTTCCACTGCTGAATGGTTAATGATTACAAACTGACTTAGACCAAGACAAATTTATATCTCACAGTTCTATGGATGAAGAGTCTGATCATGGGTTATCTGAGCCCTCTACTCAAGCTTAAATTAAAGTTTAAGCTGAGGCTATGATCATATCTGAGGCTCTGTCGGGATCTGCTTTGAGACCACTGGTTGCTCACAGAATTCATTTCCTTGTGGATACATGACTGAGGTCCCTGTTTTCTTGCTAGCTGTAGGAAAGGGACCACTCTCAGCCCCCAGACACTGCTTTTGGTTCTTTGCTCTCTCTACAACATGGCAATTTGCTCTGTCACCACTAGTGGGAAAATCTCTCTTATGTTTCAAATCTTGCTGACCTCTTTTCAAGGATTACTCAGTTAGATTAGGCTCACCTGTGATAGTCCCTCTTAGGATGATAAAATTCTCTTAATCCTCTTCCTCTTCTGACCTATCCACAGTCTACATTGTTGTCAGAGTGATAGAAGCATGTTATTCTCTGGCTTCAATTTTCAGTAGTATGTCACTGACTACAGAATGGAATCCCCAAACCATAGCAAGGCCCACAAAGTCCCTCCCAACCTTCTGAGGAGCTCTCCCGCCTCATCTCCAGACATATTTTCTTCACGCTCTGTGTTCAAGTCATGCTGAACTATTGCTGTTGCCAAACTCTCAGGCCGGTTTCTCTAATCCCTCCCTTTTCCTTCGGAGAAATTCTTTTCCATCATTTAAGAATCAGCTTAAATGTTTTCACCTGAGTGGAGTCTCTCACAAGTCCCTTCCTTAACAAGATTGATCCCCTTCTTCTTTCTGCTTTGTACTTAATTATGATCCTTTCAAGGTTTATTAGCTGGTTGACATAACTATCTCCTCTATGAAACTATGAGTGCTTGAGAGGAGGGATCATATCCATCCTTCTGTACTCAGTACTTATTCATGTGCTTGGGATACATTGGTTGATCAGTAAAAGTTATAGCAAAGAAAGGAGGCTAGGAGGAGAGGAAGGAAAGAAGGAAGAAACAAATGGTATGCTACCTGTAGGGCAGGATTTAAGCCACACGCATAAGCCTCCAACAAAGAATCACCATATCTAGAACCCCACCGTTAATGATTTACTTTTTTCACATTAAGTATTCCAGGTGTCCTAAAAAGAACTTAAATGGCAGAAAAAAAATTAATCTCTAACACCTTGGCATGAAAAGAGTTTCATTCATCACATCTGTGCAGGAAAAGTGAGACCACTGGAAACCTGACAACTTGATGCCTGATGACACTAATGCATGAAGAAGGAGATATTTTAAGAACCAGTCTCTTAGCAAGTATGAAGCTCATCCAATGGAATAGCTAGGCAAATTGGAAAATTCTTAGTGATTCTAAAACCATCCGGAGGTTTAAGACAATCACTGATCCACAAAATTGTGCCTTTTCCCCATTTTCTATTAAATTTTTACTGTATTGAACATTCAAATTTGTTTTCTTGAAATAATTATTTACTGGCCACTACCCTCACTTCATTGATGCAGCCTCCCAAACTTTTAAAGCAACTCTATAGTGGTCAGCTTCTGAACTGGGAATGACTAGCTTTCATATATTCCCTTTCGTTAGGACCCCCTCCCCCCCGCCCTGCTTCATGTGGTACTCTCCAGGATAACATCAGTTTGCTCTTGTGATCTGTGCAGGCCTTCACTCTTTGTGGATGGCCAACCATTCTGGAGACACTGGAAAGGTGGCTCAGGCTTCTTGTGGGATGGAAATGTTTCTCATAAGCAAGAAGAAAAATTTGCATCTGGTCTAGGTACTGAGTATTCACACTGCTTTTACAATATCTTGAATTTGGTCAAACTCAATTCAGATGCCAACAGTCCCTTTTTCATAATTTTTAAACCCTAATGATTTTAACATAAAATTAATCAACACATTTTTATTAATGAGCATGTGAGTCATTCTGATTATTTAACATATAACCATAAAAATATACTTGCTATTCAGTGACAAAAAACCACTTTTAATCATTTTTATATGACTCTTTTTCCTTTGGAAGGAAAACACACACACACACACACACACACACTAATATTCGCGGAAGAAATCAAATAGGAAAATAAATATTTCCATCAACCAGGTTTTTTTTTAACAATTAGATAATTTCAACAACCTGATAAATAAGCAAACATCCATTCTTATTATACATATAAAGTGAAAGCTCTAACTATAAAAGATATCAAGTAAGTGCCAGTATGTGTGAGTATTCACTATCAGGACTTGTGAATCCAATGGCGTCTCTACCCTTCAAAGAAGCCGTGTTGGGAAGTTATGCAGTGCTTCTAATGATGCTGCCCTTGCTCAAATATTTTGGAACTCCCCTTTGGGGAATTCCCTTTAAATTCTGGCTGCCATCAGGCCCAAACCTTTCAATCCTCTGCATCAGTGAAAATGAGAACAGATGGCATTTTTAGAGCCATATCTTATTAGCAAGCTTTTCTGTAAATGGCGGGTGGCTCCCATGGTGGATGCCTGTGGGCCTTGGAGATGTGATGAGCATCTTGGCAGCTGCTTGAGCTTCACATGGTAGCTTCTTTGTCTCACCTCGCCATGAACATCATATGTGGCTACCATCAACCATGGGCTCCTGAAGCTTGCTGTGGTTGGCCAAGTTTCCACCTGCAGATTGTTTCTGTTTGTGTTTAATCAATAGAACCTGGAGTCTTCCTGAACCTTACATGTATCCTCACTGCCATCAGTATGAAAAATAACTCAAGCTTTATCCAACTCACAGGAAGGCATAGCCTCTTTTCATAACATTTTGACTACTTTATGTCTTATAAACAGCATCACCAAAAAGGAAGATACGCAAGAGACGTAAAAGGACACAGAGGGCAACTTGGCTATTTTTCATTGGCTTACACAAATGTTTTCTAGGAAAGAAGGTTGAAATGCATGGTTAGAAGAAGCCTTTTGTGTTATCATTGAACTTCAGTTATGTACTACCCATGCCTACGTTACCTGGGGTAATTAGAAGTTCACAGCATCATTGTGAGTCAGGGTGATCCTAATAATTTCTTGCTACCCAGGGTAGAAATGAGCCTCTACAATTCTATTCTACTTGGAAAAGGCATCTTACATTCATCATTCACTTAAGCTCCTGACTTTGAAAGTTTGAAATGGGATTTTGAAAAGGTCATTTTTCTATATATTTTATCAGTTATTTGCTTTTATATTTCTTGAGACTTATGCATTGTGTATCAAAGTACTTTGTTACTGTTGTAGCACCAAATAGTGGAAGAAAAAAAAATGACACATTCTTCTGTGACTTTTTTTCTTTCTAAAACCCTGTTACTTTTGTACTGCTCCCTGATATGTGTCCTTAGTAACTGCAAGTTTATACATGAACTTGGGATTCATTTTCTGAAAGAGCCTGGGCATAAAGAGGAGCTTATTTTTCTCTTCATGTAGATAATCCTGTAATTTTATAAGGTTAGCAAAAAACCTTCACAAGGTTATATTTTTCCTGGACATCAGAAATATGAAGAGTCATTCAATCAGGAATTGTTTAGGAAAAAATATATATATATATACACATGTATACATATATATATATATATATATATATACATGTATATACATATACATGTATACGTGTGTATATATATATATATGTATATATATATATACATACATACATACATACATACATATGCTTTCAGAGCAAAGCCCACTTCAGATCCTGTCTACCCCTCTCTCTGCCCCTCATGTTCTCTCACTCTCTCTTTCTCAAAAATAAGTAAATGTTAAAAAAAATGAACTCTGAAATATTATGAATTTGATAATGGCTGTGCACACCTGGGAAGAATGAGGCACAACTCCAAGTAGATGGCATACCAGAGCAATTTGAAGACAGAATTGATAAGTCAGAAAAAAACTTCAGTAAAATACATTCACAGAGGTACATATTCTAATGCGGTACTCAGGGCCTGCTCTATTCACAGGCAAAAGGAGGAAAATCAAAACAAAAGTCTAAGGGTCCAAGGCCGACTGGCTTCCCAGGATCTACCAGGCACTGTTCATTCTTTGCACTTTCGGACTGGCTTCCGTTATAGCTTTGATCTCCTGGTTCTATTTGCATGTAGCTGCATCAGTCATAGGTGAAGTAAAGGGGGATACAAGGTGCAGAAAGCCAACAGACCGATGTAGGATATAGTGTGGAATGAGCCTTGTCTGAAGCCACACCGTGATTTCATGATACAGTTGTAACTAGTTTTTCTCTTATATCTAAATCCACTGTTTACCTCTAATACCTGCCTCTCAATTACCAGATTTTTCTTTCTGTTTAGGAAATCCCCAAATGCTGACTGCCTCCCTGGATCTCTGGAGATTGCCTTCTCCTCAATGCCCCACTGTGGTATTCCAGCTATTTACCCAATAATGAGCCTCATGACCTCTTACAAAATTTGCTTGAATCACCTAGTAACCTGTTAATTATCAGTGCACAGGAGACAGTCATGTCCCCATCAAGGCGAACTCTTTAATGTCCATGGTGAAGTCAGACAAGCACTGTCTTCTACCATTTACCTAGGCATAACCAGATACACATAGGCACACAAATATCAGTTAAAAGTCTGTGTCACAGCCATCCGCCCAGTTCCAATGGAAAAAATAACACTTTTGAGTGTTGCTTTTTTCAAGAATGATTGTGTCATATTAATGGATAGCAAAATCAACTTAATGAGTTCATGATCCTCAATTTAGAATTGAGTACACTAGGAAAGAAAATGGAATCCTTGTCTTAGATAGGATACATAAATCTTCAGAAGTAGAATGGGTCAGTAGTATCTTGTGAAATTCTTTTCTAATTGTTTTCATGTGTGTGTTCTGGGTCATGCTAAAAAATACACTTCTTATTGTAGTTCATGATCAAATAGTTCTATAAGCCATATATTAAAGCTCTTGGAGAGCAAGGCACTGTATCTACAAAACACCTTAATGAAATTACAAATTTGTGACCTGAGATGCATCACACATTAAACCAGTCCTTCCTTATAGACACAGTGACAAATGCAATTTCATCTGATAAGCTTGTTATTTTCAAGAAAGCAGATAAGCAGAACTCCAAAGGAATGGGAATCTAAATGAGTACATTTTGGTGTCAAGATAAAGAAATAATAAAGCCTGTGTATGAACAGTACACTGGGCTAGTTTCAGCCTGGAGGTGCCTAAGTAGGCAGGGGCTAACATAATTAGGGCACCTGGAGCCTGGAGGAATGACATGCTGAGACCAGAGGGAGGGACTTGGCAAAGGGTGCTGAGCATGTGCAATGACTCCACTGCTAATGAGTCACGTTCAACAGCACTGGTAAAGAACAATGATCACAGTACCTTATATCTGTCCATATGCTCACATTTTTCAGAGCATTGTCACACATGTTATTTTATTCTCATGAGAAGGACTGGAACTTGGATGAAATAAATGAGGTGCACTTTCAGGGGGTACTCATTCTTCAGGGTCCTGCAAGTGCTCTACGCACTTTGCTCACCTCACACTGGTCCAGGATCTTTTCATGAGAACAAACATTATTAATTCTGTGTTAGATATTAGGAACTCTAGTCACACAGAATTTAAGTGCACGTGTCACAAACAGCATTGAATCTGGGTTTAAACCCTTGTCCCCCTGCCTCCTGGGAAAAGGTGCATTTTTTTAATCTACTTAAGACAACCTCAGTAAAGACTTTTCTGCATGAATTTGCAAAGCAATCAATTGGCAAGATGAAGAACCATACTATACTTGTTTGTCATGAAATGTTTGTTCAGAGGAAAAGAAATGGCAAAATTCAGCCAGTGAGGTTTCAGCCCCAACTGGAGTCCTGTGTTAAATTTGAGGCATTTCCATTCCAGAAAGGTGAAGACAAATTGGAAACCATTTAGGGAATAATAAAAGTAAAAAAAAAAAGATTAGGGAAAAGAAAGGTTTGATTTATGAGGCCAGATTAAAGGAGATACATGCATATTATTTGGCTAACTGACAACCAGTGGATAGGATAAGAATCTACAAATATTGGGAGGATAAAAATATGGGTGATACAAAAGACTTCTAAGTACATACTAGGCAGAACTAGAAGGAATGGACAGGAAGAAAATGTGAAACTGTAGACAATAAGAGGGGTTTTTGCAAAAGGGTTCATTAAGTTAAGGAGTAAAACATAAAGGAGGGAGAAGGGAAGAAGAATAAAAACAGCACAGGAGTATGAGGAAGAAGAAAAAACAAGGGATAAAGGAGGAAGGAGGCAAGGAAGGAAGAAGGGAGTGAAAGAAGTAGGGTAAGAGAAGGAAACGAGGAGGGATGGATGGGTGGATGGATGAATGGATGGATGGATGAATGGATGGATGATGGCTGGAAGAAAGTAATGAAGGATTGAATGGAGGAAGGAAGGAAGGAAGGAATGATGGATAGATGAATGATGTTTGGAAGGAAGAAATGAAGAACTGGAATGGAGAAATGGAGAAATGGAGAAAGGAAGGAAGGAAGAAATGAAGGGTAGAAGGAAGGATAGAAGGAATAAAGGAAGGATAGCAAGAAATTTCAAATCCGCCCTTGTATGTATTTCTCTATAAAATACACCCGCAATATTGATAATTGTTTTTTGGGTAGACTTTTTTTTAATACAAAACTCAGTCATGGAATAATTTTAATATATAAATGTGTAGTGGTGATTTTCCACATATAGAATGCATACAGTGTAAGGAAAGCTTCTGTAAAACAGCTCTGTTTGGTGTGAGTGAGAAAGGGTACCAAAAAAAGAAGAAAGAAAAAGAGAAAGAAAGAAGGAACTATGTCTTATTCCACCATATCTAACAACAGGAAATTAAAAAATAGATTCCTGGCAGGTCTCAGGCAGAATGAACATCTCCCCAGAAACCTGAGCCAGTTGAGAAGATGGCATCAGTACTCTACCTCAGGGGAGAAGGCTGCCACTAAATCAAAAGGAGACAGTAATGGGGAGTTAAAGTCGCTGTGCAAAGCCATTACTGCTATTAAATTCAGGGCCTGGGCACAGGGAACTTGGCAACCTTTGGCTAGCTTGCTACACATAACAGTTACTGTAATTGAAATTGAATTATAACACTACCCTGGCACATATCCTCCTTTAAAAATCCAACACATAATAATGCTACTAAAATAAAGACCTCTGGAAACAACCTATAGTCCAATTGCCTCTTTGTAGCTGGCACCTGCCTTCTTATGGAGTCCTTCATGCTTCCTCCCTCTACTGTAGACTGGTCAAAGTCTGGTGAAAAAGGTGAATCACAAGGTTCACATGTGGCAGTTGTGTGCCAAACACTGTGCCAGCCCTACCCCCTTTATAACCTCCTATGAGGTAGAGACTCATACCCTCCGTGTCACAGATTAAAATATTCTGAGGTCAAAGAGGTGAAGTCATGTTGTCTAAATCAATTAGATAAAGTATGAGAAACAGCCAAGAATAAATATAATTCCAGTCAGCTTATACTCAGTGTTTCCATCATACCTAACACTCAGCAAGTTGCCTGATGCATAACCCATAGTATGCACTCAATTAAGATGTGCTAAATTGAACTGGAGGGAATTGATGGTATAATTGAGATCAGGAAAGCATCTCCAACAACTTTGGCCATGAGTTGTTGAAATGCTGCCAGATTTTCACCAACTATTGAATTAGGTCGGAGCCAATTATGTCCGTATCTATAAAATGGCCTTTTTTGAGAACAAAAATCTTTTGCCTTCTTTGTTACTTCCGTTATCCCAAAATATGCTAGATTTCCTCTGTGTCATATAAAGTGGGTCTAATATTTGGATAATTTCAAGAGATGCTGAACTTTTGTAAAACAATCCACATAATCACTTCATGTCTTGTACGATATTGTGCTAAGAAATAAGATTGACAATCAATATCCAGTATATTTGATTTCATAAATATAAAAATGCTGTTTATGTGCTCCTAAGAGAATACTTATACTTGGAAATAGGAGACTCCATCTCTATACTTACAGAGCTTATAAGTCCACTGGGAGACAAAACATAAATGCATGGGAAGGTAAATAAAATTGAAACAGCCATTTGAGATTTTTCTTTCCAATAGATTTCATTCAACTAATATTTATGGAATGCCTTCTATGTGCCAGAACTTGGACAAAGCATTTCTAATAAAAAATATTAGTTGGGATCATCTCTCAAGAACCCCACAGGCTAGTGAGGGAGAAAATTTGCTAACACACAGTTATAAAACAACATTAGTGATTTAGAGAAAGCATATGACTCTAAAGAATGCAGAAGAGGAAAGATTTGAATCAGCTGATAGCAAGCCTGAAGGTTTTATCAAGGAAGACTTCCTAAAGGAGACGAGGCCCACAATAGTTCTTGAGCAATGGATAAGAGTTTTCCAGAAGAAAGAACATTATATGCCAGTCAATGCAGGTATAAAGATAATAGATAACAGAAGAGTATGGCAGATTGTGGTAAGAAAGTATTATTCGCAAAATTACTCATATTTGATCAGGAGGATGCATAAATACTACCTAAAATTTTTCAATTTTGGATTTTTTTCAAGTCTACTTCAATATCAATAAATACTGTGATGAGTTCAAGGCCATCTCAAGCAGAATGTTAACATCCCAACCAAATATATTGCAAATTTCCTTTCTTCACTGTAGGAGAACTTATTAAAAGCAATGTATTCAAACTACATAATCTAAAACATGCCTTCTGTTTAGGTTAGCATATCTAATATATGAGGGCCATTATTAACATTTTATAAACCATCTATTATGTAATCTGAGTGTTCAGTAGTGTTCAAGAGCATACCAATTTCTTGCAAACTACCTGTAATTGCTGCAGAGGCATCATGGGACATTTGATTAATACAAAGCTAAGAAGTAAAAATCATTCCTTTTAAGTAAACAATTATAAAAGTGTATAAATTGATCAGCCTGGATATATTACAGAAATTTCTGAATCTGAGTAAGTCATAGAATCTCAGGAATACTGCTGTGAAGTATTCTTTTGATGTACTGCCTGTAAGAGATACAATAGAATCAAAGTTAAGGAACCACAGACAATAATATTTGTGACTAGAGAATTCTGATTATAAGAATTCCAGGAATTAAACAGTGACACTATCCACCTTCGTACAAAAATCAACTAGAAAACTGAGCGATGGCATTCATTTTGTCAATTTATAAGGTCAAGGAGGGCTTTAGGTATTAATTCTCTTGAAGTGAAAACAAGGAATAATTTCACCTTCAATCCTAAACAAATTTAACTGAAACCTCATAGAACATACCACATGAATGATTTTCCACAAAAATGTGATGTCCTTAAAGAATAACCACCTCTCTACCTTGCTCTTCCAACATAATCATTGTTGTCATTGAACTTGGTCACTCCTACTTCCAATTACCTTTTGCAAATGAATTTTAGCAGAATCTCCCTACTCCATCTTCAGCAGTGTCCTTACTTATCCCTATTTCTTTCATTGCTTTTTGAAAAGAGGCTTTTTTTTTTCTGAGCTGCCCCTTGCCCACCACTTCTGGAAGAGTTCAGTTGTCAGACACCAAAATGGCTAGTTCAGAAAACTAAGACTTGTCTCCTCAAAGTCAAACCTGAATCAGGCACTATACTTAAACTGGGTTAACTCTTGACATGTTCCATGGGCCACTCTCCTGTTGACTTCCCTGTTTCCTGAGTTCCTCATAATCTGGCCTGGCTCCTCTGTAAAGCTGTATCCTGTTCCTCCTTGGTAGACAGAGGCTCTCAGTTTGATTCCCTAACACATACTTTGACTGTAGTCTTACTGCTTCTGGCTCCTTCAGCTAAAACCAATATTTAGGCAGGCTTTTCTCTTCCTGAACTCAGTAGTTCATGGTTTTGACTTCACGAGTTCTTCCCAGTGCCATTTTAGAGCAATTTCCTCTAGTGCTCATTTCCCACAAGATGCTTTTTTAAAGTGATTTTTTATTTTCCATTCCTTCCTTTTTTTCTCTCTCTTTCCCTGCTCTCTCTCTCTCTCTCCTGAACACACAAACATATGCACATTTACCACACTATTAAATATCTATTTATATTGTCTTTAGGAATTTCATATGTAATTACATAGTTTGTATCTCATAACACTATATAAAATCTATACACAAGGAATCTTCCTATTTCCTTTTCCTAGACATTGGAGGCTAATATTGACTGAGTAAAATCTGGGGGCTCATTCACCCATTTATTTATTCAACAGATATTTATTGAGTGCCTGATATGTCCTGAGCCTTCTATTTTTTTTTTTTTTTTTTTTCTGAAATTTATTGACAAATTGGTTTCCATACAACACCCAGTGCTCATCCCAAAAGGTGCCCTCCTCAATACCCATCACCCACCCTCTCCTCCCTCCCACCCCCCATCAACCCTCAGTTTGTTCTCAGTTTTTAACAGTCTCTTATGCTTTGGCTCTCTCCCTTTCTAACCTCTTTTTTTTTTTTTTTTCCTTCCCCTCCCCCATGGGTTCCTGTTAAGTTTCTCAGGATCCACATAAGAGTGAGACCATATGGTATCTGTCTTTCTCTGTATGATGAGCCTTCTATTAAGTACTACACTCAACATTCGATTTAGCCACATGATCTATTTCTGTTTCACCTTTTCTGCCATGCACATACCTCTTTCATGGAATACCCTCTATCTTGTTTTCCTAGAAATCTCTATTCATCCTTCATGATTCAACATAAATATCAGGTTTTCCATGGAATATTTTCTAACCTTTAGAAGATAACCAGTTTCTTCTCCTTAATATCACCTCCAGAATATGGCACTTACCACATTTCATAGTAATTACTTGCTCACCTATCTGTCTTCTCCCAATGAGACTCACTCAGTGAGATGAGATGTGATTTCTACCTTCCTAGTACTTTTAACAATGCACTGCACACAGTAGGTCCTCAACCAACAGTAAGTATGATAATAACCTTGAGGATCTGCAAGTATAGGATTTAGTATAAAATCAACATCCTGCAGTTTAGCATTGCTATCCATAAGCAAGCCCAAATCAAGTGATTCCAGGGATCTCTCAACATTTTAAAAGCGATATAGCATTAGTCCAGACCAGTTTAAAAAAGAACAGAATCATAAATAATACATTTGATTGTCCCATCTCCTAAAATGCAACATACTGTAAAACCCATTGGGGACTTATATGATGTCCTCTGTTGCCACAAGACATAGTAGATATTATAAGTTAATTAAGATGGTACACTCCAAGGAGCTGAATCCAAGGATTCTGATTGTTTATTGTTAGCGCTATTTACCTAGTCCCACTTAATTACCTACAACCATTCAACTTTACCACTTTTATGGTAATGGCTCCTATTCTATAACTCCAGCTCAGAAGTCCGTGCACTCCAAGTTTCTTCTCCATCTCTGTACAAGTCATCTCCATTGGGATGTCTCAGAGACACCTCAACCATGACAGGTCCAAAAGGGAACTCTATTTTACCCTTAAGTCTCCCCATCACTATGATGGCTCCATCCACTATCTCACATCAGAAACCCAGGCACAGTAACCTTGATGTGATCTTGACTCTGCCTTTCTTCTTTCCACTTTCGTCCAACCCTTAATAAGCCCCGCTGAGTCTTCACCCAAAATAAATCAAACCCTTCTATCCATCCATTGTAATGAATTGCATTAGTAACGATTCCTATTACTTCTTCTCTTTAGTACTGAAACAACTTCCTATCTACCCTCCTGTTTTCTTCTCTTACTCCTTCCAATCTGACGGGATTTCTTGAAATATATATTGCATCATCCTACTCCTTAAAAGAATTCAGTGTTTTTTAATTTTATTTAGAATAAAATTCCAAATCCTTTTATGGCTTATCAAGTACTGACAAGCCCTCCTTTCTAGTTCCTACAATGTGCCAGACTCCGTGATCTTTGAGCTCCCTTAGCGGAAGTTCTTTACCTGCTCAGAGCCTTTGCACATGTTTCTTCCTGAAATGCTCTTCACTCTGACTCTTTCCATTGCTGGTTTCTTCTCAGAATTGTGTTCTCTGTTCAAATAATATTTCAAATAATATCTCCTCAGAGAGAACCTCTCTAACCATGCTATTTAAATAGCCATTCCCTCAACCTTGCAGAAACACAGAATTCTTCAGTTTTTATCTTATTTGATTCTTAACTGTTAACACAATAATACTTCTCTTTTTGGGGGTCATACTTACCTTCCTCCCTAAAATATAAACTTAAAAAAATTTTTTTTAGTGCTTATTTATTATTGAGACCCAGAGAGAGACCCAGTACGAGCATGGGAGGGGCAGAGAAAGGAGGAGACACAGAATCTAAAGCAGGCTCCAGGCTCTGGGCTCTGGGCCGTCAGCACAGAGCCCTACGCGGGGCTCAAACTCACAAACTGTGAGATCATGACCTGAGCCGATATCCAACGCTTAACCGACTGAGCCACCCAGGCGCCCCTAAAATATAAACTGTTTTTAAGGTAAAGACTCTTGATTCTCTTGCCTGCCACTGTATCCCCAGGAACCAGTATGGAGCAAAACACTTAAAATATTATGTGTTAAACAGCAAATACATTAATAATTAAAAATAGATAAACTCAGGGGCGCCTGGGTGGCGCAGTCGGTTAAGCCTCCGACTTCAGCCAGGTCACGATCTCGCGGTCCGTGAGTTCGAGCCCCGCGTCAGGCTCTGGGCTGATGGCTCAGAGCCTGGAGCCTGTTTCCGATTCTGTGTCTCCCTCTCTCTCTGCCCCTCCCCCGTTCATGCTCTGTCTCTCTCTGTCCCAAAAATAAATAAACGTTGAAAAAAAAATTAAAAAAAAAATAGATAAACTCAACGGGCCCTAACCGAGCATCCACTCTCGGCACAGAGGTATATCCACACATTCACACACCACTGATATTCACAATAGCACTGTAAGGCACATAATCTTATTCTTATTTAACCAACAAGGAAAGTTAACTTTCTCAAAGTGCTTGTAACCGCCTTCAGGTATTAACCTAAGTCCCATAATCCAATTTCAGCGATTTGCTTTGTTTATACTCTATCTCATCAAAATCATTGTTTAATTTAAAAACTAGTTTCTACCTCCCGCTGACATTTCACCATAAAATTTTGTTCTCCCAGGTAAATGTATATATATTTTTTTTAATTGAGGAAACAAACAAAAAAACATGACAGCATACACTGTCATTGTCTCTTGGAAAACAAACAAAACAAAAACCTCATGGCTAGTAATCTCCCATGTAAGCCCGCAATAGTAAATTAAAGATGTGTTAGAGAAAATGGATCCTTCCAGTCATAAGACTAATGGCTGGTGGCCAAAAGAGAAAGGCAATCACCTGCTTATTCTTTAGTAATTCAGTCCAAAAACCTTGAACATTTTTATACTACTACTTTATCATTTCACTTTAGAAATAAACTTCAGGAAATAATAAGGCATTATATTCCTAAATGTACCAAGACTGTGACAGAAAGGGTTTGTAATACAGCTGCCCACTGTCTGGAGCAAAGCCAGTTCAGGAAAGCAGCCACATAAACTCACCTTTCTGTCATCCAACAAACATTCATAGATCATCTGGATGGCATTGTGGCAAGCAGTGGCATTGTGGTTGAGAGTCTAGGCTCTGGAAATCAAGAGTTCAAGTCTCTCCTCAGCTTTGTATGAGCTGTATGACATTGACAAATGGCTCAGTTTCTCATCCTTGAAATAGGGCTGACATTATGACAATCTCATGAGGTTGTGACGAGGAATAAAAGACAAAACGAGTGAAATGCCAACGGTGTAGGAAAGATCTCAAGAAATGTTAGTTTTTGTCGCAGACTAATGTGTCCAATGGGGCAAAAGTTTAAGGCATCCTGAATCTTGAGAATAAAAGTTTTAGCGGGGGTGGAGAGGGGTAATAGGGTAGTGAGTGGAATGAATGGAGTTAAGTAATATTTTTTTTCAGGAGAAAGGGTGCTCCTTCCACATTTTGTAAAACAACTTTATGGAGGTGTAATTTGCATAATATAATTTATGCGCACCTTGAATGACTTTTAGCAAATTTACAGAATTGCACAACCATTGCCAAAATCCAACATTAGAAAATTCTCATCATCCCTAAAAGATCTCTCATGCCCATTTGCAGTCATTACCCTTCACACTCTCAGCCCCAGGCAACCACTAGCCTATTTTCTGTCTCTGTAGATTTGACTGTTCTGGATAGTTCATATAAATTGACTTATACAATATTAGCCTTTTGTGTCTGGCTTTTTCATATCACATAAGGTGGAGGTTCAGCTCTATGATATCATGCATCAGTACTTACTTCCTTTTTACTGCTAAATGGTATTCAATTCTATCAATATATTGCATTTTATTGTTTTATCCCCTAGTTGACTGACATTTGAGTTGTTTCCACTTTTTGACTTCCACATAATGCTACTGTAAGCGTTTGCATACAAGTCCTTTTTTTTTTTTTTTTTTTTTTTTTACATTTATCTATTGCTGAGAGAGTGTGAGCAGGGGAGGAACAGAGAGAGAAGGAGACACAGAATCTGAAGTAGGCTCCAGGCTCTGAGCTGTCAGCACAGAGCCCGATGCAGGGCTTGAACTCACAAAATGTGAGAACATGACCTGAGCCAAAGTCAGACAGTTAACTGACTGAGCCACACAGACGCCCCACACACAATCTTTTTCTAGACACGTTTTCATTTCTTTTGAGTAGATTCCTATGACTTCCCCTTCTCCACTTTAAGTAAAGGATCTGCCCCTGACAGGATTCCAGTGCAACTAGTTAGGGAGAGGAGAAGAGTTCGAATTCCATCACTAATGATTATTGAATGGTCAGCTCATACAATGAAGTGGAAAAAAGCATGTCAATTTTTGTCTGTTCTTTCTTTTCCTGAGTCTCTTTGTGACCTTGGGAGAGAAATATAACTTTTAATACCTAGGTGTCTCCATTTGTGAACCAAACACAGCAAATAGATGTTCTTTAAACCGTCTTTTACCTTAAAAGCATATAATACTTTCAGTTACTAGAGAATTTAAAACCAATGCAAAAAAAAAAAATACACTCAATAAATCATCTCCCCTGCCTCTGGCATATTCTAGGGCCGGGCACTATGTGGGAGGCCAGCAATAGTTACAAAAAAGTGATACAGAAAGTGAAGGATAAAGTATTTGCTTACTATTTTTGCATGTAGGATCCAGGATTCACAAGTTGATACTATAAATATGCCTCTTCTGCTTTTGAGGTTCTCATGCATATTGCTATATTTCTCTGGCCATATTTTGTTAGGGCAGTTATTTCATTCAAAGTTAACTGGCCATAAAACAAACATCGTTACAACAGAATAGGGTAGATTATTTTATCAAACATTTAAAATTATATGAATCTAAGTAACACGCATTACCTTCCAAACACTCATCTCAGTGACTATACACTTTTTTTCATTTATTCTGACATTGCTCAGAACTAGTATCTAGGATATTTCACTTTGGAATTGTCCTCTAAACTAATGGATTAGGCTTTTTTTTTCAAATTCACTTTAAGCCTTATTATTAAATACTTAACATATAGCAAAAAGTATAAAGAATAATAAAATGAACATGCATGCACCAATCACAAAGCTTTAAAATAAATGAGAGCCAGTGCTTTGGAACATACTTATCCCCATGCATATATTTATCCTTCCCTCTCTATATATGTTGTACTAAGTAATATATGGCAATGTCTTTTTTCAGATATACATATATACATATATGATATTGTGCTCAAGGTATTTTTTAACAACCTGCTGTTTTCACTCAGTATTATGTTATTTACCCACAGTAACATGAATTCTACTTCATCAATATTCACACTGTAGGGCATTACATTAAAAAAAAAAAACCAAAGCTCAACGATTTATCCTATTTCCTACTGATGCATATTTAGGTGATATCCAATATTTTGCTACCACAAACACTTTACCTATAAATATGTTTATGTCTATCACCTTTGTGCACATCGGAGGGTTTGTCCAGCTTATTTCCTAGGGATAGATTTTCCATATTATGGCAAATTGACATTTTCATCTGTACTATTTATTATTAAGTTTTCTCCTAAATGTTTACACCAACATTCATCCTACCTATGAGGGTATAAAATTCTCATTGCTCCACACTTCCCCAAAACTTAGTGTTGTTAAACATTTTAAATTTTGCTGATCACTAACTTGATTTTTAAAAATCAAATTTAATAATCTTTGAGTGTCTCCTCTGGATGCATCACTGTGCTTGGCTCAGTATGGAATGCAGAGCAACAGGTGACAAAATTACACTGAAACTGGAGGAACCCACCATTGAGGCCTCATTCCTGCCACCTTTGAAAACCTGGGCAAGACCCTTAATCTCTTCTAGCCTCAGTTTCCTCTTTTGTAATATTAAGGACCAGACAAGAGCATGTCCCAGTCCTCTTCGCCTCTGATCGTGACTCTATGATGCCGGTGGGAGCTTACAAGCAAGTAGGAGAAACGACATGCACATAAGTAACTTTAACACCTGCAAAATACACAAATAAGGTACTAGGAAAGTATAGATGATGGAATCCAAGTAGGAAAGAGAGAAGAATTGGAAATATCTTCTCCAGGAGGTTCAGAGGAGCTGTATCCAGAATGGTGTGGATGATACTCTGAGCACTGGATGGTGGTAAGGAAATTTGGGAAGAGGAAAGAGCCTGGGTGGAGTTCGTTGTTTTTGTTTGTTTGTTTGTTTTTGTTTGTTTTTGTTTTTTAGAACGTTTTTTTAATGTTTATTTAATTATTTTGAGAGAGAGAAAGGCAGAAAGAGAGAATCCCAGGCAGGCTCTGACTTGACAGCACAAAGCCCTACAGGGGGCTTGAACTCCCCACCTGAACCCATGAACCATGAGATCATGACCTGAACAGAAATCAAGAGTCAGATGCTTAACTGACTGAGGCACTCAGAAGCCCGCTGGGTGGAGTTCTACAGGCAGGAGGGTGAAGTCAACAAAGGTACTTGTGGCGAAAGCACAAGTGTTAGGGTAAGTGCTGGGCTGTGAGGCCAGCTCTGTTGTGTTTTTTATGTCAAAGTGTAATAAATCTTCATCATTTTGTTGATGATTTGATTTTTAAAACCTCCCAAAGCAATTTGGAATCAAATTTGTATCCAAGGCAGATGGTCATTTATTTGATTTTCATTTTAAAAATGAAGCCATAAAACTAATTTCTGTGAGGCTTGCAGACTGACTGGATTGTCACTTCTCAAACAGGATTGCCCAGGGGTTTTGAGAAGTAGGAGGGCACATTGCAGAAATAAGACTGTAGCCTCTGAAGTTGACTACTTTGAATAAACACACTCCTTTGATTTTTGAATTCCAGTAGGTTGGTTTAAAAGAGTTCATGGTTTTACAGTTATACCTGGTAACAGAAAACTCAGAACCTAATGGAATTCTTAGTATTCCCAGAAAAAAATTTAAATTGAATATTCAAAATAAACATTATTTCTGGAAGGGAAAAAAATGCCTTCTAAGAAGCTCTTTTTTTTTTCAGAATGGCTAAAATGGCTGAGAATTGCACTTTGAAAAATAATCAATGTGTCTGATTTTGAAAAAAACTAAGTTAGTGTTGGTTAAGTACACAGACCTGGCAGGCAATATACATGGGTTCAAATCTTGACAACCCCATTATAAACTAGAACATTCAAGTAAAGTACTGAAGCTCAGTTTTCTAGTATTAGAATTGCATTTGGCTACATGTGGCCAGATTCCTAAATTAATCCCTATGTGATTAAGTCTCTTATTTTCCCCATATTGTAATAAATCAGAGACAGGCAGCTCAAGGCTGGTACTGTGGTTCCACGTAGACACCAATGTTTATTCATTCAGCTGCTGAGGGACATCTCAGTTTTTTCTGAGTTTGGCCAATTATAAATCAAGCTGGTAATAACATTTGTGTGAGGTTTTTGTGCGGACGTAAGTGTTCAGTTCCTTTGGGTAAATGCTGAGGGGCACAAATGCTGTATTGTATGGTAATAGTACATTCAGTTTGGAAGAAATTGCCAAACTGTCTTCCAAAGTGGCTGTGCCATCTTGCATTGCCACCTGGTGTGTTAGAGTCCCCATGGCTGCACGTTCAACACTCGGTGTTGTCAGAATGCTAGATTTTGGTCATTCTAATAGGCACGTAGTGGTATCTCATTGCTGATTTAATTTCCATTTCCCTGATGACTATGATGTGGATTCTTTTCATATCTGTTTGCCATCTGTTTATCTGTGTGTGTGTGTGTGTGTGTGTGTGTGTGTGTGTGAACAATAGTTATACTTTCTTAAGCAAATTAAGAAAAAATTTTTTAACGTTTATTTATTTTTGAGACAGAGAGAGAGAGCATGAACAGGGAAGGGTCAGAGAAAGAGGGAGACACAGAATCTGAAACAGGCTCCAGGCTCTGAGCTGTCAGCCCAGAGCCCGACACAGGGCTCAAACCCAAGGACCACGAGATCATAACCTGAGCCAAAGTCAGACGCTTAACCGACTGAGCCACCCAGGCACCCCTCTTAAGCAAATCTCAATAAAGTATTATGTCATACAGAATATGGCATTATCATCTATAGTCACTGCTATATATGAGATCCACAGACCTTATTCATTTCACAGTTGAAAGTCTGTAACCTTTTACCAGCCTCTCCCAGCTTCCCTCACTCCTCTAGACCCATTCTATTCTCTGTTCCTATGAGTTCAACTTTTTTTGTTTTGTTTTGTTTTTTAAGTTTCCACTTCTAAGTGATACCATGCAATATTTGTTTTTGTTTTTCTCTGTTTGGCCTATTTCACTTAGCAAAATGCTCTCCAGTTTCATCCATGGATAACATGATATCCTTTAAGGCTAAATAATATTCTATTATATACCACATCATCTTTTATCTATTCATCCACTGATGGACATTTAGGCTGTTTCTGTACCTTGGCTACTGTGTATAACGCTTCAATGAACATAAGAATAAAGATATCTCTTCAATATGTTTTAATTTTCTGTGGATGGATTATATATCCATAAGTGGGATTACTAGATCATATGGAAGTTTTACTTTTAATTTCTTGAAGATCTTCTATACTGTTTTCCATAGTGAAAATGCCAGTTTTCATTCCCACCAGCAGTGCACAAGGGTCCCCTTTTCTCTTCCCCAGAATTTGTTACCTCTTATCTTTTTGATAGAAAGCATCCTAAGAGATGTGAGATGATATATCATTGTGGTTTGGATTTGCATTTGCCTCATGATTCCTGATGCTAAACACCTTTTCATGTACCTGTTGGCCACTTACCTGTTTTCCCTGGAAAAATGTCTATAGCAAAAATAAATAAATGTGACTATATCAAACTCAAAAGCTTCTTCACAGCAAAGGAAATCATTGACAAAATTAAAAGAGCGACCTGTGGAATGGGAGAAAATATTTGCAAACTATAGATCCAATAGGGGGTTAATATCCAAAATATACAAAAAAAAAAACCATGCAACTCAATAGCAAAACAAACAAAAAACAAACAAACAAACCCACAAAACAAAACAAAACAAAACAAAACAAAACAAACAAACAAATTGAACAACCTAATTAAAAATGGGCAAAGGAACTGAACAGACATTTTTCACTATTCTCAATATGTAACTCCTGTCCTTGGTTTTAAGATCACTCCTTTACGACTGAGCATTGCTTCTGAGTTTGAGGCAGAAACAAAAAGGAAAGGGTCCAGAATCTTTCCCTTTGTAAGACTTTACAATCTTATTCAGAAGGACATTGTACCCCAGAAACTATCACTTAGGTCCCTTGGCCAAAACTAAGAAAGATGATTATACCTTGTTCCATGGGAAACTGAAAGACCAAAGATTTTTTGCTAAGTATATTGCTTTCCCCGACAAAATCAGGGTTCTCTTAGCAAGAAAGATGTCAAAATGAATAGAGGATAGGTAACTAACAGTGCCTACTATATATTATCATTAAAGAGTTACTTTGAAATTTAAAAAGAAAATTAATGGAAGTCTTAGCATACAATTAACTGTTTGATAACTCTTACCTCAAAATAATTACATTAATGTATGATTAATAAAGTTATGTCTATTCCTTCAAGGATATGTTAAGCCTTCACAGCCCAAATCAAATGCCATACCTATTAAGATCCTTCTCTGATTCTGCTACTTAGACCTTATTCATTATATTTGATGAAACACAATCTGACAAACAAGCAGAAAAGGATACAGAATTGCAGAATTGAGAAGAGAGCCAGAGAGTTAGCCTCTGCAAACACAGAAATGTAAAGAAGTTTCATGAGAATAAACATCAAGGGCATGTTTTGTGCTCTGCTAGCTACTAAAACAGAGAGTAGCTTCCCACCCTGCCTTCTACTGAGATCCACAAAGGGATTGACCCTATACAGGTGAGGTGTTTTGCTGCTAGATAGATAAAGCATGATTGGTTTTGACTACAGGGTCAGAATCACATAAGTAGTTAACTTTGGCCAAATGACAATATGATAGCTCAGTGTTACCTAATTACAGAAATAGCTATTTTTTCACCTTAATGTTGCTGAGTATGTACCGTGTAAGAGTAAGAAGGAAATTATTTCAGAGTAAATGGTGTGAATCAATATAAAAGCAGTAATGCATAGTTTTAATTCATAGAATGACAGGTAGTATGCTTTAGTTTGAACACAGGATATGGAAAAGCAATTCCTAGCAGCTTAAAAAGCAGAAAAATTAAGCAATTTTATCAAGAAATTGAATATATTTCAGTAATCACATGACAAAGTCAGAACCAGGCTTTGGAGGTTTCATCTGGTATGCTGAATGAAAAGGAAAGCAGAAAAAATGATGTCCTGAATATAGGTAATAGATCTAAAAATGGGATCCAAAGTGGAGATGGACAGAAAGGGAATAGGTAAGAGAATTAGAAAGGAATGGTAGAGAGGAAATGTCAATTAAAGATTATTTTTAGTAAGCAAAGATGGAAGCTTTCAAGATCCCCTATGATTTCAACCTTGGCTAAATTGTTGTCATGAAAAGTAATGAGCTAACACGAAACAAAACAGCCACCAGAAGGAAGATAAGAAGTTGCATCATCTATATGTTGAGTATGATATGCCAGTAGAATATCTCTCAGAATACATACAGAATTTGGAATGGCATAACTGGTACCAATGTGAGAACAGAGTTGACAGTATAGAAAGTCCTTTGCCATTTTTCATAATGTTCAATATTTTCCTCTAGTCTTGCTATATCCTCATGTTCATCAATGACTCAATTTCTTTGTATACATCTGATTCTGCAAACGTTCAACTTCTTTTTGTATAATGCTGTTTCACATGACCCCTCCAACCAGTAATCACTGTACAATGCAGGCAGTATTTTTTCCCATTTTAAAAAAATGAAACAGTCTCAGAGAGAGCCTACATTCTTTCCTATTGTTTTCTCCTTAGTGATGATTCAAAAGGAAATGTTAATCAACTTTTTTCCCTCCCCTAGTCAATGAGCAAAATCATTAAAAAAAAATAACTGTAATTCTTCTTTACAGATTTATGACCTGCTAAAACTTTCTAAGATCTATTATTTCACCTGTTGAGAGTTTTTTTTAATTAATTCCTTCTCATTTAAAAACAGTCCATTTACATTTCAAAAATCTTATCAGTATTAACCAGATTATTCTTTCTAATTATTCTTGTAGGCCTGATCTCAGAAAACTATTTGAAGCCATCTGTTATTTAAATTCAAATTTGATGCACATGAAAGATCAGAACTTGATTTATATTATCTCTGGTTAGTTCTAGTATGTATAGAATAATAACTTGGCAGGATCTCACAGCAGCTATAGCATGGTGCAAATCTACGAAATAACTGTCACTAAGATTCATGATCACACACATCTACTAAGGGCATCTAAAGGGCACAAAAATTTTAGAATTCTGTCTATAATCAGTACTTACCCCACTGACACACAACCAGAAAAACATTCTTAGAAAAAAAATATATCTGTGTTTTTATGCAATATCTCAAGTACACAAAATTCCAGTCCATTATGAGATTCAACAGCCAAATCTGTGGGAACTGAATCTTCTGTAGAAAGAAGCATTAAGTGGATTAATCAGGTTTGCCTCAATATGGGCAGCTCTATACATTACATTGTGTATATTTAAGGGACATACGGCAGATAAAAAGCCATGCACTATGTTGAATAGCATCTCTCAAAATTCATGTCTGCCTAGAACCTTTTTGGTGTGACCTTTTTGGAAGCATGGTGTTTGCAGATGAAATTAGTTGAGATGAGATGAAGTCATACTGGATTAGACTGAGCCCCACATGGCTGACATCCACGGGCTGGAATCCTTATAAGAAGATTGTGTGGGAAGACACAGGGGGAAGAGGGCTATATAACAATAGAAGCAGAGTTTGGAGCAATGCAGTTTCAAGCCAAGGAACATCAGGGATTACTAGCAACTACTAGAGGCTGGGAAGGAATAAGCAAGGATTCTTCCCTAGAGCCTTCAGAGGGAACATGTCCCCACAGGCACCTTGATTTCAGACTTTTAGCCTCCAGCACTGAGAGAGAATAAATCCCTGTTGTTTGAAGCCACCCAGTTTGTTAGGGCAATCTGGGAAACTAATGCAGGCTCTACATGACAAATTGACAACTCTAAATTTATTTGCTTCCCTTACAAAGTCAGAGGCAGATTCAGAGTGATACCACCTCCACACTCACCCTCCTCCTATATACTTGTTAAGTGGTTGTGCAAACGCATTGATAAAATACATGTGTTTTGATGCCTTCAGTCAAAAATGTTTTAAAATCAAAACAATTTGGGGGAAATGCTAATCAACTTTAAAATGCCATTATTAATAGTTTCTTTTAGTTACCAATTCCTATTGCATCCCTAGATACACAAATTATTGGCCCCCAAGGGACAAATAAGAAGAGGAAGACATGTTGGTCCTATTTCCTTCTTGAAACAATTAAGTAATAACCAGTATCCTCTCCTTCTTCCTGACCATTCCTCTTCCTCAGTGCTTCTGGTTCCTATAATCTCTCTTTTTTTTAGTTCTTGGCCTTCAGCCTCATGGGCCTTCCAGGGTGGGCTTGTCTTCCCTCTGGCTCTTCTGCTATCACCACAATTCTGATGGCACCAGATCCATAATTCTCTTTGATCACTGACCTAATCATTGGTCTGATGTCTTCCCCTGCTTTCAGTTGTAGTTGACTTCAAATTTGATATGGTGAAGAATGAAAGATCTTTACTCAACAAGATGCTATTGGGTAGTATTGATCAGATTGTCTTCATTGTGTTTTTGTTCCCTGACACTTAATATTCAAGGGCTGCCCCACACCAATCAGAATGAAGAATTTAGAGAAGCCACCTAGGTGAAGTCTTGCAGACATGCTGGCAGAGATGACATTTTCCCCTGAAAAAAATTAGGTAGGACTACATAGGGAGAAAGAAGAAATGAAGCAAAATTAGTGACTTAAAAGCATAGAAGAAGGATCCAGAAAGGGACAGACCTAGGCAGGTGAAGTCCCAGCAAGTTATGAGAAGATGCTCTTTCTCAAGGGCAAGGGAATAGGATGGGAGAGAGTCAGGGGACTGACTGACTCATCACTTAGTGATAAAGGAATTGAATGTTTTGCATTTTTTCCATATATGGGAATATAGAATTATTTTAGAGTATACAAAGCAGTCTTCACATTGTTTCATTTAATCCTTTAAATAGCCCATGAATGAAAAGAAAGAAAAAAAAATAGCCCATGAATAAAGCATTGCCACTATTCCTCATTTGAGGAAATTAAAGGCTTAAATAACATGCCCAAGGACACACGACTATTAACTGCTAACATTAGACCTAGAACACACTTCTACTGACTATAAATCCATTGTCCTCTTTCTAGTTTATTGTCATAAAAGACCCTTGATTTATCTTTTTACTACCATGTGAGTACCTGATGAGTAAAATTATAAATGCTTTACCCAATCATTCAAGTATCTTTATAATATGACCTAAAAACTCTATTCCCTCCTTATTCTCTACTCATGTCATCTATAAAACATTTCATTATGCTGCTAGGCTCAGGAGTTGCTACATCCTCTTGTAGAAAAAAAAAATCCTGCCACAAACGCATGGGTACTTTGTTCCTCCCTCTGGAATGTCCCTTTCCTGATCCAAGTCCTCCCTAAATGTCAAGGTTCAAACACATCTTGTTCATCTGCTTAGCACAGAGGAAATAGGCAATGGCGTTTTGAGCCTAGAGATAGTGGTGGTGGGTAGCTTGATAGATTCTGAGGAAAAAAAAAACTGCTCATCTTTTCTGAGCCTTGAATTTTCCTTGTAAAGTCTACCTCTTGCCATCCACTTCCGTAAGGTGGTGCTTCAGCCTGCTTAGAAGCAGCAATATGTGAACAGAGAAAGAAAGATTTTTGAAAGATGGACCCAATTACAGCAGTCTGCATTTTCTTATAATACTGGTGACAGCAAGGAAGTTGAGAAGCTGCTTTTATGTCTATGATAAATAGAAGGAGTTTTGCAGATCCAAAGTCAATAAAAATGTACATAATGTACTTGGAGCTAAGGTGGTAAACGAGGTCACAAATTCCCTGAAAGCAAAAGTATCGAAAAGTAAAGGATATATTTAGGTATATAACTCCTTAGAAAAAGTGGAAAGAGAGGACAGAGTATAATCAGAAAGAAAGAAATCTATGTACTTTGGTAAACCTCTACTTTGGACAGGAAAGGTAGCTCTTTGGGGAGTTATACATCCCGTTCTTCCAAGTGCATTATCTCTCTTTAGTCAGTAAAATGGCTTATATCGTGATGAGCTTGTTCTTTATTGACTGGGACCATTCAACCCATAAAATAAAAAGGGTACTTTTATATGAATCTGTTTACCAGGACCCATGAGCTCAGGTCATTTCCCAAGGAGCAATAATTTTCAAACTTTACTGTCCCTGAGAATAACCAAAGGAGCACAAAATGCACACTCTCCAACTCTGTTCCCAAAGCGTTTCCTAGGAGAAGTTTCAAACATGCCCATTTTAAAAGCCCTCCTGCTAATTCTGATTCAGACCAGTCCTACTTGCCACACCTGAAACATACAAAGAGGAGGAAACTGGAGGTTTTAAATCATTAAATTTTCACAAAGATACTCCAAGAAAGAAACTATGAACTCCCTTTTACCGATGGGAATACTGGTTAAAGTCACAGTTAGTAAATGACCAGGATTTAAGTATCTGGTCTATCTACCCATTGTCATACCCTTTCTGCTTCATCATGTAGGTATACAGATGCCTAGTAAGATAAGTGAGCAGAAAAGAACATAGGAAGCGTACAATTATTTGAGAAGACATGTACTGACAAAGGATCAAGAAGAATTGGCCAAGTTCAGCCAATAAGAATGAGATAACTTTCTAACCATAGAACCTGGTAAGTCTAGAGGACCAATCTTCAAAGGGCAGTTGGATGATAGGTGAAGGGCGTAATTATTAGTCTCCATCTAATATGGACTATGAAAAGAACATTAAGTTGTCAAAGAGAATAAGGGCTTGATGTGGCTTTTTCAATATGGAAAATACAAAGTCAAGAGAATTGTGTCAGAGGCTAAGGAATAAATAATCCCAGAGGCTATCTGTGAATATGGCATTAGATTCATAAATACATTCCTTAGTTGTATTTTTAATAGCCAAAGAGCTTGTAGACGAAATTGTGGAGATTAAGAGATTGTGGAGATTAATCTCCAATTGTGGAGACTAAAAACAGTGGGACAGAACAATGGGGACAATAGAAACATCAGTCATTGGGAGGGTAGGAAAGAATAGACAGAGCACAGAGAATTTTTAGGGCAGTGAAATACTCTGTATGATGTTATAATGGTGGATACATGCATTATACATTTGTCCAAACCCACATAGTGTACAGATCAACAGTAAACCCTCAGATACACTATGAACTTTGGGTGATGATACATCAGCATAGGTTCATCCTTGATAACAAAATTTAGGCACCATTCTGATGTTATGCATGTGTGGAGGCAGGGCATATATGGGAAATCTCTGTACCTTCCTCTCAATTTTGCTTTGACCTTAAATTTCTCTAAAAAGTAATCTTTGAAAACAAGAAACACAACAGAGGGATGGATAAGTTTTATTTGTTGAATCTAAAAGGAACAACCACTAAACCAAAAGAGAAAACAGAATTTACTAAGAGGTAGATAGGATCAAGAAGGAGAGTAGATGGAACAAACTAGGCCAGGTGATTAAGCTCTTTCGGATAGTTGAGGTCCATAGAGGACTGTCCTAGAACAAGGTATATGCACGATTAAGCACTATTATGTCTTATGTAATATATAAACTACTGTACATGCTTAATATTCATGGGGACTAGCGATTATATGTACAGCGACTATACTGTACATGCTTATATAAACTGCTGTACATACGCAGCAGAATGCTAGCCTGGCATATTCCAAAGTATTTTCAAACCCATTGTCTCATCACAGCATCACACTATTCCTGATATTTTTTTTTTTAATTTATTTTTGGGACAGAGAGAGACAGAGCATGAACGGGGGAGGGGCAGAGAGAGAGGGAGACACAGAATCGGAAACAGGCTCCAGGCTCTGAGCCATCAGCCCAGAGCCCGACGCGGGGCTCGAACTCACGGACCGCGAGATCGTGACCTGGCTGAAGTCGGACGCTTAACCGACTGCGCCACCCAGGCGCCCCTATTCCTGATATTTAGGTAGAATAAGCATCAATATTCCCAATTTCCAGAAAGGAAAATAAAAGCAACATCTCTGCCCAACTTCAAAAAACATTCAGGTAATTCTTGGGACCACATTGCCAGTAAATGTAGGATCTGGGACTAACAACAGGTCTCCAGACTCCTATGTTAGTGCCCTCTTCAAATAGTGACATACCCAGGGGCAGAAACACAAAAGAATTGAAGTCTGACAGAGAGTTCTGGTGTCACTGCACCAACTTATTATGTAGGCGTCTTGTTTTTAGAAATACGTCCCCACACATTTTTTTTATATTCCTCTCCTTCAAAGGTGGAGCTTAATTCACTTCCCCTTGAGTGTAGGCTGGACTTAGCAACTTGCTTCTAGAAAGAAGAACAATGTGGATGTGATGTCACTTCTAAGACTAGGTTATTAAAGACCTGGGCTTCCTGGGTGGTAGCACTCTCTCATACTTTCTCCCTCTTGAATCTGTGCTTTTAAGGGCAGCATGTCACACAGCAGCCCTGGAGAGTGGAAACCAGATACCATGTATGAGGACACCCAGGCAGCCTCTGGAGAAGCCCATGTGGCGGGGAACTGAGACATGCCAATAGATTAGGGTGAAGTACTGAATTGACTGTTGTCTCCGCCAGTGACATTGCAACTTCATGAGAGACTCTGAATCTGATCCATCCAAATAATTCACAAAATCTGTGAGAAAATAAATGTTTTTTTAAACCACTCGATTTGGGGTAATTTGTCATGTGGGAGTGACAATTAATATAGTAGGGAACTAATCAATTTTTATATTACAGGTAATCCTGATTATAAGCAAAGCACATATTCAAAAAGGAAATTTTGCTCTATTCCAATGGAACCTCTGCAAAAAGACAAAGAGTGGCAACGACGTGAAAGCTGTTTGAAGGAAAGAAGCGGTGATCATCGAGGAGAGCAAACTGCAGCGGGCTCCAGTGTGCTCCCCAGGAATAGCTGGCCTCCTCACCAGGTCGCTTCCCCGCTGATGAACTTGTTCCTCATTCCTTTTTTTATACTAGATGAAACTTCACAAATTAAACATTTCATTGAGCCCAGAACCGTCTTGTTACAAATTGAAGTCTTCTGAGGGTTTAAATGCTTAACTAACCATTCATCAGTTTGAATTAAAATTCACTAACTTCCATAACTCTTTGCAAAAATGACCAATGCTGAGAAATGCAGGGTTTGATGAAAGTGGCATGGTGTTAGCTCATTTTGGAGTACTTGGGGGACATGGTGGTCCTGGGAAAGGGTCCACAGTGGGCTGATCCTCGGGAAAGGGGTGATAAAGTGGGAGAGAGTTTCCCCAGGTGAAGCAGCATCATGTCAGTGTAACTCTGAGAATGTAAAAACAACAACAAAGTGACTCTCACCAGCTTCGTATCTGAGAAAAGAGAAGAGGCATTTTTTTCTACTTTGAAATTAATCTGGTGCTCATCACATCATAATTTAGCCTAAGTTCTAATGGGCTAGCCTGTAAACCTAATAAAGATCCAGAACATAATTTTTGTGAGGAAATGAATTCTACAAGTGTACCAACAAACAGGATTTTGAACATCACCCATTTGTAAGCAGAGGAAAAGGCTGAAACACGGTGGCTGTTAAATTTGGGAAACCAGGAACTCACAAACAAGCTTTTGGATGGTGTTTTCCTTTCAATTTTAAGGATGCTTTTGCTTTATTCTTTACTCAAATCATATTATTTTAGCACAGTGTGCCTCAAACTTTACTGTGTATACAAATCACCTAGAGATCTTGTTAAAATAGTTTGTGATGTGACCAGGGGTTCTGCAGTTCTAGAAAATATCCCGGGTGATATTAATCCTGCTGGAACTCCAGGCCACACTTTAAGTAGCAAAACTTTAATCTACACAATTTACGAGAGCAACTGTGCATTTTCTATGATGCAGAAGATGACTCAACACTGTGCCTCATGGCTTTAGGTTTTAGCTACAACCAAACTTCACCAAATCAAGATGATATTTAATAGTAAAATTCACAAATCTAGGAATAAAATTAAATGTTATTTTACCGATTTTTAAATTTAATTTCCAGAACATAAGTAATAGTGGCTAAGAATCCAGGCCTGAAGTTAGATGTGCATGGATTAGAATTCTGGCTTTGCAATATTCTAGCTATGTGACCTGGTGCCAGGGAATCAGAGCCCAAGAAAGAACAAAAACCACTTTAGGTATTTTAATCCAAAGAGATTCAATATAGGGAATTTATGACTCAGGTAATGGTAATGTTTAGAAGCCAGTGAACAAAGGGGACAGAGAGGATAACAATAGCAAGATAGAAGAAACCATGATGTTTCCTATGCCTGGAGGGACAGAAGGAGCACTAGATGTTGCAGGAGCCTGGCAGAAGCTGGCACCCGAGGGCAAGGGGCTGTCCAGGGAAGCTGAAGCCACAGAGCAGATGCCAGGGATACTACTGAGGCAGGAGTAGAGAGATACCCAGGCTACTCCCACCCACCTTTCAATCGCTTCTGGAATATTCCATGGGCTGAACTTAGTAGCATTCAAGCTGTCAGCAAGAGAGCCTGAAACATAGTTCCTTGTGATATAGATCAGTGCTAGGGAAGACAGAAAGTGGATCTGAGAGCAAAGTGGCAAAAGACCGGCACAGAAAGTTACTGACACTCTAACTCTCCACCTAATATGTGCACACACATGTGTAAAATGTGGGGGTTATGTTACAGAAATGAAATGTTTTACATAGAATGCCCTTAATAGGTGGCTTAGTATATTACTTTTGTCATCATCACCATCATCATCTTTTTGTGGTATGACAACCTTGTCTCTCATCCCATTCTCTCCTGTCACCAATCTTCCTTCTGGTACGTGGAGTCTTAGGGAGATTAGATACAGATTATTATTAATATAATAATGCATTAAAATGATGCTGTGAGAAATTGTATTAAGAGGGGAAATATCTGCTTGTTTCATCCATAAAACTGAATCAGAGAGGCTTAAAGTTTTCTACTAGGCACACTGTAAGAACCTACAGCTTCTCAATGAGGTGCACTCAGAGCAACACTCAAAGCTGGGGACTTTGTGAGGACTCTATTTTGGATTGTGCTTAAGACAAGGGGTATGAAGAAATGAAGGGCTTAGGGGAGAAAAGACAGAGGGAAGGAGGCAAAGGGGAAAGGTACTCTCCTTCACCCATTAAGGTTAACTGCATGGACTGATCCAGTGCAATGTACCAGTATACATGCTATCTTGTTCTGAACTTCAGGAGTGTTGAGATTGGCTGGTAATTTGATCATTTTCTCTCTTGACTAGGACCAGGCCTGCATGCCTTTCCAGATGTTGTGGCCAAAACTGAGAAGCTACACTATTTGATAAAAACACTGTAGCACTAACAATCCTCAGTGATGAAAAGAATAGTTGTCCTCAGTAGATTTGTTCCCCAAGTTAAGTCATCAAAAGCCTACAAAATAGACACAGATGTCTCTGCTAGGTTATACTGCAAAGAAATCGAAGTGATAGCATATAGCTCCTATGTGGAAGAAAACATAACCAAGCCCATTTATATTCTGGCCTGTGTTCATACAGCAGAGAAAAATGCAGCATTCTGTCTCATGGTTCCATCCTGGCTCATCTTGTTTGGGAGTCAGCAAGCAAAACCCATACTGAATACAACAGGCTCTCCCTGACAATGACTGTCACTGCTTTAGCTAACTCATTCTAGTCTTAAACCAACTCATCTGAATATAGACCTGTTAGAACAGCAAAGAGTATGTGAGACAGAGCATTGAGGTATTAGTAAGCGAGAAGCCAAAATGGAGTTCCAAGAGACTTCAGAGCCTCATTGTAATAATTTATTTACTCATTATACATTCATTGAGTTAAAAAATAATACAAAGCAACAATCCTAGAGACTTTACCATCTGGCATATGCTGGGAGACAAAAAAAATATTGGTGCAGAAAATGAGCATAGTGAGTTCTGAAGAAAGAGAGTTAATGGCATGTTGGATGACTCAAGAGTCTCCATGGAGGGTGGGGATCAAGTTGGGTTTTGATGGGCCACTTGGGGCTAGCCAAGGTGGCATGAGCAGCAAGGGTGCACCTGGATGGGAGACAGGCTTGCACAAAGGCTTGCTGTGGTAATGGAAGAGTTGGCTGATCAGCAAGAGACTCACTACAAGGCGGGATCCAAGAGCCTGAACTCCACAGCCAGTCTGGCCAAGTTAGAACCTTGGCTTTGACACACAGTAAGTTAATAAATCATGTGGACCAAGTCACTTAACCAGTTTCTCCAAGTGCAAAATAGGAATAATTCTAATACCTGACTCATGGGATTATTGTTAAGTATCAAAGAAACATAGAAACCTCCTAACATATTATAAACATTAGTCAATATTTAGTTATTGTTATTTTATCACTCAAGTACAGAGTGTATTTCTTCCTCCAATAGACATTTGTTGAGTACTTGCCATATGGAAGACAGAAGAGTAAACGAGTCGGAATATTAAATGCCTTGACCATAGGCCAGATTCCAGACACTCCCCTGCTGAAACAGGTATTATTGGAGGCACTGGGGTTGAGCAGGGGCACAATGAGGAGTATTTTTAAGGATGAATCTAGAAGTATAGTGCATGCACCATGTCATTCAGCAACTTCTTTTATAAACCTTTGATGAAGCAGTAGAGAACATTGAGATGAGGAATCTCTTGGCACAAAAATGCATTTAATCACACAGCAATAAATCTGGGGTCCCTTACAAGTACTGGAGACCTGGTACCTGACTTCACTCTGTAGAATGTATGGATTGCTAACACGGCAAGCCACCGGAGCCCTGAGAACTTCTGCGTTCTTAAGGGGGGAGTGTGCAGAAACAGGTTTTCCAGTCCTTCCTTGACTCAAAATGGGGGAAGGGTAAAAAAAACTGCCATGACAAGGGGCTGATAATGGAGATGTTTCTGGTAGTCCTCCAGGGCAATAAAGCATGGGGGAAGCAAATCCAAGGGATAGCATTCTCAAGGACATTAACTTTGCTCTAAAGAGCAGCAGCAGTTCTCAACCTTATGTTTCTGTGCTGATTTACATAATGAAGAGTTTCTAGTCTAGGAAACACTCCTGTGGGTACACCAATATTATGTTCAACCTACTGAACGTAATTTATAACTCCACGTCCTTCTCTGTCTCTCTCACTCAATAACATGCATCAAAATGAAAGTGTATTATAATTAGAGGAATAACGACTCTAAATTTATTTCAAATAAATTATTCATCAATTCTGGTACCTTATCATTAGTAAAAATCATTTGGAAAACCTCAGAAAAGTGATATGGACATGCCAGTTATCACTAACATTTTCATTAAGAACTTTAAGTCCAAAGACTGCTGTGTCCTCCTCCATAATTTCTTCCCACTTATCCACACTCCATTTTCTGCAGATTTCCTTGTCTCGCACTCCCAGCAGCAGTTTTTCTGGTAAAGCAGAAGTCATGAAACAGACTTTTATAATCTGTCCTCCACGAACACTACAAATATGAATGGCGAATGTCACTTAAAGCATCAGGGAAGTCCTGAGTTGTAGATCTGATTATTATAACCTGCATAGACAAGAAAGCTCTAACCCACTGGTGGAGGCAGGGCATCCCATGGCCCTGCATAACAACCTTGGTCAGTTACTTTTCCTGGGGGGAAGGGACTGAAGTCCTTTCTGTGAGATAAGGATCTCCATATCCTCCTGCTCAAGCCACATTACTCATCATCACAATACTCACCTCTCAATGTGTATAACCCTGGAAGAGGGAACTTGCTTTTCTCTGTCAGTCTCAGTTCCCCCATGCCTTTAAGAATGAGAGCATATTGGGGTGCCTGGGTGGCTCAGTCAGTTAAGTGTCCAACTTTGGCTCAGGTCATGATCTCACCATTCGTGATTTCAAGTCCAGCGTCAGGCTCTGTGCTGACAGCTCAGAGCCTGGAGCCTGCTTTGGATTCTGTATCTCCCTCGCTCTCTGCCCCTCCCCTACTCGTGCTCTGTCTCCCTCTGTCTCTCAAGAATAAATAAACATTAAAAAATATAAAAAAAAGAATGAGAGCATATTGCCAGACTGCATATATGTCTAGTGTTTAACAATATGCATTTTAATTTAATATGACTGAAGGGAAGAAATGGTATCTGACAATGAAAGAAAACCTGGCTGGGGAGGAGTTACTGAGAAATAGTACATCTACACTATGCTTTTAGTGGTGATTGTGAAGAAGATTCAAAGATTATCTTGACTATAGGCAAAATAACCGTGTAATTTATCGTACCAATTGGAAAGCTTTTGAGTAGGACAGGAAATTGATGATAATTATACTGAGACAACAGGTGTCAAAAAAAGACTCTCTTGGCAAATCAAAATATACTGTCATTCTAACTGTTATAAGTTGAGTTTTCTCCACCCTCAAAATCATGTGTGAAAGTCCTAATTCCAGGCACCTCAGAATGTGACTGTATTTGGAGACAGGGCCTTTAAAGAAGTAATTTTACCTTTGTTAAATGAGGTCATATGGGTGGACCTTCATCCAGGATGACTAATGTCCTTATATGAAGAGGGGATTTAGGACACAGACACACACAGGCATGTGGGAAAGACCGTGTGAGGACATGATCTGCAATCTCTCAGGAGAAACCAACATGCCCATACCTTGATATTGCGCTTCTAGCCTCCAAAATTGTGATAAAGTGTTCAAGCCACCCCGCTAGTGGCATCTGTTATGTCAGCCTTAGCAAAATAATATAACTAATTACAGTGATTTTCTTTTAAATATCAGCCTTGAACCTAATCCCATTATGAAATGCTTTCTGGCATAGAATTGGTGAGTTTTGAGGCTGCTTGGTTGAAGAGTTGATGAACTGCTTGAGGCTGTGGCTTGGAATAGCCCTGTCCATAAAGCACAGGGCATATAGTCTTTTTACTCCCTTCACTAAACTGCCTAACAGCAGCTAACAATAATCCCTAAACAAAATTAAGGCCAGTTCAGGTCCTGTCTCTGACACTTGTTAGTTAACAACATGCTGAGTTGAGCTGAATCAAATGAATCTTCTGAACGTCATTTGATTCAAGAAGACCATTGAGTAATACTTGAGTAATTAATGAGTAATAGTTGGCCTGCTTCATTGAGTTACTGTGTACCTCACATGAGATCAAAACAGAGATATGCAAACTACAAAGCATTCAATGCTGATTGGTATTATTTTTTTGAAAAAAGGCTTCTTTTAGGGAAGTCATTCAAGTAACTAACTACATGTCTGAATAGAGTATAGGAGAAGAAGCAGCATCAGACATGACACCCTAGAATCATCAAGAAAGGTAACTCCTGCCCTCACATATTCATTCATTCATTCATTCATTCATTCATTCATTCATTCTCAACTTCATTATTATTGCTAGGAAGTATTTCTGCAGACATATGCATAACCTTTATATCATCAACAGATCTTCTATTCAATGATTTCTCTTAAAATTTCTGTCAGGTATTGACTCAGGTTTTTCCTTATGATTAATATATTTTAATTTTAATACCACTAAAATGAAGCTCAGACTAGAAAATGTTTTTTTTTGTATTCACAGCAGTTTTATCATCTTAAAGGTGAGCCTGACCTTGTTTTTGCATTTTTTTTTCCAGTCCACTCATCATTTGACAGAGAAATTATTTCAGCTAAAATCAAGAGCAAGCACTAAACATTGGTTCTCTGATAATATTCCAGGTAATATTCCTGCATGTGAGTTACAAAATTCTTGAAATAGCCTAACCATTGAAGAGCCATGCTCTTTCTGGCTAGGTTTTTGTGGCATCTGGGAACCACATACTTGGTGAAGGATATCTTCCTATTACAAATGTTCTGTGTGTGTCTTTGTGTGTGAGTATACTTTAAAATATAGTCTATGGTGTGCTCCTTCTCCAATACTGATTGAGAGTCTTGTTGAGAATGAAAAAGGCCCTCCACATCTCAACTGACTGACGATGGTGCATAACAACAATCCTCCTTTTGTGGGAAGGCCACATACTAGATGGGTTTCCATTTCCTTCCATCCTTTAAGGAGGAAAATCACTCGTGAACAAATCAGTTAACTTTTCTTATTAGTTTGTTCAACAGATACTTAGTTGAGTGTGTACTTGGTGACAGGCTCTGTTCCAGATATTGGAGATATAATAGTGAATACATATATAAAAAGCCTAGCCCATATAGGCTTCACAATCTGTAAAGGCAGAGTAGAGTGAAAGCACATAGATTTTTAGCCTGGATTTGAATGTTGGCCCCACTATTTACTAGTGGGCATTCTTGCCCTAATTATTTGATCTCTCCAAACTTCGCATTCCTTATTTGTTGAAATAGCAAATGACACCTACCTCACTAGATGGTCAAGGGATTGAAAAAAATATAATATATAAATGCCTGGATTATGGTAAGCCCTGTTTTATTTGTTTTGTTTTGTTTGTTTTATGTGTGTGTGTGTGTGTGCACGTGTGTGTGTGCGCTATATGATATCCTAAGAGATTTCTCTCTTAAGGATGTAAATGGGTTGAATTTTTGTCTTCTTAAAAGAAGATATATTTGGAGTCCCAACCTCTAGTCCTTCAGAATGTGAATTTATTTGGAGATAGGATCTTTACAGAAGTAAGAAGTTAAAATGAAGTCATTAGGGTTAGCTCTAATCCAAAATGACTGCTGCCCTAATGAAATGGGGAAATTTGGACACAGACACACACAGAATGCCATGTGAAAGCAAAGGCAGAGACAGTGCTGATGCTTCTAGAAGCCAAGGAATGTCAAAGATTGCCAGCAAAGCACCAGAATGTGGGAGATGGGCATGGACCCCATTCACTCTCACTGCCCTCAGAAGGATCCAACCTTGTCAAAACCTTGGTCTGAGACTTCTAGGCTCCAGAACTGTGAGACAATAAATTTCTTTTTTTAAGCCACACAGTTTGTGGTACTTTGTTATGGCAACACTAGCAAACTAATAGAAAGGGTTTTATCTTTAAAGCTGAGTTTGAAGAGCATTCTTTACTCTGGTTTCTTAAGGATGAACACATGATATTCTTCCTAATCACAATAGACACAATGAACCAAATGAAGGTCGGAGAAGTCATAGGTATTTATACAGGCATTTTACGGGATAGTTATCACTGTGCCCTGGTTCTCTCTTTGGATGTTAAAAAATGAATTAGGAAAGCATATACTGTTACACTCTAAACATTCAAGACCAGTTATTTTACTTTTTAAAATACTTATTACTGAGAGAGAGAGAGAGAGAGAGAGAGAGCATGAGCAGGGGAGAGGAAGAGAGAGGGAGACAGAGGATCTGAAGTGGGTTCTGTGCTGGCAGCAGAGAGCCCTATGCGGGTTTGAACTCACAAACCATGAGATCATGACCTAGACCCAAATCAGACTCTTAACTGACGGAGCCACCCAGGTGCCCCTAAACATTCAACACCATTTAAAGTGCTTCAAGACCATTGTCTTGAAGGAGATTGACCTTTAAAATGCCTGCAGTGACTATTTACAGTAGTGTGAGTTTCTTGTGACTTTTAACCACTTAATCAGCTCATGACAGAGTTGTAACCACACTATGACATAGTGTTCCTGGCAATCAGACCAGTCTTGGGTTTCCAAACAGTTCCTAGAGGGCACCATGAAGAAATCAGATGAATGAATTATTTTCATTCTGTATTTATTGCAATTTACATTAGGTAAAGAGATAACATTTGGAAAATTAGTCATTATACTACCAGTTACCAATATTGAGTATCAAGAAAATAAAGGGAAAAATTTAAATCTGAAAAGGAAATTCTATGCAGGAATAAGAATTTGCAAATAGTTTGCATTACAGATCCATTTACTCACTTAACTCAGTCATCTATCCATTCATCCAAAACACTTAATTGATCCCTACTACAGGTAACGCTGTCTCAAAATTTAAACTGTTTTTTTTTAACTTTGTTTTCTTTTATTTTTCAGAATTTAGAAGTAAGGTATCTAATCTCATACTGATTGATTGACATGACTTTACATTTATTTCAATCTAGTAGAAAAATGTGAATCAAAATAATCGGGAATCATTATGAATCATTGGTTCCACTTATTTGGGTAAGAAAAATAATTTTGATAAATTATCCATTAAATTCTATTTATGAATATATTAGAAAGTTAAAACATTTTCATAATAAATGTTATTTGCATCTCACCTAGTTCCAAAAAAGAATATGAAGAGGCTTGCTTATCCATTCAAGTAAAAGTCATTCAGAGCTTTAAAAGAGAATGTTGATTTTGGTTTTGGTTTCTTGGTGCCTTCTTTTTGAAGAATTGACATGCTGTGAAAAAAACCTTTTTGTGTTTAATTGTTTTTTTTGTTGTTTCTTATTTTTTTTGTCCAGGAAGTATTCCTCGCCAGTGCATCATTATCTTTCAAAAGTACAAGAATACAATGTAAATTAATGAATTTCTTTAACAATGAACCTTCTCCGTGTACTTTATTGTATTTTCCATAACAGCCTTTAATGGAAAGTGGATACTGTGTTTCTAAAAACTCCTCAGAGTTGTACCACCATTTTAAAAAAATGTTTAAAAGATATATTCCAGGGGCACCTGGATGGCTCAGTCGGTTAGACCTAAGTTCAGCTTAGGTCATGATCTCACCGCTCATGAGTTTGAGACCCGCATCGGGCTCTGTGCTGACAGCTCAGGGCCTGGAGCCTGCTTCTGATTCTGTGTCTCCCTCTGTCTCTGCCCCTCTCCACTCATGCTCTGTGTCTTTCTGTCAAAAATAAATAAATGCTAAAAAATTTTTTTTTAAATATATATGTGCATTCAAAATAATGTTAATTGCATAAATGTAGGTGAAGCAGTCTAAAACTCCATCAGAATTTTGGGACTGAATGTATGACTCTCTGCTTATAAGGTCAGAGTTAGACAAAAGAGCAATTATCCTTCAATTCTCTCTGTCAAGGGCCAAGTATCAATATCTCCAGAATCATTGTCACGTTTCAACTCCATAAATCTCTTTAATTCAGCTTTAAGTCAGCCTCCTGCTGAAACTGAAAGCCCAGAGGTAGAAACTGGCCCAAAGAGGTAGGGTTTTTATTTGGCAAACACATTTTTCACTGTCATTGTCATTGTCATCCTTGTCACTTTATTTACATGCTTTGGGTACATGTCTAGTTTCTACTACCTGAATTACTTATGACTGGCTTATTCCTGGATACTTGGAAGGGAACAGAAGGGAATAAAGCTGAGTGCTATAGACAGAAACTCTTGGGTCAGATGCCTTAGTTTACAAGTTTGGTCCAACACTGCTTAGCTGTTTAATTCTCTTTTAATGCTTTAATTTCCCCATCTATAAAATCAGTAGAATAGTCCTGCCTTTAGTTTTATGTAGTGAGGACTAATTGTGATACTACCTACACGTGCCTCAAACACTATCTTGCACACAGAAATGCTTATGACATGTTAGCCATTGCTGTTGTCTGTTCCCTGAAATATGCATTTAAAACCCCTCTATTATGGACTTTACCTAGAGAAGGACATTATCTGGCATACAATTAATACTTAAAAGAATGTTAACTGTTTTTATGGTCTGGCTCCCAAAAGGATTTGAGTTGCAATCACTGCCTAAATTGACTTTGCCTAGAGAACTAAGTACAACTTTTACACTGGCTATGATCTCAACCCCTGAGGTCTTTCAAATTGGTTTTTACTTTTCTGTTCCTTTTTTTTTGGCATTTGCAACTGAGTCAGTTTCCAAAAATCACAAAAGGAATAAAGAATGAGCTACATGAAAGCTGAGTGTTGTAATCATATAAAATTTACAAGCTACAATATTTAATAATATGAATATTCTGTGTTGCACTTTGCATAACTATAAATAGTTCATATTTATAACTAAAACTAGTATTACCTTATACTTACCCTCCAGGAGTAAAAGAAACAATGAGCCCCCAAACTCTCCCTTCTCTTCTCAATTCACCTGTTCTCCCTCCCTTCACACAGCAAAGCTCAAGAAGGAAGCATGCTTCATAGCTCATGAATCAAATATTTGTTGGGGTCAACAAGAGTACTCATGCGAAAGTGAAGAGGGAAGGGGTTAAAACTGGAAGAGAAGATGCTAACATGCATGACTCAGAGAAAACAGACTTGTACATTCAACTGCTGTTCTGTCTTCTTGAAACAGCATACATCAAATTCAACCTGAGACATCTTGAGTTCCAGACTACAAACAACTATGTAATGCAGCCACAGTGGTATAAATTATCAGGAATGTATGCAGATGAGACACCACGTAATAAAAGAAGGAGCCACAGAATAGCCCAGAGCCAGGATCCAGATGGAGATGGACCTTATCGTGGAAAAGCAATGAACCTCCTCTCCTGACCCAAAACTTGCAATTCTAGAAACTGCTGTTGGTAAGAATTGAGGATAAGAAGAAATAACCACGGAAAATCACTAACTATCCCAAAGTGATGATATTACAAGAAGCATGGGCTTTGGGATCTAATGCACTTTGTGTGAATTCTGGATCTGCCATGTAAACTCCTAGCTAGGTAATCTTGAGTAGATTATTTCATATCTCAGCCTCAGTTTTGTTACCTGGAAAATGAGATTATTAATACCTATTTCTTAGGTTGAGATAAAGATTTGGTAAAAGACTTCAAACCCCAAGTCATACACATTCAGTTTTTATTCTAATCTATATGCCCCAGCCCCTCTTTTACAAAAATAATCTCAATGAGTCAGGAACAAAACATGCTAGACAACCAAATCCCTCTGGAAACAATGCAAATCTCCCCGCTGCACATAAACAGCAAGAAATGTTTCCATGGATTGTTTCACTAATGGGTGTGAAGGGTAGCATCATATGCTACCCCAAGGTGTACCACTTTGACAGAAGGATTGTTTTTCAGCTGAAGGCAAGTGAAAGGAAGCAGATACTAAAAAAACAAAAACAAAAACAAAAACAAAAACAAAAACAAAAAACCTTCCTGCCTTCTTTTAATTTTCCAGATTTGTAAAGGTATCCCCATCCTCCCCTCTCTACCAGAAAGGACAGAAGTTAATCACTGTTGACAACTCTTAGGTCCTCATCAGCCCAGACACTAACCAGAGGAATGCATATAACAAACCTTGCTAAAGCTAGCCTTTACCTACACTGTTTGCTTTCCTGCAATTTGCCACTCCTAGGAGCTCAAAGTTTTTCTTTATCTTGCCACTTCTCTATAAAAATACAGTTCTTCTGTTAAAATGCTATGTAAACCCAAAATTACCCCCTTGAGTTACTGTCTCTGAATGTTCCCAAGCGTATGTATGGACAATGCACACGTTAATAAACTTGTTTGTTTCTCTCTTGTTAATCTGTCTTTTGTTCATCTAATTTATGGTGCCCCAACTAATGAGCCTAAAACACCTCCTCTACACATGAAATTGAAGTTAAAAACTACAGACTGGGTTGCTCTTATCTAGTCATTTATTTTGGCCCCACCTGTCCATAGAACACATCTCAGAGATGCAATGGGGCATAACAAAGAATTTTTCATTCTTGTATCTGCTATTCTTGTATCTGGCTGAATATAATAATACAACTCACCTATTGTATTATAATTAATGATGACGGCGATAACAGCTAACATTTATTGAACTGAAGTGTAAACACTTTATACTTAAAATCTCATTGAATTGATACAGTTGCTTTCGAGGAGTGTTTATAACCAAACTCAAGGGGTTTGCCACTTGGGGTGCATCTAAATGAACATAACCCAAGGAATGCTGCAAACACCATTTTTTTATTACCTATTACAAGTAAGGAGACAGAGAGATAGTGCTAAAGTATTGTTTCCCTGTGGGGCTAGCACAGTAAGCTTTTATTCAGTGGATTAGGGGGCTGGAACAAAGAACTCACATAGGCACTTTTGGCTCCACTGCACATGCCTCATATGTTTTTCTGCTCGTGCATACATGGTATGTTCAAAACACTGGCAGAAAACTCTGCCTATAGGAGGAGATCTTAGTGTTGTAACGGGCTAACAGCAACTTCAGGACTACTCAGAGGGGGCTTCTGCTCAGGTCCTCAGCTCCAATCTGGCTCAAACTGTCTCACGTAGGGGCTATCAGGGAAGACACATCTAGCAAAGGGCTTTCAGGTGAAACATCTAGTTGGGTGTCTCCTTGGCTGGAAGTTCTGCAAAACAAAACATATCCCTTCCATGCTTTGATCCCTTGCCCCTCCTCTCTTCCAATGATAGCTTCTTATTTTAATTACTTCCCATTGCAGTCTAGGGAACAGGTTTTCTTTTTCATCTCCTGACTTCAAATGAGCAGAGACTCAGAGAGGTTAAATAACCTGCTGTATACCACACAGTAGCTACTCGCTACATGGGTCATGATTTAGATGCTTACTTATCTAAGTCTATGTTCTCTTCTCCTCATCTTTCCGGCCTCTCTGATCCTTGGGCCTTGCACTCTGATGAGCCCTGCTTGATCCAATTACACAGCTGGATATGCTTCCCAAATTGTAGCTCTGAGTTTCTCTTTGGAACATTATTCCAGGCTTCCTTTCCAGTTCCAAGTCCCCACCCATGACTACGGATAAAAGATGTTTTCTAAACCTTGCCCTAGCCTTGTGGGGCTTGTCTTTCTAGCTAGCGTGCATGTATCTACATAAAACAGTGAACCAGGAGTGTTTGCCACCTGCTTTTATTACCAACTGTACCAGCATTAGGGAAATCACCAGGTGCCCACATTTTTCATCTGTAAAATGAAAATCTGCAGTACGCTTACAAGTTATATAGCTCTTCTGGAAATGAGAAAATTGAACTTTTCAAATTCTTAGTTGCAAGCTGTGCTGTAAAATATCATTACTGATTTTTTTGATATGCACTTTCTGGTCTTTGCAATTCAAAGATGATGGTTTTGACTATCATCACTATCAATGTGAACAGCAGGAGCACAAAGAGAGCCCAAAGCTGAAGGTAGCCCCTTCTATCACCTGAGGGGCTGAGGTAAAATGTATTCTTCGGGATTTGAAGAGCATATTAGGAATCAGCTCCCTTCCTTTTCTGCAACCCCTAGAAATGTATATGGATCCAGCACCATACTGCCTAAATGCTGGTAAACTAATTTCCTAAATCGGAAAGTATATAGTTGGTGCAGGAAGAGCTCTCTTGTTGGCTATCATTTTGAGTCCAGAGGCTAGATGCCATATAAAATATGAGTGTTTTGGTTGTGGTGGCAGGGAGGGTGGAGCGGGGCTATGCTAGTAAGGCAGCAGTTACTTATCTATCTCTAGATCAGGAAAATAGGAGCCCTAATTAGATCTCTACATTTTAATGATCCTTCTTTGGTACTTTTCATTGTCAACACTTCATTTAGTAATGTTATATCAAAAATAGTATATCCTCAATTGGACTTTTTGCCTCCAAATATAGTATGCCCACAGTAACCATGTTACTGAAGAAAATTTCCTTTTTCTTGAATTCATTCATGCCTTCGTTCTTGTACTTATCCATGCATCCAACCAAATGTTTATTGAAAAGACATTTATTGAGAGCCTATTAAGTGCTAGGGGCTGGGAGTTTAAAACTAAATTACACAGTCACTACAAGAGGGATATGTTAGGATTTCTGGAAGGCAGTATATTATTGTGTGTGATAAGATCTATAAGAGTAGTGTGTAGAAATTGTTATGGGAAAAAAGATTTGGACTAAGTATATATATAGGAGACATCAATAATATGTGTTGGAGGAAAGAATATATAACCTATCGGTTGTAGATGGAATCTTAATTAAGATAGCATCTCATTATAAACTGAAGTTTTACAATATAACATACTTATTTTATATGATAGGAATGAATGAAGCCATGAAGGACAAGCAAATACATCTACGTGATGGGAAGGGTAGCAACAAAGAAAGATTAGGAGAATCTCAAGAAGCAGATAAGCAAGTAGATCTTGAGGAGACACAAACCAAATTAACTATAATAAAAGATAACATGAGATAAGAACAATGAGAAAGGTATAAATAAAAATTGAGATGACTTCATCACATCAAGAGTACTACTTGTCAGGGGAATCCATCTTGGAAGGAAAAGTACATGAGTTGGAATTTGCAGGCTGGCAGGGGAACTTTAGTAAAGGCACAAAATCTGGAAAAAACACTGGGGGTGGATGTGAAATAGGAGAGAAAGGAAAGAAAGTGGGAATTATGGAATAATTTCCACCTGACAGGAATGCCACAGTGGAAGGGAAAACTGGAAAGATCGGTTTGTACTAAGTGAGAGGTGTTTTCTCCTAAGGGTTTGGACTTTTTGGTGGGGAACTGAGAGATGCTAAAGTGTTTCTGGCCAAGGACCACTGTGATTCCCTGAAGCTCAAACATGCGGTTAATACTACCTTTCCTTTCCAGTTTATATTGAAAAGAATCAAACCTTTTCCATATCTAAAACAGTTGTATTTTCTCTATTGTATTTACATGTGATTGATTTGAAATCAGCTGCAATTTGTTTCTTATTCTATGTTGTTTTCTCACCCAATAGCTATTCATTCGGTTTATGTTGTCATGATTAACCTTGGCAGCGAACATTTATCTAAAACGCCTCCGGAATAGAAATGACTCAGATTAGCAATAACTTGAAACCTGAGATCTGAATAATATATTTGTGTCCATTACAGAAACATTCAAACCTCAGTTATAACTAGCTCACATCCATCTACCAAACTCAAGAATACTTACATTCTGAAATACCTAAAATTGCAAAGGTTAATTTTTATTCTGCTATTATTTTTCTCACGCCGACCTTTCTGGCTGAGCCTAGACCAGAAACAGGTGACTGTCTGGTGTAAAATGTCTAACCACGTTTATGTTCATAAAGCAGTCTTCTGATAAAAGCATTAAAGACTTCAGTATTGCATTTTCCATACATATCTTTAAACACAGCCACTATTTCCTTAATGATCAGCTGTGCCCTGAAATACAAAAGGTTTGTTTGCTTTTGGTGAATACATGAAACTCAGCCAGCTACCCCAGGGATGACGGAGAAGAAACTATCACCTGGTTGGTTTGGCAAACAAGGAGCCACCCTCTTTTTTTTTTTTTTAATTTTTTTTTTCAACGTTTATTTTATTTTTGGGACAGAGAGAGACAGAGCATGAACGGGGGAGGGGCAGAGAGAGAGGGAGACACAGAATCGGAAACAGGCTCCAGGCTCTGAGCCATCAGCCCAGAGCCCGACGCGGGGCTCGAACTCCAGGACCGCGAGATCGTGACCTGGCTGAAGTCGGACGCTTAACCGACTGCGCCACCCAGGCGCCCCAAGGAGCCACCCTCTTTTTAAACATTTTAAAACACATCTGACCTTTGAACTACACAGGCTTGAATTGTGCAGACCCACTTATGCACAGGTTTTCTTTCACAGTACTGTAAATGTATTTTCCTTTTCTTATGATTTTCTTAATAACATTTTCTTTTCTGTAGCTTACTTTATTGCAAGAATACTTTATTTAGTACATATGACAGATAAAATATATGTTAATGGACTGTTTCTGTTATCAGTAAGGCTTCTAGTCAACAGTAGGCTATTAGTAGTTAAGTTTTTAAGGAGTCAAAAGTCATACGTGGATTTTCAAGTGCACGGGGTCCAATGCTCCTAACTCCCATGTTGTTCAAGAGTCACCTGTACTCTAGCCCACAACCTCCATGGGATGCTGCATTGCAATGCAGTTATCATGAATCCTTCTAAAATTTTAGCCATTCAAGCAATCGTGTCTTCCTCATATGGAAATCTCCCTCATAGCTTTGTGTTCAAAAGAAAAGCAAAGCTGGAGGGAAAACAAGAAGGAACTTCCAGAGGTTTGGGGGTTCAAGATTCTTGCTTTAGTGCTTCTAGGGCCACCATCAGGGATGAAAGGCAGAACACTAAAGTTGAGAATGTAGCAAGTCTTGTGTTGGCTAGCGCAAGACAGGGAAGAAAGCAAGTTACACAGCCCACCCTTGAGCTGTGAAAGGCAGCTTTATCCTTGGGTTGAGGAAAATCTCCCTTTCACCCTTCAAAATCTCTAAGCCTTAAGGCTAGAGAGAAGGAAGAGGAAAAAAAAAAGAATCTTGACCCTATGGTCTCTGATCTTTACCCAGGAAAATAAAAGATTAGAAGAGAAAGACAGAGGGAGAGAAGGAGGGAGGGAAAGAAGAAACACACACACACACACACACACACACACACACACACACACACACACACACACACATATGCATGCACACGGGAGGAGGAAGGGATGGTTCCAGTTCACTGCATCTCAGTCATACCTCAAACAAACAATATGGCAACTACATGGCATCTTACATTTGTCCAAATTACCTAAAATGGATGGGGAAGGAGATTCATCACCTGGCTTCTTATATCTGTTTTGTCCTTCTTATACTTTTTATAGCCGCACTGTCTGATCCTTTCCTGTTTTATTTTGCTTACTTTATTTGTCCATCTTTTATTCTCTTTATCAGGACCCTAGCCAAGCATCATTATGCATGCTAGAGACCCCACAAAATTGGATACATTCATTGCCTTTCAAAAGCTTAAAAGATGGTGATGATAAAAGGTGGTGGTGATCAAAACCAAGACTGGCCAGGTTATTCATTCTATAGTCAGAAGCATTTCACAACTTGAATATTCACTGTTCCTAAAAGGCTTTGATAAGAATTTCTCCCAACCAGTGCAGCTGTATCAAAACCCAGACACATGATGGAAATCTGTGGCTCCACAGGGAGCTTCAAATAGTGGAAATGTAGAAATGCATCTGTGTAGGAAGTCCTATTAAAAGGAAGACACATAGCTACATTTTACCCTTCAGGGATTTTTTTTAAGTCTACATATGCAAAGTCAAGGCTGTTACTGCTTGTAAACACAGAGTCCACTGGGAGAATTCACAATCTGACATCCTTCCATGTCTGCAACATTTGATCTGAGATAGTAAAAATGCACGTGATTCCCCAAAGACTCTCTAAACAAGCAGGCTTGTAGCCATTGTTTGTAACTGGCAGAGATTCTGAAATCAAGCACACATATTTTTTTTAACCCTCAAACCCTCCTGGCTAGGTTGAGATGAAATGCCATTTCAAACCAGTCAGCATAGAGCTGTAGAAACAAGGCCAGATTTGGGTTCAGAAAGATGTAAGTTTGAATTCAGGCTCTATCAGTGTCAGTATGAGAATCTGCATGGTACACAGACTTTGACTGGGGTAGTAATACCTGCTGAGGTTGGTGTGATCAATGGAAACAATGTATAAGAGTCTTGTTGAAGTGACTAGAATTTAAGAAGCTTTCTCTAAAGAAAAGCACGGTTAATTATAATGACAATAGTATTGACTGAACAATACATAAGAATAAAGCTCCAATTTGTGGTTTAAGCTTATTTTTCTAGTGGCGCCTAAACTGTGATTAACCAAGGCATGTCTAATACTTGTGCATAAGAGAAACATGCCCAAAGGAAAAGTAGGTAAAATATATGATACGTAATATGTGCTAGATCCTTTTCTAAACAATTTACATGCATTAAATCGGCCATTTATATTAAGTCCAATTGTAATTCAAATATTATCTTCACTTTGCAGTTGTGGTAACTAAGTCCCAGTGAGATTTAAGTAATTTGCCCAAGGTTACACAGATAGTCAGGGGTGTGGCTCAGTGGACTCTGGAAGTCTGGTATAGCCTGTGCATTTATTTATGGAACTATCCTTCCTCTGCCTTTCCTAAATAGTCAACCATCTTTGTTGGATTAAAAGAAGCCCTCTATAGTGTTAATGTAACTAAAGAGCCTTTCCTCAGGGTTTTAAGTTGAAAAGAAAAGTGGACAAAAAACCTGACATACTAATTCTACTCTCTGTGTTGTTAATTACTAAAATACTGCAGCAGAGTCTATATGTGTTCCAAACCATACAGTTGAGAGAATGGGAAGAGAAAGTTAATTTAGAATGACCAAGAACAGTCTTCATTCATTTGTCCATCCATCCATCCATCTATCCATCTACCATCCACCAACTTTCTGGTTGTAGTAAAGTGATGTAGAGCAAAATTGTAGAGTTCGGTAGGCCTCAAGTTTAGTTCTGCGTTTTATCCCTTACTAATACTGTGAACTTGAGGAAGTAAGGTAACCTAATTGAACCTTCTAAAGTATACATTTTTTTAAAGTACTATTTAATGGGGATGTTAAAAGAATTGAATAACATGATGTTTGTAGGCTTCTAAGCACAGTATCTAGCATAAAATTAAACATAAGAAATGATGTCTATCAACAGGCTCTTATATGTCAGGTGCTGAGTTACTTTCTGAACATATAAAGATGGAAAGGACACAGTTCTTGCCCTTTCGGAAACGCAGTGGTCTAATAAGGACATGGCATAAGTATGATAAAGGTGGAATGGTTAATTCTACAAGGTTTAGGTACAGAGAAATCAGGAATGGAATAATAATAATAAATAATAATAATAAATAATAATACATATATTAATTTCCTGGTGTATCAAGCACTAAGATAGACCCCCTACTATCTCATTTAATTCTCATCATGACTCTAAGAATAGATGACTCTATTATTATCTTCATTTTACAAATAAAAAAAGTAAGACTTAGAGAAATCATGGTATGTGCCTAGAATCATATACTTAAAAAGGGAAGAGCTGAGACCTTAACCCAATTACTCCTTATGTAAAAAATTAACAAAGCAGGCTTTAAGCTGAGTCTTAAAACATTATGAGGCATTCTTGAGCAGATGGGTAGTGAGGGTATTCAGTACACAGGAAGCGGTAAGAACAATGACAAAAAAAAATCAAACCACGGGACACATTGAAGGAATTTGGGGTGATCGAGTATTGATGCAAGGACTATTTATGAAGGGATTATTATATGCCAGGGGCTGATTTAGATACTCGATGTTGTAAAACATAGACTGAAATTCTTGCCTGTGTGGACCTTATCTATTCTTTAGAATAGAGACACCCAAAGTAACACACATGCACACACACACACACACACACACACACACACACCCATTCAAGTAAAACAAGAAGTCCTGAATACAGTAAAAATAAAAACATACACCAAAGTATAAAACCTATATTCTAAGTGCTATTGAGAAAAATGAAGCAGGGAAGAGGTGAATACATTGAGGGCAGAGAAATTTCCCTATTTTAAACAGATAATCAGGGAAGAGATAATCAGGGATGAGATAGCCCAACACAAGATAGAAGAGTCCAGCTCTGAAGGGGGTGAGAGTGAGCCATTGGGACAGCTAGGGAGAATGTCTGCCAAGTGGAAGAGATAGCGTCTGTAAAGCACCAAGGAGGGAGGTGACAGGCATGGCTGAGGAATAGACAGGAGTTGCTGGATTTAGCAACATGGAAGCCCCTCGGTAAACTTGACAGGAGCATTTCAGGGAGATTGGTTTGAGCAAAGCCCAGATAAAAGAAAGCTCAAGAAATAAACGGGGAGATGGGGTGCCTGGGTAGCTCAGTCAGTTAAGCATCCGACTTCAGCTCAGGTCATGATCTCGCGGTCCATGAGTTCGAGCCCCACGTCGGGCTCTAGGCTGATGGCTCAGAGCCTGGAGCCTGCTTCTGATTCTGTGTCTCCCTCTCTCTCTGCACCTCCCCCGTTCATGCTCTATCTCTCTCTGTCTCAAAAATAAATAAACTTAAAAAAATTTATGAAAATAAAAAGAAAGAAATGGGGAGAAAAACGAGACACTATACTTAGGTAACCCTGTGGAGGAAAGAATGACTTGGGCAGCAAAGTAAAGTGAAGAAAAACTTGCCAGTTGAACATAGAGACAACAAAACAAAACAAAACAAAACAAAAATTTGGTAATTCGGGAGAAAAAGAGGAGAATTCTAGAACAAAATCCTTGAGTAGTGGAAAGGGCAGGCATCTAGTTCCCAAGCATGGCTGGAGTAGAAAATGTGTGCACGGGTAATGGAGCGGGAGTGACAGAGGCCAAATAGGGCAGTCCAGCCTTACATTCAATTAGAGTTTTGTAGGGACCAGGTCATGCCAGGCTCAGATATCTGGACTTCTCTTTTGGAAATGGAGGTCTTTAAAGTATTTTAGGCACAGGAATGAAATGTTCTAATGAGCTTCACCAGGAAGGTAGGACTTGCACTGAACTTTGAGGCATTTATAGGATTTGAATTAATGAGAGGGTAGAGGAGAGAACATTCTAGACAAGAAGGTCAACAATAGTGATGACCTGGAATGAGGATGAATCTGGAGTATAGGAAACCAGTAAATAACATGTCCTTCTGAGAAAAGACTGGAAAATCAGCATTATATTTGGAAAGCTTTGGAACTTACTAGGTCAAGACTTTAACACAGATTATCCCTGTAACCTTGGGCCTGGTACCTAATTTTTCTTTATCTAATCACTCCTACACAAATAGGGATAATAAAAGTACTTCCCTTGTGACTGTTATTAAATTAAATAATATGGGTAAAGTATTACTTTTGTACCTAACACACAGTAAATTCTCACAAAATGTTAGCTGTTATGATATGTTGTGCCTTGGGAGCTGGGAGAGTATATGAGAGATTAGCCCCAGATTCAAGGACCGTAATAGAAGGAAACATGATTGAAGGCACTATAATTTCAGGAGGTTGATTATGTTATATCAATCTAAATATTGATCCTTAATATCCAAATTCATAATTTAAAAGGCCAAGGCTTATAACAGGATTCATCTAGGCTAAACCCTTGAGACAATACAGAGGTCAGAATAGTTCTAAAAAATTAATAATTAGTAAGTCTGAGCTCTGGAAATAGAAGGGTATTTATGAGGAGCTCTTAAAACTTGAAAAAAAAAAGGTATGTCATTTAAAATAAACACAATGCCTATCTTCCTACTGCTGCCAAATTTTCAAATTTAATGAACTCAAATGGTCTGGGAACAAAATTCAGTGCTTCAGAAAAATGATTGATGGTCATTTCTCTGTAATAAGACTTATTTGAATATGACAGCTGGTCTCGACACACTGAAGAATTCATAGAGAACACAGCGTTATACTTTACCCTACTTCCGAAATGGTCTTTATATTGACGAGAGCCCCGAATTATAAATTGAATCTTACCTCACCTATCCCAGGAATAGATTGCTACCTACATGTTTCTTAATTTTATCTTCAAATTTCTTTCCTTTAAAGTTAATATATGCTTTATGAATCAACTTGGATAGGGTTCTCTAGTTCTCTTTATAGTTTTCTGGTTCAGTACCAATAGATATTGCCTCTCCCTGAGAAAGAACTTCACTTATCATTCCGTTGCTGTTTTATGTATTAAAGATCACAGCAGGTAGGTTTTTAAAATGTAATCATAAGGTTCTACTCTTTGGGGCTATCAGCTAATATCTGCAACCAAAAGCAGGAAAAGATGCTGATTTGGGTATGCAATAACAGATTTACCTTGTAGCATCGAGAACTGTCATCAAAGATGTGGAACAGTTTAAGTAATTTCATAAAATGTCATCCCTTGATAAAGAAAAACTACAAGGAATATGGAACAAAAAAAAATTCACAAGAGGCCACTGTAGGAACAATTAGATAGTAGTTATCAGGAAGAGGCTTTGTTCTCAGTTCTCAAAATACTGCACATCCCAAAATGTTAAGGAATGAATACAGTAGTACTAATCCAGTGTGCAAAACAAATTATTTCCAAGTTGACAGGTTGCTAGACGCAGGAGGAAATTTAACTTCTGAAAATGCACTTCATATGACTGTGTTAATAGGATTCAATTGAAATGAATGGAAGCCTACCAGATTTTAAGCAGAAAATAAAATTTAAATATAATTTCTCCATTAATTGGTCATAACGGACTGGATAATATGGCTCATTGTACATATCATATTGAAGAGTTATTTATAACTATTCTTAGTTACAAATAAGTCTATGAGAATATCCTTCAAATACAAAGATGTGATATATGAATTTGTTGGTGAAATTTTAGAAAGTAGAGCTAGAAAGAGTAGTTAGTTGAATACAACTAGCAGTGAAAATGATCTGGGGAACCTAAGGAGGTCTGTATGATGGATATCTAGTGTTTGGTTCTTCTCCGCATCTATTTTAGGTTGGTAACTGGGTTTTCCTTACGGAAACTACCCCTCCCACACTTTGCACTGTCATGTTATTTTGGTATCAGTGTGACTCAAGAGGAAGGTCAAGGGATACAAGACCAGCAGACTGAGCTCATGGCCAGGCTCTGGCCCAGGATAACTCTGGGCAAATCGTGTAAACTTTATGAAGATTTGGCTTCTCATTTTTAGACTAAAACCAATACCAGTACGGACACAAATAAAACCCTAACACAAATATACCTCACAGGGTTATTTTGGGGATTACATAAGTAATGCATGAGAAAGAATTGTTAAACAGGTGTGAAGAATACCTAGGGGGTGCCTGCAAATGCAGACCAGCATGACCAACCATGATAGGCAAGTTTTATCTCAAGTGAAAAACAGTGAAGGCAAAGATTGGTGAATTGTATGGTATGTAAGTGATACCTCAACAGATCGTTTAAAAAAATGATGGCGGCTTACTTTGACCAGTGGATGGCCTTTTCATTATTGATGTGAGGACTGTAAATGTATCTTACAAAAAAGGAGGGATCAGATTAATGCCCATTTGACATTCCCTTTGAACCAGGCTTGGGTAGAGAGTCCTAGGCCCACTCACCATTCATGTCTAGTAGGCACTGATATGGAAAGCATTTCTTGGGAGTTATTTTTACCATTGAGGGTAATTTTGTTTTCCTTTTGTAAATGAGATAAAACCACTTGCCCAAAGCATGTTTACTTCAGGATTGTGCACTGCCCTAATGACAGAAGAAATACAGCTTATTTGGCATTTATATTTTTTTAAGTAACCTCAAATATCATATACACAGAAGAAGTGATACAGAATTCGGAGGTAATGAGGAGCAAAAAGCACTTAGTGTGTTAATTTAAGGAGTGTGTGTTACAGATTTAAATTTCCCAACAGCTTGCAAATGGGTTACTCAAGTATTCAAAAGCAGACGTTTCTGGAGGTACGTTAGTCATAAAGACCACAGGATGTAGCTTTTTATGTTGTTTTCTTTTACATTCTTTCCAATCCTGAGTCATACTAACAGAATGGTGCACATGTACTCAACTACCTCGAAGAATATCTGTGGAAGCCAAGTTCTTCCACAGTGGAATAAGAATAAGGGCTTTGAAGTAAAAATAACCTGGATTCAAATACCAGGTTTACCTCTTCTCAGCTAGGGTGGCCCACTGATCTTGAGCCATTTACTTCTATTTTCGGAGCCTCAGTTCCTTCAACCATAAACTGAGGGGCAATGAGCTCGCAGCATAGTGGGGGAGGTGACATGGATAATGTATATAAAGTGCTTAAGTCCAGTACAGTGCATCTTATTAAGAGTGTAGTAAATCATTATATTATCATCAGCCTTTAAGGAGAGAGAGCGTGCAAGCAGAAGAGAAGGGCAGAGGGAAAGAGAGAGAATCTTAGGCAGGTTCCAAGATCAGTGCTGAGTGAACACAGGGCTAGATCCCACAACCCTGGGATCCTGAGCTGAGCTGAAAATAAGAGTCAGATGCTCAACTGACTGAGCCATCCAGGTGCCTCATCATTAGCTTTGTCAACAGAGTTTGGGCAAGTGAAAAAGTCCCATGTTCAAAAAGGTACTTGCCATGTATTAATGTCCTCCTTGAGGGAGGAGGGTTCCAAAAACAAATAGGCACACACATTCCACAGGGTCTCTAAGTTCCTGGAAATCAGTCTCATCCTTTGGCTTTTAGTTTCTACTCGGCAATATCTAAAGCCCCAGCGAAAATTTTTGTGTTCTCACTAAAAGTACAAATATGTCTTCTGCCAAAATTAATATTGTGCAATTTATTTTTCCCCATATCTTGAAACCTTTGCTGTGGATTAAAAATGTAAGTTAAAAGGACTTTAAAAATAATAACATTACCAAAAACTGGCCACTTGCAAGATTTTGCTAAAACCTGGGGTGTCTGGGTGCCTCAAGTTCGTTGGGCATCAGACTCTTGATTTCGGCTCAGATCATGACCACAGGGTCTTGTAAGCCCTGGGAGGATGGGCTCCTGTGCAGAGCGGGGGCCTGCTTAAGATTCTCTCTCTCCCTCTGCCCCTCCCATGCATGAGCACACACACTCTCTTTCACTCTCTCTCTCGTTTTTGTTTCGTTTTGTTTTTGCTAAAACCAGTATACTCTATTCCACATGATGACACGTTACTCTTTCTTAAAGTAGAAATGTTCCCAGGGCTCCTGGGTGTCTTAGTCCATTGGGCATTGGACTTGGGGCTCAGGTCATGATCTCAGGGTTCGTGAGTTCAAGCCCTGTATAGGGCTCTCTGCTCTCAGAGTTGAGCCTGTTCCAACTTCAGATCCTCTGTCCCCCTCTCTCTTTGTCCCTCCCCCACATGCACTCTCCATCTCAAATATAAATAAATATTAAAAAAAAATGTTTCCCAATCACTGCCTTCAAAATAAAACAGAATCTGAGGACAATAGGCAACTTTCATGATCTGTGCCCAACTTCCGGTGCCAGACCCTAGGATGCATTTCTCCAGTCCTGACCACGTATTTGCAGTTCCTCAAACACAGCCGGGTCTTTCAGTAATCTGTGTCTTTTCATGTACTTGTTCTCCTGGTCATTTGTCCTTCCCCCACCTGATCAAGCTATGCAGTTGCTGCCTGTCCTTCAAAATTCATACAAAGGACTCCGTCCTTAGAAAAGCATGTCTTACATGTCCCCATCCCCCACATCTTCCTCTGTTTAGTTAAACCATTCCCTGCAGACCTGCTCCACGAAGTTTATTATTCTGTTATATTTGCCTGTGTGACTGTCTCCCCAACTCATGCCTCGAGAACAAGATGTGTGTGGGCCATGCATACAGTGGGGACCCAATAATGATTCCCATTTGCCCCTGTGCATTGTGCCCAACATGAAGCTGTTGTAGGCAACCTTGACACTAAGAAATGCCAGAGAGTAACTGAATAAATGTGTATAGCAGATTATTCTATCTACAGCAGAAGAGGTTATTTTAAGAACTGCTGCTTGTTTTGTGTCTGAGTAAAGATAGAATATCAAACATAATTTCTTTACAATCAAAGAAAGCTTACTTCCAAGATAGGAGGGCCTTTTTCTTTTTTTAAGTAAGGAATTAAATTAGAAGAATCATTTGCATTTTCACATTAGTCTTCTCTGAATATGCATGGCTGGTTGAATTCTGTCTGACACCTTCACAGAACTCGCTCAAGTCAGCTTTCCATTACTAAATAAATTGCATCCATTCTAATTAAAGATACACAGAGAGTACTACCAGGACAAGAGAAGTAAGGTGCTATGAGGAGCTAAGGCTTCCATGGTAACCCTGCCAGGGACGATGTAATTGATTCATATGGTCCCTTCTGCCATGTATTGATTCCACGCCAACAAGCCTTAAAAACTGTCCATCATGTCACAGAGCTATTTATAGATCAAGTCCAGCTGTGACAAATAAGTGGTGATAGGGCATAGAGAGACGATTACGAAAAATAATAAGAGACTCCTGCTTTCGCTCACTTGACCATTTATTATCAACAAGGCTTAAATAATAATAGAGTGAATATATGGGTAATTTACCAAAACACAATATTTGTATCAAATCTTTTTGTGCAAGGCTCTGCTGAAGGAGAAAAAAATGAAAAACTCAAGTCTGATCTTATAGGCACCGTATCACTGCACAATATCGGTACCTCATTCTGCCTCATTGCTGGTTGTTAGCATCCAAGTTTATCAGGCAATTTGTCAGCATATTAAGCACACAGAAAAGGAAGTGGTAAATTAATGCCACATGAAAATAAAGATTCAGAACCTGAGACAAAGCTTGGGTAGCATGATCATTTTTCATGCCCCTTAGAGCTTATTACATACTATAACTGCTCTGGTTGGGATGCTGGTGAGAAAGAGAAGTGAGTTGCACATCCGTCCACTGATTTCACTAAACCAAACTACTAAACCATAGCACCTCATGTTCTTGACCTTCAGTTTGAATGAAGTGCCAGCAGAAACCAAGGTTGATGAGTTGGTGTTTCCCTGGGAGATGGTTATTTGTATGAGGTGGTAGTGATGATGGCGATGCTGGGGGATTGCTGTTTAGGCAGGAGACCATTCATATCAACATTCGGGCTTATCCAGCGTGTTCAAACATTCACTTCACTCCAAGTATTTCACATGCTTTAAACTTGCTCCTGAACTACCCTTTGGGTTACAATTAATAGCCTGTAGATCTAGAAACCAACCTCTTGGATGACTATCAAATGATTAGGTAATTATTTTAGATTAAACCTAGTGGAACATTCAGATTGAGCTCCTTCCACTCATTTTTGCTTTTTAAAATCTCAAGATTTCAAACTTCCACATATTTTATTTCTTGGTTAATAAAACACTAGCACTGCCTACTTTTAATGCCTTTTTCTAGCATCTTTTGGATCCTGCACAGAACCTTCTTTTACTCCGAGGTGGGAGTTTCTCTAAGGAAATTCCTATCAATGAAATTCCGTTTCTTAGACACCAAGTCATACAGTATTTTAAATTTTAATGAATCCTTCCATATTACTTTCTCAAGTGATTATACCAGTTTATGATCACACCAGTAATGTGTAGACCAATTGTATGTCTTTGGAGCATGCTGGCATATGGCTTTGGAGACAATAGATGGTAAATAATTATTTATTTAACTCCTCATCTTCCAAGAAACAGTCCTTCCATCCCCAACCCAGCTTAGCTCCTCTTATATATCCCATCCAGTAAGATCTGTGCTTGCTCTTTCACTGTGGGCATTGTAAATACTTTTATTATTGCACCTGTAGTTCATATTATAATTATGTATTTTTGTGCACCCCCTCACCCTTGCAACACACCCCCGGAACTACTTGACCTCACGACTGGGTCTTCAATTACATCCTACTGTGTAAGAAGGTAAAATGAAAACTCTCTAATTTGAGATAATCCATGATCAAGCACAGGGCAATTTTCTTACCCATGCAGTCTATTTACATTTGCTATTGGTGAGGTGACTCCCACTTTCCAGATGAAAAAAATGAGAGCCATGATTACAGAACTAGGAAAAGGCAGTGTTTGTGGTATAAAAAGGCCAGACGCTAAAACCTCACCTCAAGTTACCACGTTCTTCTATCTCCTTGTCTGCTGCACAGGAGGTGCTTCCTGAATAACCTCCTTAGATGATGCTATGCAAACATTGCTAGATTCTATTCTGTTTAGCCAATATCAACTTTTGTTAATGTTTTCTTTGATCAGAATTTTAAGTAGAGGTGGACTTAACAACTGGAATAAAAACACAGCTCATCTGTCCTTCACTCTTAAGTAGCATGAGAGAGAGAAAGAGGAGGAGAGGGAAAGAGGAAGACAGGAAGGGAGAGAGATTGAAAGATGGTATATATTGCTCCCAGTCCCAACATAAAGTACAGATCACCTATAATGTATGGAGTTTTGATGATTATTGATGAATTAGCCTCCAGAAATGAATCACTGAAATATTGAGAAAGATGGTATATCTTTTTTTTAAACCTCTTTAAAAAATGTTTATTTATATTGGGGCACCTGGGTGGCTCAGTCAGTTAAGCATCCGACTTGGACTTAGGTCATGATCTCATGGTTTGTGAGTTTGAGCCTCACATCAGGCTTGGTGCTGACAGCTCAGAGCCTGGAGCCTGCTTCAGATTCTGTGTCTTCCTCTCTTTCTGCCCCTCCCTTACTCACACTCTGTCTCTGTCTCTGTCTCTTTCTCTCTCAAAAATAAATAAACATTAAAAATGTTTTAAATGTTTATTTATTTATTTTGAAAGAGAGAGAGAGAGAGAGAGAGAGAGAGAGAGTGTGTGTGTGTGTGTGTGTGGCCTGTACTTACAAGATGGGGAGGGGCAGAGAGAGACAATCCCAAGCAGGCTTCGGGCTGTTAGCACAGAGCCTGATGCAGGGCACAATCCCACAAATTGTGAGATCATGACCTGAGCTGAAATCAAGAGTCAGACACAATTTACTGAGCTACCCAGATGCCTTAAAATGTACTCCAACCCAGGGGTTGTGAGTGAAGAAAGACATATTCAACTTGAATCAATAATCACATGTTTAGGTATAGATTGCTGTTTACCTTACTGGACAGATCTACTTTCTTCATACATAGTCTCCAAAGGTCCTCTTCGTACCTTTCCCCCCACTGATAGTTACACAGTATTTCCATGGGTGTCACTGACACACAGACATACTGATTGACTTGAGGAACAGCCCACTGACTTTCACAACACAGAAAGAGGTACTTGATGAGCTCTGTGAAGGTGCAGGTTCTCAGCTCAGCCCCGTTAAACCTGCAATGCAGACCTGAGTGTGTTTGCTTTTTTGCTTTTTGAATCTGAAGGGTCAGAGCTCTTGTTTACAGATAGTGAAAGGCAGCTATGGTTGAGATCCACAGTGTCAATGTCTACAGATTTGGCAATAGTTTTAAGTAAACAACTAAGAGGTGTTCTGAACCTTCATTAATAACTAAATGTCAGCTGGAGAGAAGGTACAAGGTGTCATTTCTTCCAGTTATCCTCTGGCTTTATTGAAAACTCAGCTTTAAAACTATAGTTCTTTGCTTTTCCACTGTCACCCAATTAAGCTTGAAGCTTTTATTTTGCTTTAAGATCTTTGTATCCCTTCAGGAGGAAAGTCACAGGAAATGGATAGTTTTCACAGCATTGCAGGCAGATAGTAGATTTGTAATGATTAGCAATGACACGTGCTATTTTGGGGCTGGATTTATCATTCATATGATTCCACACTCTGATTAACATTTTTTACTTAGCTTTTAAAAGTACTTGGCATTCTTGAGTGACTCATGTATGTAGAAATAATACAGCATTGTTCCCACCAAAATCTTGGTGAGTGTTGCCACTGAAATTACCGAGGGTGAGAATTTTAATTCTATTAATCTTGTTTCTTTCTCCCCCAAGATAAAGATAAAAGGTAAAATGTGAACTTTGGGAAAAATCATGTGTCATGTGTAATAGAGTTCTCCTGCTAAGCCAATGATCAGTGTAGGTGAATTAAAATTTGAATTCACTACAGTTGATTTATTTTCAGTTTTAAACTCTAGCTTGGGTTTCATACTGTCCCAAAGATGATCTATTTATAACCATGTTGGAGGGTGCAATGGAACTGGGGGCTTGGAATTTCAGTCTTCTCACCACTTTGGAATAACCAAGGAGTAAATTAATGTTTCCATGACAGCCAGCTTTATTTTCTGTCAACAGCTATTCACAGAGCACCAGGTATTAAATAGATAAGCCCTGGAGAGACAGCAGAGAACAAAGAGAGACCCAGTAACTCCCACAGGGTTCTGACTGTCTAGCGTGAAGGTATGCATTAGTCAAACACATGCACATTTAAATAAGTAACTGAAGGTATCAAAGTGCTATGAAGGTGGCTAGAGAATTAAGAGGAGCTAAGGCCGCCTAGACCAAATGGAACATTATCTACCTGGTTGAGGGAAGGGGAGACATCTCAAAAAGTGGTCATAAGGAAACATAATGTAACTGAAAATGAATGTAGGATGAAAACTGACAGAAGGACAGATTTTCTGACAGAGATAACAGCACATACTAACGTCTGTAACACTTGAATGATCTAGGGACAGAGATGTCTGCCAAGGCCAGAGTTAATACTAGGAGAGAGGATGGTGGGCCAAGAGCCCAATGAGGTAAAAGAAAGTATTCAGTGCATCTAGACTATGGTGATGACAGTTTTATTCATAGAGCAATGGGAAACATAGGTGAATTTTAAGCAAAGCACTGATCTGACCAGGTTTATGTCTGAAAGAGTTCACTTAAAATTGAATACAATTATGGATGGTATTGATAGCTTCAAAGAATCACAATAATGATTAAAGAGAGTCATACAAATAAATTCAAAGTAAAAATTAAAATTATTAGGTCTCCATTTGAGTTAATGAAAACACTCTCAGGGTATAAATGAGAGAATCTGGTTTACTCTATTATCCAAAAACACACACTGATGCTGAAACTTTAGAATGCTGATCTAAAAGTGGGACATTAGTATAAGGCCCCATAATGTAGGAACAGCCTCACGTGCAATGATCTATGAATCTTGGTAATAAAGAAGACTATTACCACTTAATTGTTTTATTTATTGGAAAGCAAGCTGTATCCAGGCCTCAAACCCTTGGTCACCCCCAAATCAAAATACCTGAAGTTGTAAATGAGACATCACCATACACCCTTTAATATAATTATTAAGACATTATAAAATACATTTCATCAACACATATTTATTGAAAGCTTAAAATGTTCCAGATATCATGTATACAATAGTGACTATTATGGATTGAGCTGTATCTCCCCCAAAGTCAAATATTGAAATCCCAACTCCCCATGCCTCAGACTGTGACTGCATTTGGAGATAGAGCCTTTGAGGAGGTGGTCAAGATAATCTGAGTTCACATACGTAGCCCCTAATCCAATGACTGAAGTCGTTATAAGAAGAGATAATTCAGACACATAAGAGATACCAAGGATGTGTGTGACATTGAAATAACCACTTGAGGACACAGTGAGAAGGTGGCCATCTGCAAGCCAAGGACAGAGATCTCAGAAGGAACCCACCCTGCTAACCCCTTTATCCCAGATTTCCAGAACCATAATGAAATAAATTTTGTTGTTTAAACCATCTGGTCCATGGTATCCTGCTATGCGGCCCTAGCTAACTAATACAGTGTCAAAATTGTAGAACCTTCTTCAAGCAGATTATAGTCCAAATGGGAACAGACAGAAGCAAAGATACAAAGAGAAGATAAGTTCCATGATAAGGGGAACTGAGGGTGCAATGGGGTAACTAATCTTAATTCAGGGGTCATGGAAGGCTCCCTAGAGAGACTGAAATCTAGGTTGAAGCCTAAGTAGGAGTAGCAAGGCAACAAAACGGGTAGAGTTTCACAAGAATGTGTGCAAGCATGTGTGGAAAAGCCCAGAAAACAGTGTGACAATTGGAAGAACCTGACCACCTGGCATAGATGAGTCACTCAATGTGTGTTTGCTGACTCTTTTATGGGCTTATCTATTAAACGTGGTTAAAATTGCCTCAGATTTCATTTGGACTAATGCAAATACCTCCGGATTGATTTCCCTGCTTTTATTCTTGTTCTTTACTCCCCTGCGTTTCTACAACAGCTGGGAGAGTCTTTAAAAAACCTGAATTAGGTAATGTCACTGCCCTTCTTAAAGAGCCTCAGAGACTTTTCACACTATTTACAATTAAGCAAATAAATAAAGATATACATGAATAATCTTTACCTGCAAAAGTCAATGTGATCTATCACACGCTGACCTTTCACACCTCCTTCAATTCCTTTCTCCGTCGCCTGACCTCACTCATCCCCAGCCACGCAGGCTCCCTTCTGCTCCACAAGAGAAAGCCAAATCCACTCCGGCCTCAGGGTCTTTGCACTTGCTATTTCTTCTGTCTAGAAGTCTTCTACCAGGTTTTAGTGTATCCATCTCCTTCTTACCTTCTACATCTCACCTGAAATATCACCTCCTCAGAAGAGTCCTCTCTAACTTATCTAAATGAACCTTCCTCTACTCCTTCATGGTTATATCTATTCTATTACTCTAGTTTTTTTTTTCATAGCACTTATCCTATTTTTTAAAAACACATTACTCAGTGCTCATCATGATAAGTATACTTCTAAATCCCCATTACCTATTTCACCCATCTGCCTTCTCCTCTGGTAACCATTAATTTGTTCTCTATAATTAAGTCTGTTTCTTGGTTTGACTCTCTGTGTCCCCTTTGTTTGTTTTGCTTCTTAAGTTCCACATATGAGTGAAATCATATGGCATTTGTCTTTCTCTGACTGATTTATCTCACTTATCATAATACTCTAGCTCCATCATTGTCATAAAGACTTCATTCCATTATTTATTTATGCACCATCTTCTTTATCCACTCATCTATCAATAGACACTTGGGCTGCTTCCACAATAGGGGTATTGTAAATAATACTGCTATAAACATAGCATTTGTCCCTTTAAATTAGTGTCTTTATATTTTCAGTACCCTATATTAGTGCAATTACAGCTTTACAGGGAAATTTTATCTTTAATTTTCTGAGGAACCCCTGTACTATTTTCCACAGAGCCATACCAATTTGCATTCTTACCAACAGTGCAGGAGGATTCCTTTTCTCCACATCCTTACCAACACTTGTTGTTTCTTGTGTTTATAATTTTAGCCATTATGACAGGTGTAAGGTGATATCTTATTGTCGCTTTGATTTGTACCTCCCTGATGGTAAGTGATGTTGAGCATCTTTTCATGTGTCTCTTTGCCACCTGGATGTCTTCTTTGGGAAAATGTTCATTCATGTGTTCTGCCTATTTTTTAACTAGATTATTTGGTTTTGGGGTGCACTTATCCTATTTTAAACCACAGTGTTTACTTAAGTGCTTCCCTTATCATCCCTCTTTTCCCCCACACTATAATTTAAGCCCTGTGGAAATAGAAGACTCATCTATTTGCTCACTTCTTTTGCTACCAGTGACTGACACACTGGAAATATGATATAAGCATGTGTTAAATTAATAATGTTAAATCATCCAAACTGACTCCGATTGTAAATTCACATCATCCATCTTGAACATGATACAGTAAACAGTGGGATGATTATTCATTTTTTAATTTTATTTTTTAATTTATAATTTATCTGCAAGTTAGGTAACATACAGTGTAGTATTGCCTTCAGGAGTAGAACCCAGTGATTCATCACTTCCCTATATTTTGAACTCCTAGAGAACAGAAACAAATTTAACCCTGTGGTACAAGAAAATAAAGGTAGCAGTAAAATCTTATCCCAGATAGTTGTGGAATAACATGTGGCACGTTATGAAGCCCAGCAGAATATATTACACATTTCATGTGTGCCCACAAATCACAGTGATTCAAAAGGGACAGAAGTGATCCAAAGGATTTGCCAACTGGCATTGTCATCTGACTCTGAATAAGACACTTAACAATATAAAGTGTTCTGTAAATTATGGGTGACAATACTGTTTCTTATGGCATAGAAATAGTTCAGGAGGTAATGGAATTTTTGTTTTCAGTAGCTGAGCTCCCTGGGGATAAAATTGGGAATGGCAATGCAATAGATTACAGCTAAATATCATCAACTCTGTATTTGCAACATGATTTACTGAGTTAATCCTGGAACTGGGAGGGCTGATTTGGTTCTTTCCTGAAGATAATCTCCATCTATATAACTTCTATGCTGTAATGAGGCAAGGCTTACTGGGACTTCATTGATAGAGACCTTCAAGGTTGAAAGATACAACTAGGAGCAACTGGGCAAAGATGGGATAGGACTTAAGCAACATGCTCCATATGAGTGTCTGTCACTCCCTGAAGGATACTGGTCTTGCAAGAAATAAGAGCATCAGAATGAAGATCAAATAGTGCAATGGTTAGGAATGTGAGCTCCTGTACCAAAATGCTTGCATTTGAATTTCCATGTCCTGGTGGGGTGACCTCAAGCAACTGACTTTACTTCTTTGAGATTCAGTTTCTTAATCTCCATAAGGGAGCAATGCCAGAACCTATAGAATGATCATGAAGGGTAAAATGATTCAGATATTTAAAGCATCTAGGTAAGTTTCAACCTCATAATAAGTGCTTAGGATATGTTGTTTTTCATTATCATCACCACTACCACCATCAGAGTCAACATCACCATCATCAAAGTATTGAATTGAAACTGTGAAGCTTAGAGAGGATGGTGCTTAGTTGGGTCAAGTGCTGGATGGAGTCAACCACAAATGTAAATCCAGTGCCACGAGATTTAGTTATGGAATGCCAGATTAAAACAACTACTGGTGAAACGACTACATCCTGAGTACCGCTAAGTAATTGTGTCCAGTTTCTCCACCATTTTGTTGAACACATCAAAAGTGGATCACACAAGGGATTGATGGATACAACTTTGAGAGAACTAGAATAAACCATGCCATGGGAATTTGATGATTTAATACTCATCCACCGAGGGAAGAATATTACTCTAAACTCTTTCTAAAGCTATATTTTAGTCTGTAGTTGATGATATAAATTCTGGGGAACGACTTTTTAATAGAAGATACTCTGGGGCGCCTAGCAGGATAGTTGGTTAAGAGTCTGGCTCTTGATTCTGGCTCAGGTCCTGATATCACAATTGGTGGTACCAAGGCCTGCATCAGGCTCTACACTTATAAGTCTCTCTCTGCCTTCCCTTGAACTCTCTCTTTCAATCTCTCTCTCAAAATAAATTTAAAGAAACACTAATAAAAAATTAGCAGATACTCTAAAAACAATAAAGAAGTTGACAATTGTTTTTCAGAACCTGGTGGTTTATACGTAATTGCATTTTTCATGTATGTTCTCGATTTCTCACTTTTTCTTGAAGCAGAATTGATTTATCTCTTAGACAATGATGAAAGTGAACAGCTGCTGTAACAACAAATTTCCCCAAATAATAGACATCAAGCTCCTCAAAGAGTACATGGGACAGATGATCTCTATTCCACTCTGTTTTCCCTCAACCACCTGGCCTTTAAATTGATCTACAGCTCAAGCTGCAATTTGACTGTTGTTTATATTTCAACCAGATATAAGTAGATTTAAGAGACTGCCTTTAAAAACTTTGGGGAAATTACTCTCCACATTCTCTATACCACCAACTATCAAACCACACAATTTCCCCCCAATGAGAAACACCTTGACAAAGAAACTTTTTAATTTATTCCTTAATCCGTAAAATATTCCTAGGGGTTAGTATTAGCTGCACACCGTTAAGGGATGCCATGGCTACAACGAACAGGGAAATTTTGTCCCTACCTTCATGAATCCTACTTTTTTAGTAGCTGCCACAAACACGGAGTACTGAGTTCCAAGTACTTAATCTTTAATCCCTCAAGTGAGGAAAGGAAAGTTATTTCTTAAGTACTTATGTGCCAGGCACCATGCTAGATGCTGTGCAAATATTCAGAAGGCTAGGAAACCGCCTATTCTCGCGGTATACCCAGGCTAGTTAGCTCACCATGTAGCTGCCTATTATCTGGCCTTATTGTCTTTGAGGAAATAATTTCCACAAACTCTAACCTTTGTGGAAAGTTCATTTCCTAGACACTATCCTTCCTCTTGCACAGCCTAAACTTTTAGTTCTCATTTTTGTGGATGACCCCAAAGAAGTAACTCCCGTGTGGTATGAGATGCAGGAGGTGAAGATAGAAACTTCGTTTTGGAGGCAAGCACCTCAGGATAGATTAATTTCATGCCAAGCTCTGGAAAGTGTTACCTTGAAATAGAGCAGGCAGGAGTCGAAGAGTAGAAATATCAATTGATGCCCTTGCTTTCAGATGTCCTTTATGGACAGCTCAGTAGGAACTAAATAATTGGTAATAGCTATTGTGTTTTGCTGTATCACTACACCAGAAGTGAGTGTTCATGAAAATGTCACTCTATAGCCAAAAGAAAAAATGAGGAACAATGATAAGTTTGACATTTTAAATAGAAGACATGTTTTTCTTTGGTTCAATATAAAAGTTTCTAGGCAACATGTAATTACATTGTACACCAGATTTCAGGTGTGCTAATTAATGGATCAACCTTTTGGTGGATGTCACCGAAAATACACTCGGTTACTATTCTGAGAATGTCTTCAGCTTCCCTTCATGAAGCCTGGTGATCCAATCAATGAGTGATATGTCATCAAAAATAACTTGTAAAATAGGGTGAGAATTAGAAATTACACTTTAAAATTGTTCCATGTTTAGAAAAAAGAGCAGTACACACCGTCAAATTCCCGTTTCAGAAAGCCAATCAATATAAATCCTTTCTTGAGGCTGATCAACCATTTTGGTTTGCCAGGCACTAAGGGGGGCCAGGGACATGGGATTTTCAGTGCTAAAAGAGGAAAGTCCCCAGAAAATGAGGATGTATTGGTCACTTCACCTCTCTTTTCGTAGATGTGTTATGATGATTGAATGAAAGAATGCTTCTCAAAAGCATATCATAGTAATGCTTGATACTTACAAACATTAAAAAATGTCAACTGCTGTTAAATTGCTTACTAGCGACAGGTGTTGTGCTAAGCAGAACTTTTTCCATGGACCTTCTCTGCTCCTGACTATCTTGGCTTGCATAACAGATATCAGGGGCAGCTCGGAATGGTGAATAGGGAGAAAGCCAGATACATCCTTTGCTCTGGGATGAGCTCAGAGGCATTTATACACAAAACTGCAATGGTTGGGAGAGCTGGAGAGGGCCACTGTTGCCCGAGAATATGCTCCTGACCAGGAATGAGGGAAGCTAGTAAATTAGCTACAGGTAAGTAAACTATACTGTTAATATTTTCTATATATGCAGTGTATGTATAGAATACATATCGTATGTAATAACATGTTATACATATTTAATATAATGAATAAAATCCCCAACTATCCCACTCACAAACTGGACCTGTAAGTTTCAATTTTCTTGCCTGTAAAGTGGAATTTAAAAATGTCCCTATTTTCATAAAAAGGGCTGCTTCCATGAATAAATGAGGTAATTTATGTATATCACTTTTCATATATCTTATAAGTACTCAATGCATGAATTATTACTTTTTCACTTTTTTTGTCTCAGCTTTATTGAAATATAATCCACGTACCAAATAATTCACTCGTTAAATTGTACTGAGTGAACACAGTGGTGTGCCATACATTCACAAGTATACAACAACTACCCCAATCAGTTTTAGAACATCTTTCTTCCTTCCCCGCACCAAAAAAACAATCTCTTGTACTTACCCCTTAGCAGTCACCCTCTACTTTTCCCCAACACCCCATACCTGGACGACCACTCTCTAAAATTGCCTGTCCTGGATATTTCATATGAATTTCATTGAAATAGAATCATACAATATGTGGTCTGTGTGACTGGTTTTATTCACCTTTCACAATATTTTCAAGGTTCATCCATGTTGTGTCATCATCACCCCTTTTTATTGTTGAATAATATTCCATGATACGTAACACGCTTTATTTATCTATTCATCATTTGAACCAGCATTTGGGTTTTCTACTTTCAGGCTATTATCGACAATGCTATGAACATTCTCGTGAGAGTTGTGTGGGGAAATCTTTTCTCATTTTTCTTGGGTATATTCCCAGGAGAGGAATTGCTAGGTCATATGGGGACTCAATATTTAACCTTCTGAGGAACTGCCAGACTTTTTTCTAAAGTGATCGAACCTTTTGCATTCTGCAACAGTTCACGAAGGCTATAAAATCTCTACTTCCTTGCCAACATCTGTTTGTGATCTGTATTGATTTTATTTTTATTATAGCCATCCTAGTGGGTGTAAAGTGCTATACAAATGGCGTTTTGATTTTCATCTTCTGGATAGCTAGTGATGTTGAATTTTTTTCATGCACATCTTGCCATTTTTAAAATCTTCTTCAGAGAAATGTCAATTCGGATACTTTGCCCTCATTTAATTGGATTATTTGGGTATCAAATATTATTACTATGGAGTCATTTCTATGCCTTCTCAGTATTTAAAGAGCACTTACTATGTTCCAAGTCCTTTATATTTATAATATCAAATATTTAAATAGTAATTACTCAAATTGGTATTACAACTCCCACTTTTTAGATTAGAGCACTAAAGAGCAGAGAATGGAGCACTTTGTCCAGCTGAACATGTGGCAGATTGAGATTTAGCTAACACCACAGGATGCATGGTGATTTTTCAGATGCTAGCTGACCACCTGAGCGTAGTGGAGTACATGAGCTCATCCTCTGTGGGCTACCTTCTCTGATCCTGCAACTTCTATCAGGAATGTTCCCTGAATGCACCTCTTTGATGGCTCCTCCAACACAGAGAATAGCATTCAACCTCAGCCTGCCACTCAAAGCCTTCCCATTCTTGGTTCATCCCACCATCCCAGCCTCATTCTATGTCATTCCCTTACCCTGCACTTCATGCATCTGGAAAACCACAAGTTTCCCAGTTTCGTAAAGGAAATTTGCACTCTTCTGTCTCCCGGAGAATTCTGCTGATTCTACAGGCCATCTGCTCAAAAGTTGTCATTCTCTTTACCCCCTTGCAGTTACATTCCTTTCTCTACTCTGTGCATATACTTCTTCTTAATCCAGCCAGCAATACTCGTGTAGCCATTATGTTCCCGATGCGTGCAAAGCGGAGGAGATATAATAGTAGACAATGTCCAATCCCTTGCCCTAAAGAGTTCAAAGTCTAGTTTGTGTCTGTTTTCACCACTATCCTGCAGATACTCTTAGCCCAAGGATCATATCATTAAACTCACTACCAAGCACAGTCACTGGAAAAATCTGGGATTTAAGGAAAGCAATTCTGACATTTTACTGGGACTACTGATCTTTCTACATTCCATAGAAGATAGATTCTTGATAATAACAATAAATGGAAAGAGACCCCAGCAATATACTGCTGAGAATTGCATGTTAGTACTTCTAAGCTATCTGCCATATGAGTTTCAAGATAAAACAATGTAACCCAGATATGAAGGTGTAAGTGCACAATGAATATGCAAAGCTGTAAGCTAAATGATAATTTTTGTCTTGATTTTGTGAGCTAACTCTTAAGAAGATTATAATTAAGCGTGCATTTCTTATAGTACCAACAAGCATTTTAATCAACCTCTATAGCATTAACTCCAATTACCATTAGTAAACTACAAGGATTCTGTTTTAAATTGCAATAAGTCAATACATTCAAGATGCCATTTTGGGAGTACATATTAACAGGACCTTATCATTTTCCCAAGTCGTCACTTAAGCGACGGATGGGGGCTGCATCGAGGCAGAAGCAATATTGGGATATTTGAAGAGCTGCTACATGTCACACATGGTATTTGTATTCTGATGTGAAACATAAAATTATCCTAAAGAACTTTTAATAATTATTTGATTGATGAATTTGAGCTTTATAGCTTTAAAAAAAAAGACATTTTGTTTAGATGAACAAACAGACTAACAAACTCAAAATACAGGCTGATAAACAGGGTACTTTGAAGCTCTCATTACTAACTTACAATATTTGCATAAGTTTGAACAAAGATGGATGGCTTTAAATGACTGTCACTAATTAAGAGACTGAAACAAACAAAAGACTAATAAAACATTATGTACAAAGACAGGCACATTAGCATATTCTATCCCATATCTCCGTTGCAATGACATGAAGACAAATATTCCTGATTATACCTGAAGCAATAATGTAACTAAGGCAATAAATCATTTGAAGAAACCTAAGGGGGCTTCTTTTTAAACACATTGATTTAGGTATTAGGCCTGTCATTGAAAAATAAACATAAAAATGGAATCAAATTTGTTGCAATGATGCACTGTTCAAAGATTGGTCTCTCTCTCCTGAAAAAATGTAATCAGTAGGCGGACATGAAAGTGTATCCTGAGATATGTTTGTTAGAAAGGACTGTCAGATCATTATTAGAAAACTTCTTTCAAATGTCCACCAGGATAGATATTTATCCTTAGCGAGGCATACCATGTGACCTAAAAGTCAAGTCAAAGATAGTTTAATGCTTGAGAGTTGCATTTTTTCTTTCTTTCTTTTTTTTCCTTAGAAGAAGATCTAGAAGATATTTTTCCAATTAATTTAACTCTGACATCTTATCTTCAAAATTTGCAACAAAGTTCACAGTATGGAAAAAGATTCGACTACAGAGAAGCAAAGGAAGGAAGGGACACCATTGGGCACAGTTACCAATAACTGTACAGGGGTGACTGTTTATAGAAAGTCTATCATAAAGAGTAAGGAAGAAGGCTCTTTGCCCAATGAGTGACTGGAAATGTATGCTGCACGTTATTCAATATCCCAGGCCTGATATCATTAGTTCATTGGTCCACAAACAAAGCTGTCCTACAGACCAATGGAAACAAACTATGGATTTGAACCCCAAGAAGTTCAAGTTATGAAGAACTTATATTTTTATCAAAAACTTATCTTAATTTTCTAACTATTTGAACCATTTTGTGATGCCACTTTTAGAATGTTACATGATTTTCTTCTCTAGTTGCAATTATTTGGTTCCCTACTGCCATAACTGAAATTTTCCACTGATCTACTACATAAACCATTTTATACTTAGGTACCTAAGTTTTAAGACACCTTAATAAAGTGCTGATTACAGTCCAATAGTTAATCATATAGATACTCAGAACCTACACAAATCTACATGAAGATTTAAGGTCCCAAATCCACTGATCAAAATGTCTAGATGATCTATGTAATTACAAGTATTAATTGAATTCCCACCAGCCTGTTTGCAAAGTATCATTTATTTCCCTTAAAACAAATTTGTGCTTTATGTTTATCAACTGAATAGCAGTTAGGGGAATATTATGAACCTATAGAAAGTTTCAGATTATTTGAGCAAATTTGGGAAAAGAAAATAAAAACCCACGGTTCCATAATGGCAATGAATTATTTCAGTGTTTACACAGAAGCAAGGTTTCTTTTACTAAATCAAAAGGAAATATATATATATATATATATATATATATATATATATATATAGTGGACATTTTATTTTTAAGGAATCTCTAAAAACCACCATGGGACTTAAACTCAAACCCTGAGATCAAGAATCACATACTCTACCAACTGAGCCAGCCAGGCACCCCTACAAAAAAATATATTTAAAATTTAAAAAAATCACTACTTCTTAACTCTTATAATAGATCATAGTACCAAGTGTGTGGCAGTCTTTTTTATTTCCCTTTTCTTCTCTAGACAGTCCTATCTGTATTTCTTCAACTTCTCCCTACCTCTGACACACACAACTACATAGTCATGTGATCCAGAAATGACCAGACGATTCTATCTTCCTGGGATCAGTGATTAATCAGAGAAAGAAAAATTCATGTTCAATCAGTGTTCTCCTCTGGCATTATTCATAGGCGCCCCGGAGGGAATATGTTCTCTGATCCTGCAAGGTTGCTAACCTGGGAATATGAGACCCCTTTGTTCCTTGCTACTTAAGAATACTCATTACAGCAGGCTAGAACAACACTAACATATACATTAATTCCCCCCTCATTGAGTTTTTACTTTTTGTGGTTTCAGTAACCTGTGGTCAACCTAGGTCTAAAGTGGATGATTCTCCTTATGACAGATCATTAGACTGTCAATAGTAGCCTAATGCTAAGTCACAAGGCCTATGTCATTCACCTCACTTCATTGTATCACATAAGCATTTTCTCATTTCATACCATCACAAGAGAAAGCATGAGTACAGCCCAATAGGATATTTAGAGAGAGAGAGAGACAGAGAAAGAGAGAGAGAAACCATATTCACATAACTTTTATTACAGTATATTGTTACAATTGTTCAATTTTCTTATATGTTTTTATTATTTATCTCTTACTGTGCCTAATTTATAAATTAAACTTTATTGTAGGCAGATATGTATATGAAAAAACATAGCACATATAAGGTTTGGCACTCTCTATAGTTTCAGGCATCCACTGGGGGCTTTGGAACATACACCCCATGGATAAGGGGGATCTATTGTAAGGGGCAGCAGAGAAAACAAAAGATAAGAGATTGATAGAGTCCTGCTAATTTGAGTTCCAATTATAATCTACAGATTCCTAATTTCTATAGATCATTCTTTGATTTAAACCAGCCACAATGCACTTCCTAGTAATATATGCTAATAAATTCCCTTTTTGATTCAGTTATGTTTTTCCCTATAATTGAGTCTTGGCTGACACTTGTCCTTTAATGTTGTTGAATAAATTGGTTTGCATGCTTTGGCACTTTTTTATTGAATTCACATTTATTAAACATCTGTGCCAAGCACAAGGCTCACAAAAAAATAAGCTACAATCTTTATATTAGGAAGCTAATCATCATCATCAAATTATCGAAGCACTTCCTTGTAAATGACACAGTGGAAAGTAACCTTCAAAGAAACTATAATGAATCCTAATTTGATACTTCAAGTTATTTCAAAGTTTTAAAGCACCTATTTGGCCTAAAATAAAATTTATTCTGCATATACTTTCACTTCAGTTCCATCTCATCCAAGAACTTCTCAGTATGGAAACATGCTTTTTTTTTTGACTTTTCGCTTTACATAGATGACTGATATATAGTATTTCACATGTCCTTCATGGTAAAAAACTGGTTCTGAAGACCATACATATATATAATCTCATTTAATTCTTCCCCAAGCCATATGAAGTGGCCATTCTTCTTATCTTATTTTTAAAATGAGGATTCTGACACTGACAATTGAGTAGGTGAACTATCAAAAGTTACATAGATGATAAATGGTGGAGCCAGATCATGTCAAAGTCACCAACAACTCTGTGTAGATTATCTAAGTGGGCTCAAGGGAATCACAACGATTCTTACAAGAGAGAGGCAGGCTGGTCAGGGACAGAGAAGGAGCTGGAACATTGGAAGCAGGTGCTATGGCAGAGCTGAGAGATGTGGGAGGCCTTTAGAAACTCACAAAAGGCAAGGTAACAGATTCCAGCCTGCAGGTGCCAGAAAGAACCCAGCCCGCTGACAACTGATTTTAGTCTAGTTCTAGTGACACTAATTCTAACTTCTGATGTGCAGAACTATAAAGAATAAACTTGTGCTGTTTCAAGCCACTTGGTGTCTGGTAATTTATTACCACTACAATAAAAAACTAATTCAAGGTGCAACTGGGTGGCTCAGTTGGTTGAGTGTCCAATTTCTGTTCAGGTCATGATATCAGTTTAGTGAGTTCAAGCCCCACAATCTCTGCTGTCAGTGCAGTGCCCACTTTAGATCCTCTGTCCTCCTCTCTCTCTGCCCCTGCTTGTACTCTCTCTCAAAAAGAAATATTAAAAAAAAGAAAATGAATACAATTTCACATGTTTTCCCAGGGAGGATAATAAAAGACAGTATTTACATGGCATCTGCCTCTTCAACTGGGGGTATTTCTTTTGAACCTTTAACTGAGGTGAAAAGATAAAAAAAATACAACAATAACAAAAAAGAATATGGAAGACACAACCACATGTTAATATTCAGAGTTCTTAAAAATTAAATCTTAAACAAAAGAAACTCAATACCTAAGGGTTAATAAATTATGTCCAAATTGCTAGGGGACAACTTTTGTAAAACATCAACATGTCTGGCTCTGTAGTTTCAAGCCTATTTCAAATCTTCCCTTGGCATTTAAGTTATTTCAAAGGATCATGAGTATACCTGGAATGAGAAAAACCTTGAGATTCATACTTTCACCCATGAAACCATACTGTCACACGTATCAATAACACCCTAAATCATTTTTTCATTATTCCTCAAAGTAAGATATTAAAGAGGATTTAATTAATATTCAGTGCTAATAAATAGTTTAATTATTTTTTCAAATATCATGTTGCCTCTGTCTTACCCAATGACCTAGAATTAGTTTAATGAATTTGATGATCTTGTCAAAAAACTAAATATGGCAGATTGGTGATCACTTTGTTGTTGTTGTTGTTTTAATGTTTATTTTTGAGAGAGAGAGAGAGAGAGAGAGAGAGAGAGAGAGAGAGCGAGCACACGCATGAGCAGGGCAAGGGCAGAGAGAGAGGGAGACACAGGTTCTGAAGCAGGCTCCAGGCTCTGAGCTGACAGCACGGAGCCTGACATGGGGCTCGAACTCACTGACTAGAAGATCATGACCTGAGCCAAAGTCGGATGCTTAGCTCACTGAGCCACCCAGGAGCCTCCACTTTTGCTCTTAAAGTATGTGAGCTGGACATGAAAATGGAAGTGGGAATTCATGTCTCTCGTAGCTCTCTGCCCTTGGGTATGTCATTCTTCCCTAAATGGTTCTCTGCTTTGCACCTACAAATTGAAGGGGATGATGGATTAAACATCATAAAAATGACATGTCATTCCAAGATGGCAGTCTACAGAAAGCTCCGCATCAGCACTTACTTAAACTATTTTTCAAAACTTGGAGGCAAGCACAATAATACACACCATGGGGTCACTCCCCACAGGGATGATTTGGGGAGATGGCTGAAGGAGGCTGAAAAACCAGACCTCACAAGTTTATTACAAACAGCTGCAATTTTAACCAAGGCCTGGGCTGTTGGACTCAATTTTTTTTCTTTTTTCTTTTTTTTTTTTTTTTTTTCTTGTCAAGGTTAAGTCTGGCCAAGTCTCTTCAGGTCTGTTTTCCCAGAGTTGAAGCCGAAATGATGAAAACTGCCTTTGAACTTAAAGGCTCTGTGGTAAGAGAACAAATTTAAAAACTATCTGAAGGGAGGAGGAAGGGAAAAATGACTTTCTTCTTCATTTGAATGTTCAGGAAACCCCATAATTAGATGTGTTATTTTCAAATTGAAGTTAATTCCTTTAATCTGAACATTTCAAAGGGCTTTCAAAAGCTCACAAATTACTATTAATCCCATGACACAAAGATGATCTATGTCATTTTAATGGTAGCTATGTTGAAATAAAATCACAAGAGTTTGATCATTCCTCTGAGATTTCAGTTTCTTTTTCCTCTCTAATAAATTAATTTGGAGAGAAAAACCAATTTGGTGTCAGTGATTGAACAGTAATTTTAATGCATACACACACATACACACACACACACACACACACACACACACAAAAACATTTGCCTAGAGTTACATTTATTTTTTAAGTATTCAAAACAGAAGCCACAAAAACAGAGACCTAACCATACTGAATAACTATAAATAAAACTCATTCCATTTATATTAAGACTATATCTTTTTAGGACCTGCATTTGGATCCTAAACATATCAGACACACTAGAATTCTCTATATTTTTCTTATATTCTCTCTCTGCTACTATTCACAGTACTGAGAAGTATTAGACTAGTAAGGACTTCAGAAACCACCTACCACTTAGTTCTTCCTTTTACATGTGTGGGTATTAATCCACAAAGTTAAAGCAACTTGAACAGGTTTGTAGTCATCAGAATTACTGCCCAGAACTTCTGATGCCATCTCTTCTATCAAAATCTCTTTAAAAAATAATTACGAGGTGTAGGAACCCATAGTGTAGTTAGCAGGTTTTCTTTTCTGTTTTTTTCCCCCTTTTACATATGCCACCCAGCATCCATTTTTCGTCTGAGAAAATGTGGACACCCCAATTTAGTCTGTAAGGAATTACTCCTCTCCCATGGTGAGTCCACGTACCTGCAGAGGGGCTTAAGGGTGGGACATGGGGCTCAGGTCTGATCAGGCAGAGCATGGTGTTGCCCTGGCCAGGATGTAAGTACAGCTTTGGGAGTGTAGCCCAGGGACATGTGCTTTAGGCAGCTTCTGCTGGAGCTGCTGGGTGGGAAGCAGTGGCTCATACCCACTGCGATTGTGAGATTGACCGTGGTAGGATATGAGGCAGGCATTGTCTGCAATCACCTAGCACCACGGGACACCAGAAAATCACGCCATTAAGGTAGAAGCCAGAGCTGAGAGATTAAATGGATTCTTAATGACCTATTAAATGAAGTCCCACCTGAAGCCCAGAATTACCACCTGGGCTTTTCAGTTATGTGGACCAATAAATTCTTGTTGTGTTGTTGTTGTTGTTGTTGTTGTTGTTGTTGTTGAAGCTAGTTTGAGCTGGGTTGCAAGCCACTTGAGTCCTGTCTAGGGTTACTAGGTAAAATACAAGATGTCTGGTTGAATCTGAATTTCAGACAAAAGCAAACAGCTTTTCAGTATAAGTATGTCCCATGCTGTCCCAGACTTATTTGGGAAGTCTGACAACCCTGATCCTAACTCCTACAGGAAGCTATTTCCACATGCTGAGCAAGGCCAGTGGACAAAGAAAGGAGGCTGTGACCACTGCACAGAGACAAATAAATCATGGGATGTAGTGAGGTGTTCTATCCACTTCTATTGGAGGAATAAAGGCTAGTTCTCACGCATAATAGGGAAAAGAGAAGGTTTGGTATTTATCAAACTTGTGTTCCAAATTCCCTTCTTTTCCCCCTGTTCCTACATTGACTTTAAACCCAAGGTCCTGGGATTCATCCATCAGAGAAGGTAGTAGTAACAGCCTTTATATTAAGCGTGACTTTCTTGGGGTTCACTTTAATTCATTTTCTCTCCCCAGGCAGGCGTTCACAGGAGGCTGCCTCTGCCTCAGACGCTATGGAGAGCATCGTCGGGAAACATGGGCAAGGGGGTCCCAATTCCTCCACTTCAAAGGCCTCGGTCTTTCCAGAGGGACAAATATAGGCAAAAAGAAGAGGATGATAACACCTATTATATTGACACAGAGAAGACAAGAATGCCACTCCTGGAGGAGATGGAATCTGAGTGGGACTTTGGTGTGGAGGTATGGCATGCAGGATGGTGGGCTGGAGTGCTCATCTTGAACAAATTGGTAACAGATTACCAATTCCTGTTTTCTTCTTCCTCCTTCTCTTCTCTTTCCCCTTTGCTCTTCCTTTCTTCCCTCTGTCCCCCTGCTTTTCTAATAATCATGATGTACTTTCTTTTTTTTTTTTTCCAACTTTTATTTATTTTTTGGACAGAGCATGAATGGGGGAGGGGCAGAGAGAGAGGGAGACACAGAATCGGAAACAGGCTCCAGGCTCTGAGCCATCAGCCCAGAGCCCGACGCGGGGCTCGAACTCACGGACCGCGAGATCGTGACCTGGCTGAAGTCGGACGCTTAACCGACTGCGCCACCCAGGCGCCCCTGTAATCATGATGTACTTTCAAGGGCAAAGCCAACAGTGGGCGTGAAGTCGAGTGGAGTCGAGTGGTGCTGGTTTGCTTAGGATTCATGAATACAGAATTCAAATTCTATGAGATCCACACTCAGCAAATGTGTAGGACTTCAGAGTTGGAACCCCTGATTGTACAGGTGAGACAGCGATGAGAGATCAGGTCACTGATGCCAGCTGCAGATCTGGGGCTAGAGCTCAGTGTGGTTATTCTAGAATCTCTTGTTGGGCCTTACTTGAGGGCATTTAACCAGCAGGCTTTTTATGTCCCAATTCTTCTCCCCCTTTGACGATTATCTTGTGAAGATATACAGCTGAGTTTCATTTTATTCCCCAGTAGCCTAGAATGATCTTTTAGACTTTTCTCAAATAAGGAAAAACATGGACTTTCTCTTTAAGGAATGACGATGAGTGAGGACTGTCCCATTTTACAAATCTCCTATGCCCCTGCTCAGAGGGAAACCCAAGGGGCTCCCCAAACACTTCTATTTGTCTTTTTCTGGGGCAGACCTATTAAGGTGCCACTGTTCGAAAAAGTCAGCAGCAAGTGGGAAGCTTGTTGGACTGGGTCTGCCAAACTGGAGGCTAGTCGACATTTCCCTATTTCAGACGTGAATGTAGCAAAAAAACGAAGTCACTCAGCTTCTTACAAAACCTGGACTAATTTGCTTAAGAAAGGCTGGCAACAGCAAATTAAAGAGCACAGGATGCCTTCTGATTTTACTTATAGCAATGCAATGCACACTGTAAAATCAGGTTACCAGTGAAAATGAGACTGATGTGCTAATTCATGGCTCATTCTTTATCCTTATGTCATGGGCACATTATATAATCTAGCAAGATTCTGGGGCCTTTCTCTAGGGAGGGCAAGTTCTAGAAAACAGGTGCTAGAGAAGCATGAGGGTAGTCCTTTGATGAGGAGAGAATTTGGGTCTCTGTGTTTCAGAAGCCCCTACTATTTTAATAATAAAAGAATGGTGCTCATTTTTACTTCTCCCAGAAGCACATACTTTCCCATGCATGGAAAGGATCCTTCAGCATGTCATAGATGAAAAAGAAAGTCATGGTCTATTAATTTAAAATGAAGCATTAAAGGGTCTTTGATCTAAATCCATTTTTCAAAAGCATATACTTTATCCTCCAGGTTACTTAGAGTGAACACATTCTTAACTGCTCTGAAATGCAGAGTGAAGGGGGGAGAAAGACTTGTCTTCTTCAGATTCGCTGGCTAAATGGATTCTCTGGATGTACTTCAATTTCCCCAAATATGAATACTACATTTGTTAAGAAAGCAGTTATTCAAAAAAGATAGCCTTGTCATGGTTGCAAGTTTAAATTTCTTCAATGGAGGCATAAATGGCTATTTCTTGAAGAGCAAATGAATCACAGCAAATTTCCCTCCACTGCCCTGTCTCTTCATATTACCATAATAATCATGGATATGATATGGTCACACTGACTAGGACTGTCTCCTCGTGGAATTGTGTTCATAGAGAAAGACAAAGCATTAAGTGGCCAATAGGCCTCATCAATCACTCAGTGCCTCCTTGTAGGGTAGGATGACTCCATTCTTACACTGGTTTCCTAAAAGGCATAGACAAGATGAAAACTCTTCCTCTTCCCTTCACCCTTTACTGCTCTTTCTAAAAGTCTTCAGCCCTACAATGGAAACTTCAGGAGGGAATGTCCACGTCATCCCACCACAAAATCTCTCACCTGCGCCTGCTGGTACGGAGTGCTCCCTCCCATTAATAATGTACAGCCAGGCTTGGAGCTTGGGCCGACTCTTGTCCTCCTGCTCCGGATCCCATTTTCTCTCTGGGATGCACCTATTCTCCCTTACACCATCGCTCTTCCCTCATCACTGGATTATTAGCATACAGGCATTCTACAATAAATCCCACTTTTTACAAAGCCTTCCTTACACCCCCCTCCCCTTCTAGACAGAGATTTCATGTCTCCCTTTGCAATTAACCCCCTTGCTTCCACATCACCTCCTACTCATGCAAGATCCCATTGGCTCACTCCCAGTCAGAATTTAGTCTTTAATACCCTATTGTCATGATCACTCAATAAACCTCTTTGTCAAATCCAGTGGTATATCCCAGTTTTCATGTTATTGGACAGGGCAGCAGCACTTGGCACAGCTAAAAGCTCTCTCCTCCTGGAAACATTTCTCCCCCGTTGGCTTCAGTAAGCTATTGGCTCTCTTTTCACCTCTAGGCTATTCCTTCTCACCTCTATTTTTTATTAACTATCAGTTTATTGATCTTTTACATACTAGAAGGCCCCAGGTGCTGTCCTCAAACCTCTGTTATTGTCTATGCACACTCACACCCAAGTTATGTTATGCATTTAAAATATATCCAGAAGCTGAGCCCCAAGATTCCCACTGCTATCATTTTAGTCCGTATCGTCATCTTCTCACATCTGTACAATCATAATGGCCTCCTTAGAAGTGGCCTAGCTGCCACTTTTGCCTCTTCCAGTCTGTTCTCTGTCCAGTGGCCCCATCAGCCAGTGCCATCCTTTTAAAATATGTCAGGTCAGGTACTCTTGTGCTCAAAACCCAGTGGACATGTATCAGTCTACTTTTCATTTAGAATAAAATTTAAATTTCAACATGATCCCCTCCGCCTCATCTCTTAGACCTGACAGAATGACTCCCTGTACTTCACTCAGTCCTCAGCAACTGCAATGGGTTTCTTCCCGTTCCCTGCATATGCTAAGGACACTTTGATCTGTGGTCCTTGCTCTCACACAGTCCTCTGTGTGGAGAGCTCTCCTGGCAGGTATCTGTGCAGCCTGCTCCTTCGAAAATCCCAGATATCATGCAAGAAGTTGTGCCTCCTAGTCCTAACACTCTACATTCCCCTCAACCTGCTTCATTACACTTATTACAATAGCACTTATTACAATAACACTTATTATAATAGCACTTATTATAATAGCACTTATTACAATAACAACAGTTACTTATTAGTGTTTTTCTGCCTCCTTTAGGCTACAAGCTCCATGGCAGCAGGGACTTGTTTTACTCTCTTCTGTTCCTTCAAAGGCTAGAATAGTGCTAGTCACATAGAAAATACCTGTAGTTGAATGAATCTCCATCTCTGTGATAAACATCATGTGTATCTGTCTTCCTGTCTCAAGATACCACTGAACTTCACTTAGATTTTGAGTACTTCTTCTGTTTCCAAGTATCCCAATCTTATACACACACATAAATGTAAGTTTATATCCACACAGAGATGTACACACGCATCACATCTACTGTGAAAAGTTGTCATTTTACGGTACGATAGACATACCTAAGAATGTTAAAGCAATTACTAGCTGTTGTTATATGAACCAGATTATAAGTGAATTATATACATGGTTTTAATGAGAAAGGATTCTAGATTGAGGGTAAAATATTAGCCTGGAACTGGCGATTGCAGTCGATTAGCCGTGCACCAAAGAGAGAAACTGAAAACTAACCTATGTCATAGCTCTAAGATACCTAAGTCTTTTGTAATAATTTCATAACTCAAAACAAAAACTTCTGATAGTATACCCTCTACACCAGAACCCTTCAGGAAGACACCCAGCAGATGTTGCCTTCAACCATAGGAGCCCAAGGTATTTGCCCAGGAAGTGCAAAAAGTGGTGAAGTGAAGAGTTCAGTCTGTGAAGTCACACAGATGTGAACTTGAGTCTTTACTCAACTACCTACTGGCTCAGCACCTTACATCCTTTCTCACTTCAAAAGAATTAAAATGAAATAATGTCTATAACATACCACACATCATGCCTAACACATGAAAGGACTCAACAAATGTCAGCCATTGTCATTACTATTGTTACCACTATTAACTCAAGTATCAGCTACAAATATGTAAATGGCTGAAGGTTTGTTGGTCTGCATGAGATCCTTCCCTCTTGTCAATAGGGAGGTCTCAGTCCATTGTGGCTTGTCATCTTTCAGACCTTAAAGACATAAGGCCTTACTCTTCACCTGGAAGTTGACATTTCTCAACCTCTCTTGCAAATAAGTGGCTGGTGGACAAAGGCTTGGCTGAGAGATGGAAACTTAGAGGACTTTCTGAAAACATATTTGGGTTAAAAAAAAACAACAAAACCCAAAAATTTCCTTAAAAAGGGACACTGAGGGTTGCCTGGGTGGCTCAGTCAGTTAAGCGTGGAGCTTTGGCCCAGGTCATGATCTCACGGTTTATGAGTTCGAGACCCGCATTGGGCTCTGTGTTGACAGCTTGGAGCCTGGAGCCTGTTTAGGATTCTGTGTCTCCCTCTCTCTGCCCCTCCTCTGTTCATGCTCTGTCTCTCTCTTTCTCAAAAATAAATAAATATTAAAAAAATTTTTAATAAAAAAAAATAAAAAGGGACATTGAGATCCTCTTCTGCATTTTCCTCTTAATCCCTCTTAATGCTTCTTTCTTTCTCTTTCTTTCTTTCTTTCTTTCTTTCTTTCTTTCTTTACGCATTTTCCTCCTAATCTAAAAGTCCAGATGATGTAAACAGTAGCATCAACAAGATAGAAATGTTTTCATAATTATACTACATGTTATTTGCTTTTTTTCACCGGACTGATATTTATACCAATCGCACAAAATCAGAGGTGGGTGAAACTGCTAGTTTCTTTGCTGTGGCACCAAACAGCATTAATGTTCATTGTGTTCTTTACCATCACACACGGGCAGAAACCAACTAGGCCAGTTTCAGTGCTGAATGTACTTAATAAGCAATAAAATTATTACTTTTATTAAGTCTCAAGTCTTGAGGCCATGTTTTTTGATATTCCTTGTGACATAATAGGTATATAGAAGTACTTCTATTGCCTACATAAGTACATTTGTCTCAGTGAATGGCACTTGTGTAACTGAGTGGTGAGTTGAATTAGTCACCTTTTTTTACTTGCGAGAATGACGAACTACAGTCATGTAGACTTGGGTATTTGGCAGACATCTTCTTGAAAATGAACAGTGAGCCTGTTCCTTCAAGGAAACAACTGACAGAATTGGTGGCTAATGATAAAATTTGAGCTTTCAAATAAAAATTAGAATTTTAAAAACTCTAATCTGCTACTCTGAACTTGGTAGTTTTGCAATAGTTCAAACCTTTACTGATGAAATTGGTGATGATATTAATGAATGTGATTTTTTAATGCTTTATAACAAAATGTGATAACTTTTGGAAAACATGCATAACTTAGCGAATCCATATTTTCCCAATGACCAATACATGGTGCCACAATATCATGTATGGGTAAAAAGATCCAACATCCTAGATGGAATGAATAGATTTCCAGAGTAACTACACTTCTCCATGGTTGTGACAAGTGACTCTTGTCACCTCCTCTTTGTTCAATGTCTTCCAACAAGACTGGATTCCTTATGTTTTGTTTTGGTTAACATGCCTCTGGACGTTGTTCATGCTATTCCTTCTAAGGAACACAGAACTACACAGCAGGTTCCTGACTTCATTCAGATCTCTATAAATATTCCCTTCATAGAGAAATTGCCCCTGAGAGCACCATCCAAAGCAGCTTCTCTCCAAATCTTCAATTTTCCCCATTGTGCTTATAATTTGGGGTCATTCCCTAACACATTTATTAAGTGTTGCTGGGTTTTCCCAAAGAGATGTCACCTCTGTGATGCAGGAAATTTGTTTATTTTATCTCTTTTGTTTCCTAGTGTTTGCTAGAGCCCTGAACAATGCCTGGGGTATACTACATACTCAATAAATATGTGTTGAATGAACAGATCAATGAAACATTTAAAATTTTAGTATACTCAGGGTCAGAGGAGCTAAACACCTTGAGCAAACTTACCGAGTTTCTTGTTGGCAAAACTGGAATTGATAACTGTTTAGTGCCAACATCCAAACTCTTAGCTAACTTACTAGTCTACATTTCGAACTCTCTAAAATGTTGGAAGTACTCATTTCCCCATTTCCCTTGCCAACTTTTATTTCAGGCCATATATTTATAACTTAAGTTTAAAAGTTTTGCTTTTGTTTTTGTTGTTAGATAAGTTGTCTTCCAGTCCAAATATTTTAAGGAAAGAAAGAGTCTAGTCATTTGTAAGGAGACTTATAAACTGCACAAACATAGGCCATCAGGAATGCTGAAATAAATTTGCTCATTAGATGCAAAATTGGCCAAACTGATCAATATTCACAGGGAAAAAGAACAACAGAATATCCACAGGACACAATTTTGAATTTCTATGAATAATTTAGCTCAAAACACACAGAGACCCAATAGAATCAGAAAACCAAGACAAATGCCTGCAGACACTGAAGATGCCCAAGCTATCTTTCTGATCCATTTCAAAATTCTGTACTATCATTTTTATACAGATTTTTTTAACCAGAGAACAATGGGTGTCTTTCAGTCCTAAAAACAACCACAAGTTAAGATTCATCCTTTATATTAACATAAGAATACAAAAACATTGGCATTCAGAGACTTCCCAGATCTTTTGTCCTAATTTTCTGCTCCCCCAAGAATTCAATGTTGGTCTGCTCAGGTTTTGGGGGACAGCCAGTTTTGCTAATCAGAGAACGTGTAAAGAGACAAAGTACAAGAAAGGAATATAGGTTGACTTACACGATAAGCTTTTGGAAGGGAGCACAGAGGAAGAGGAGAAGCCAGAAAAGCATAGGCTCAGGATTTCTGAGGAGAGTTTGAGGGGACAAAAAGGAGATACACTTGGGTTTGGGGAGAAAGGGCTTAAAGAGTATGTGGGAGGTGTTTGTATTCATTGCAATGTGATATTCTGAGCAATAACATGAAAGAAAAATTACTTTGCTATGCTAGGTCGCACTTGGAATTTTACTTATTTTATTTTATTTTAATTTTATTTTGTTTTATTTTTTAAGGTTTATTTATTTATTTTTGACAGACAGAAAGGGGGCATGCAGAGAAAGAAGGAGACACAGTATCTGAAGCAGGCTCCAGGTTCTGAGCTGTCAGCACAGAGCCCAATGCCGGGCTTGAACCCACGGACCAGGAGATCATGACCTGATCTGAAGTCAGATGCTTAGCCCATTGAACCACCCAGGCACCCCACTTTTCTAAATTATAGATGCAATCACCAATATATGGATCCTTGTCATAAAAAGGCCCAATATAACTCTTATTACAGTGGTTTTCCAACAAAATTTCATTTGTGAAGTTTGAAATACATAGCATTGACACAAGCTACATTTTCTTCCACTCGTATTAGCATTCCTTTTAGTAAAGGTTAGTTTACAACTCAGTGACACCCAAATATGTTTCTTAGTTCTGCGATTTTAGAGTTAAATTATCCAATATGGTAATCACCAGTCACATATTGTTATTGAGCACTTTAAATGTGGCTAGTGACTCTAAAATACATAACTTTTATGTTATTTCATTTAAGTGTAAAAATTTAGTTATTGGAAAACTCAATTTAGTTATTGGAAAACTTTTTTTTTAATGTTTGTTTATTTTTGAGAGAGAGAGAGACAGAGTGGGTGGAGAAAGGACAGAGAGAGAGGGAGACACAGAATCCAAAGCAGGCTCCAGGCTCTGAGATATTAGCACAGAGCCCGATGCAGGGCTTGAAGTCACGAACCATGAGATCATGACCTGAGCCAAAGTCAGATGCATAACCGACTGAGCCACCCAGGTGCCCCAGTTATTGGAAAACTTCTAAGTACTTTGTGGCAACATGTATATAAATCCACTTTTTAAAGTTATGTTTTATGAAATCTAAATAAATGAAAATTTAGCACACAAATTGAGATATGTAGAAGATACATCAAATTTTGAAAACTCAGTACAAAAAAGTAAAATATTTTGTTAATAATTTTTATACTGATTACATGTTGAAACAGAATATTTTCGATACATGGATTAAATTCAATCTTTTAATCTAATATTCATTCAACAAATAATGTGTACTTGCTATGTTATAGGTACAAATATGGATAAAATCATGTTGAACTGGATATACTCAGGTAAAGACATGTATGAGTATATATGAACTGTCAGAACTTGGGGGACTGTGCATGGCAAAGACAGTGGTCAACTCTTCATCGAAAGGTGAGACTTGAATTTGCCTGTCATAGGTGCCAAGGGTTTAAAAGGCAGAACAGAGGAATGAGAAATGGTCTCAGTAAAGCTATAGAGGCAGTGATAAAAACATAGGAACTGGAGGAGTAGAGCCAGCCTTTCATGATGGACTACACCTTAGAAAAGTCAAAGAAAAAGCAAATAAACACATTTTGTAATAAATGCAGCTGATATGACTCCTTCTATAGGAGTACAACAAATACCCTACAGAGTATCCAAAAGCCTGGAAACACAGGGGAAATGGTACAGTTACTATACTTTGTTCAGATTAAGAGTGAGACTTACTCCTTTAAATTTCAAGTTATTGTTCCCTGAGAGGTGCTGGAGATTGAAGAAAATTGTACTGAGCATATTCCTGGAAAATGTAATTAAGGTTACAGTGGTTTTAAAATAGGTCTGCAAATTCTTTGGCAGTTCTCTCTTCCAAAGGATATGCCTAATTCCCCTCCCCAGGAATGTGGGTTGGAATTTAATGATTCCCTTCTAACCAGAGAATGTAGCAGAAGTGACTCGCTATGTGACTAGCAAAGTCATCAAAGGGATATAGCCTCTGCTTGGCTGTCTTGCAACCACCTCTCAGGGGGAAGCCAGCTTTCATGTTGTGAAGACATTCAAGCAATCCCACAGGGAAGCCCACATCGAGAGGGACTGAGGCCTCCTGACATAACCCAGCACCACCTTTCCAGACACATAAGTGAAGTGGCCCATCCAGCCACATTTAGACCTTTGGGTGGCAGAAGCCTGAACCAACCTTTTGACTACAACACTACGAAAGATAGAGCCACAACCACCCAGTCAAGTTGCTTCCAGTTTCCAGAACCATGGGAAACTCTGGATTATAATTAATGTTGATAATTTTATACAAATTAGTTGTGTGGTACTTATTCAGCCATCAATAAATAACTAATGGAAACACAATCTTTAAAAATAAATTTACCCTATGTGTTTTAACCTTTCAGACACCCTTTAAATAATTGAAAGGTCACCATGATGGTGCCAATGTGGCAGTTATAGTCTGGCAACACTGAGAAAGGAATCAGATGGCCAGGAGACAGACAATACTGAAAGGTGACTGGGTCTATTTTAGTCTCCCAGGGTAGAGGTGACCTGGAGAAGGACAATGGGAGAGGAGACAGAAAAATAAAAGATGAAACTTACAAATGTCAGGAATTATTTACTCAAGGATGACATTACGTTTTTGAACTAGAGTGTCTTAGTGGTTGATACTGCCTCAGGTAAAAATTCTTAGGTGCTTAGGAAGAGGGGTTTGGTTTTGGATAGAGTAAAATTTAGGATCCTTGAGGATGGAGAAGGGGTAAAGAGTCTATGTTAGTGAAGAATGAACTTTAATGTAATTGTCAATTTTTTTACACTAAAAAAATTAGTGCAAGATAGTGAATAGTGAGGAAAGCTGATCAATATTTAGCCAGATTTGGTTCTCTTATGCCATGTTCAGGTCAATCATGATGGGAATCTATCAATAAACTTTTTTCTGATTGTTCTTAGTGATATCACCAACAGTAAATGAAGATCACCACCACTGATATCGTCAAAGAACAGTGAAAGCCAAAGAAATGTCTTCCTTCACTTTTTGTCAATGGAAAGTCAGGATTTTCTGACCATTTTCTCTGCCTTTTCTATTTTGTTCTTATGAAGTAGTTACAATCTGGCCTTCTATTCATTCATCATCATCACGAGCCTCCTATTCCTTATCCTCTTCATCAGAGGAGAAAAGAGAAGGTACATGTATTGATCACAAACTATCTCCATGTATGGAGTGCTAGCCATACTCAATTTCTCTTCACTCCTAAGTGTACTACCATTAATAAAGAGACGCTTGTCCTCATGTATAAATGAGAAAATTGAGTGTAAGAGAAATAAATTAATTGTCCAGAGCTTGGGCTAAAGACTAAAGTCTGACCTTTTGTTCTTAACATCCCAGGATTCTTTGATGGCTGCTCATTATATATACACAACCAGTCACCATTCTCCTCTTTGTTCCTGTTCATACAATGTTCCTACCTAACCTTTCACCTGATCATATGCTGATTCCCTCTCCTGAAGAAATCTTTCTGCTCTTTTCCACTTATTCCACTCCACATGGATTCAATTTCCAAGGTTTCTCCAGGTTCTTTCCTCTTCCTTGAAGTCTTCCTCTAGCCACCAGTTCTTCAACCTCTAACTTAGAGTTATGGACACACAGCTTGATGATGAAACCCTTTGGATTGGTACTTTAGTTAACCAACTTGACTGTCTCCATAGCCTTTGGAGAACAGGGACCATAACTTCTGCTTCTATGACTTCCTCTATACTTTGCTGATATAGGCAATCTTTTTTTTGAAATATATGTTTATTTTATTTCATAATACCAAACCTTTAAGTTATTCTCAGAATCATCCCACTTCTTGGAATGTAGGAGTCATTCCAATCTGTCTATAGCCTACATTTGGGTTTTATTTCTAGACAGTCCATTTGCCCCTGTGTCCAACGCAATTTTCCCACAATAGGGCATGCCATTTTATATTTTATGATTTTTCATCTGGGATTCCTTCTCCTTCCAACATTACTTTTCTCCATCATCTCTTTGAAAGTGCTTACTCATCCCTTAAGATTGTAGGGCATATCGAAGTTGCTCTGCAAGAATTCACATCCTTTCCCATTTGTCTAACTACTCTGTGGTTGTGTACGAGCAACCACAACATATTCCTTCAAAGGTGGACCATCACTGCTGCAAGCCAGAGCCCCTAGTTCCATTCCCCTTGCTCCTGTGTTGGGTGTAGGCCTGGCAGGTAACACAGCTACATGTCAATTAGCCCCTGGCATTTCCTGGCCACAACTGGTTAAAGACAGGGCAGTAACCTTAGGTGGTCCAGCTAGATTAACCACTGTGTTTTTATTCAATATTTGGGGGACACTCATCTCTTGATGTGGATGGGATGGCAGTAGGGTAGACTAATATGAGATGTGGCACTGATGGGACCACTTCCACATTTGAGAGAAGCCAGTGTGAGGATGCAGCTGTCACATGGAAGAGATCAGACCTGAGAAACTCACAGAGATGTGGCTATGCAGCTTTGATTTCTAGCCCTGCATTCCCCTCTACCTCTGAGTGTTCCCAGCTACTTGAGCTAATACATTTCCTTCATTGCTTAAGCCTAATTGAGCTGAGTTTTTCATTATTTGTAATTGAAAGTGTCTTAAACAAAAATCCAGATAAAATTTAATTTCCTTTGTAATGCCTTCCTAAATCCCCACAGACAGGTCAGCTCACTGACCCTTTCTTTGTCCCCCAGAATTTTGCTTAATAGCACTCATACCAACCACTGAAAGCGTTGTGTTATAATGAACCGTTGTTACCTGTTTCCCCAGTACCTATGAACGCAGTAAGGACAGAGGCTAGGTCTTGTTCAGCATTATATCCCTAAAGCCTAACACAGTGCCCGGTTTTCTGAGAAGCCACCAATATATGAATGAAGGAAACTTTGGTTCCTTCACCGTCTTCCTTACTTCATCCCTTGACAAAAACTGTTATGTCCAATAGATGGGGAAAGTTAAAGTAAAGTGTCTGGATTGGTATAATGTAGTCTGCAGTGTCTCAACCTATTTATAACAGGATTATTAGTCTCTGCCCCCAAGTAACCTTTCTACCAATTCCATTACACTCAATTTCCTTTTGAAATTACTTATAGCTTCTGCACAACAGACTGCTTTTACTCTCATTCATTCATTTACTCAGCAGTATTTACCAAATGCCTGCTTTGTGTTAGTCATCGGTTTGGGGATAAGACAGTGAACAGAAGTCTTTCCCTTGTGTCCTTGCAGAGGGAGTCAAATTATAAACACAATGATTAGTAAAATATAGAGTATGTTAGATGGTGATAAGCCCTATGAAGAAAAAACAAGGAACTAGGGCAGGGAGTGCTGGAGGTGGTCAGAACACAATTTTAAATAGAGTGACAGGGAAAGCCTCACCGACATGGTGACAACCAGAAGAGGTAAGGGAGATATGTGCACATCTTAGAAAAAAGTGTTCAGGGAGAGGGAACATAAGTGCAAAGACTCTGATGTGAAAGCACCTGGTGTGTGAAAGGGAAAATCAGGAGGCCAGGGTTGTTGGAACAGAATGAGCGAGGAGGGGGTGATCAAGGAAGGCAGGGGATGATGTTATCAAGAGAAATAATGCAGATCGGTAAGGCACTGAACTTGTCTGACTTTGGCTTTTTAATCAGAGAAAACTGAGAAGCTTCTGGGGTGCCTGGGTGGCTCAGTCAGTTCAACGTCCGACTGTTGATTTCAGCTCAGGTCATGATCTCAGAGTTCGTGGGTTTGAGCCCTGGGTTGGGCTCTGCGCTGACAATTCAGAGCCTGCTTGGGATTCTATCTCTCTCCTCCCTCTTTGCCCCTCCCCTGCTCGTATTTTCCCCCTCTCTCTCTCTCTCTCTCAAAATAAATAAATGAACTTAAAAGAAAAAAGGAAATTGAGAAGCTTCTGGAAGGATTTAACAAACAACACAGGACGACAGTCTCACTATTGGAGGGTGGGAAGGCACAGCCACATGCATTATTCTGCAGCTAAGAAAATCAGTTGCTTAGCTCCACAGAGGGAGGCTTTATTTAATTAGTATTTGGGTCTCATATCAAGTTGCTCTGTTTCCTTCTAACAAAGCTCAATGCATTTAATTCTTATGAAATATTTTAGCTCACATGTCAGTCACCTACTTTTTAATATAAGGGTGGTGGCATACAAGTGGAAATGGAAAACACAGAGTTTCTAATGATGTGTAACTTGGTAGAGGGATTAGAAGCTGTCTTGTAAAGATATGGAGTGTCTAATGTTTCACTTTGTTTTTCCGGAGAGGGGACTCCATAATAGAACCACTTTTTTTTGCTCTCTCTCTCTCCCTCTCCTCTTGCAGACCTGCTGCCTGTGATTGATAGCTATTAAATTAGGTTTTACCTCCCCAGTTTGGTCTAGATTAAATACATTTATAGCACAGCAAGCCACAGAGAGACAAAGGGACAAGTGGCAATTACTTTGTCTATTTTGGTCTTCTTCATAGTTAACCATCATTTAAACATACAAAAGAGAAACGTCTGAAGCTAGGAAGAAAGGAAACGGAACAAAGCACATGGAACATCAAACACATTGAAAGCTGCCCAAATTCACAAACATAAGCTAGCACACACCCATATTTCTTTAAGGAACTGATTTCAACTGCAGAAGCAAAGGAGGAATCCTATGGAATATGTAGGCTCGCCGAGAGGGATTTGTACTCTAGTTCCATCTCCCACTGTGACAGGGGAATACCTGTCAGTCACGGCTGAGTAGAACTGAATTTGAGAAGAATTCCACTTGTCTAGTGTACTCAGCCAGGGGCCAGAGTCATGTGTTCCTGAAACAGGGAAGCCAAGATTATTACCTGAAATGAGTAGGGTCAATGTCATGCTAATAGGAGGAAGATGCTTTCCCTGTGTGAAACTGTGTTCCTTCAGAAAGAAAAAAAATAAAAAAGAAACATCTTTGCTGCAGCAAAGTATGTGTGCCTTGGTGTTTTATAAGGAAACTGAGGTCAGTCTCCACTCTTTGAAAGTCTGAATAGGAACTGTATACTCATCGCCATTCTCTCCTATCAGGCTCCCAACTCCCTCTCACCCTCTGAGGACAGCAAAGTCTAGAGGCGGGAAGACACATTTTTCATGCTGCCCAAACATCAGGAGAGCATAATGGCAAAGCACAAGAAAGGTGAGAGACTCAGGGCCTGCATTCCCAATACCTGTTAAAGCACCCTGAAAGGTAGCCGGAGGGAGGGGACACCAGACAAGGGGCTTGTGAAAAGATAAGAAAAAAACAAGAAGGGAAGCTCCATGGAGGATAATCTCTAAGGGTCTAAAATGATATTCTTCCTAGTTTTGTGGCATTAAGGAATAAGTTGGTGAAATATGGTGGCATTTCCAAGTCCTTCTCTGTTCTGTTTTGAAAAGGAGACAGAGAAGAGCTCATGATCTCCTGGAGGGACTCAGTCAGAGCTGAATCTGGTTGAAGGTCACTCTGACCCAGGTCATGTGACCTGCGACAAGAGAGGGTGCTCCGGAAAAGTTTTCCCTTAGCGCGAGAGATCATAAGTAATTGTCTGAGTTTTCTTCTTTCTTTGGAGAACAAAGTAGGGCCTTCCTACACCTATTGACAGATAATAGCAGGGTCATATACAACAATAAAGAATTCCACTTTTACTGTAGACCGCTGGTTTGAGTTGAGGCCATTGGGCCAGGGGATGCCTTTCTGAGATGGCCCCTCCTTCCCAGAAATCTGCTCCTCAGTGTGACTTAAGGTAGACATGATGGCAGCTAAACAGAAGTGAGTATTTAAAAGGAAGTAGAGGCAGGAACCAACACTCTTGAACTGTGCCTTTGGGACCTCCCTACAGAAACTGAAAAAATAGAACAAAAGAATTACTCGACAAAGCAGTAAAGAGAATATGTTTCTCGCCTTGGTTTCATTATAGGGATGATAAGTTTGAAACTGTGAATCGTCTGTGATTGATCTATATCTACAAATAGACATGTATGTACACACACACACACACACACACACACACTAACACAAACAAGACTTTTGGATCAGCGATCAGAGTGTTTATTCACTCACAGAGCAGCTTATGTGAGTTCTTCACTCCGAACATGATACAGTGAGAGTCTGGTGTGCCCTGTGTATACACTGGGGTTTGTATCATAGGAAAGGATGCCCAGAGTTATGAAACTTGGACCTTATGCAGGATGGCTTTCCCATATGTTCCTCTGTCCTTTTGAAGAGATCAAAACGGACATTTGCTCCATGATATAAAAGCTTCCATTTGGGGAGTGGAGGGGGGTGCTATATATTAACATCCTGGGATGTAATCAAATGTCTCCAGGGCAGATCAGAGTTTCTCTCTCTCTGAGGTCTCTACCTTGAGAGTTGCTACTCAATCATCTTTCAACCCAAGTGCCAGTGTTCTTTGCTCAGAAAGCCCCAACCACGCAGACACATGAGACTATTCATGGAGAGCTATTTCTCCACAAGAGTAGAGATAATAGTAATTCTTTTCCTCATAGTATGGTTGGAAGCTAGAATGAGATTGCTCAGAGATAGAGAGAAAGAAGCAAAGGCAAACAAGGCCAAGACAGGAAAGAGAGCAAGCCAGGGCTCACTCGCCTCAACTCCTCGGAGGGCTACAGGGTCTCCCACCAGGGAGTTTTCACCTGCCCTCCAGCATGCACTATTCCCAGAATTTGAATCCAGGCTGGCGTATCCTTCTGATGAACTTGTCATTCCACCTGTTTTCCCCAGTAGGAGACAGAAACTTACTCACAATTGCATTCTCAGCAGTAGCACCAAGCACAGTATCTGGAATGTGAAATGTGTGGAAAAATTGATCGAGCATATTATCTCCTTCCATTCCAAGAAATAGCTTCCTAGACACTTTCATAGAGCGTATTCCTGATTTCCAGCATGTAACACATACACAAAGGCAATGATGATGATGATGATGATGATGATGATGATGATGATGATTTGGGTGGAACAAAATGGAGAGTATAAGAGCACAACCAGATGGTTATATTGAGTCAGAGAGGCTTGAATCTAATACCATCTTTGTCATGAAGTTATTTGATTTTAGAGGTCTGTGTTTGCTCACCTAAGTAGTAGAAATAATAATAATAATATCTATTGTATCTAATAAAATAATAACTATCTCGGAATAACTAAATACAATCACGTGTGCACAATACGTAGCATAGTGTCTAGCACCTAGCAGGGCTTAAAAATGATTAGCTATTGTTATTTATCATGACTGTCCTTTTAAAAAGGATATAAAACATAGGAGGACAAGCAAGCAAAGGAAGGGGAAAAATTGAATTTTTAAATTTTATTCTATTTGGCTTTGCTTCTCGCCAAGTTGCCATTATCACCAATCCAGGAAGAGATGAGATGCGCAGAAGAGATTTAGGAAAAGCTTATGACACCAAGTCCCCCAAATGAATCCTAGTAGATGCAGAAATTGCACTGCCTCGCTGTTAGATTTGGGCAGAGATGGTTGGATAATTACAGAGGAGCTGTAACTTTGATTTTCCTTCTGCATTTGCACAGAGGTCATTCCAACATCAAAACTAATTACAAGCACAGAAGTTTCACTTGTAGCTTTGACACTGCGCAGGAGCTGGGTCAGACCTGTCGCTAGTCCTGTAGCCTCACTTTTGTCTATTTGTAAGAGTGACCCTATGTGACCCCAAGAAGCAGACAGACAATGTATACCTAATTGTCAGGGCCCCAAGTTCCATCGAGAGAAACATAACAAAATATTATCATAATCAAGGAACACATTGTACCAGATATCTGGGGATTTATTTTTTCAATTTAACTGTAAAAATGAAATTAAATGGGCTAAATGTATCTTATTTAAATCTTTTATCTCTATATTTCCACCCTTCCCTAGGCCACCATGCCATCATCATCATCATCATCATCCTGCTCCATATAGATTTTCCTCGTTATGGTCTTGTTCTAGTCCATGCCTCTAAGAGGTCTGTTCTACGAAGGAATCTGTGGCATATACATCAGTGAAAGTCAGTATCTTATTGAAAAGCCTTCAATACCTCCCATTATGGAGATCCAAAATCCTTTATACGCCTTAGGAGGTCTTACAGTTCCTGGCCTGGTTTCTCTTTAGTATCCTTTATTCTTCCCTGACACTCTACCCTCTAACTATCACACACATCTTTCATTTTTCCTTGTTTCCCCTCTGGAATATGTAATTCCTCTTTAAGTGGAATGACTGCTATTCAATATGAAGACTTTAACTTAGAGCTTAGGTGTCTTTTTCTCTGAGAAGACATTCTTCATTCTAGAGCAATGCAGGACCTACCCAAACTGCTACTCCTTCTGGTGGAATCTATATCCCCTCTATCATATTTCCCTTTACATGACATCACTTACATAGCATCTGGAGTCTCTAACAGACTGTGTGACAGTATCAATTCTTTTGCAAATAGAAGTGTCCCCTCTATTTAACGAGAGGTATCCTTTTGCTATAGGTAAGATTAGAAGGAATGACAGGAAAAAGGAAACATGTTTAGTTTTTGGCTTCCTATGAGCTATGAAGTTCATAGCCTGAACATAATCACAAAAGTCAAAGCATTGAAATTATGGGAAGGGATTCTTTTTAATTCTAAAGTATCTGTAGTCTACTTTTACAATAGTGTTTTATTACATAAATAAAAAGTTAGACAGACATACCCTGACTTATTTAAGAGAAGGTTCCATAAGTCGAAAAGAGGACTTAGACAGCCTTCTGCTATCAAGAGAAAGATACATGTAAGAGAGATGGGAGGTTAGATGTTCACTCTGCCCTCTTGGGGGGTGATGCTTTAAGTGAGAACAATGTAAGTTCACTTATCTAAGATGCAGTTTCTAAATTTTCACTTTGCTCTACTTACAGAAACCGTGTCCTTATAGCTCATTTTTGTGTATGTAATACAGAAAAAGATGCCCTGTAAACATGTTGAATGAAAAGGTAAAGAAAAAATGCTAATTAGGAAAGAGCAATTTAGTGATTAATTTCTAACATGTTTCCTATTTCCCACAATCACTATTTCAGCCCCTCCTATTTCCGTATGCTGAGTCCGGGACACATTCTTCAACCTAGTTGATTTTTTATTTTTTGTAATTTTACAGAGTTGTTGATGTCAGAGATGATGTGTTTCCACCAAAATCTATGGGGAGAAAAGCACCCTAACAGCAAGGGTACTTCATGGGAATGTACATCATCCTGTATTTGAGCCATGTTATCTATGAGATGTCTTTTTTCACTCAGTGATGAAAGGTAAAAGGATGGAACAGTGGCAAAGGGAAGTGAAAAAGCATATTTAACTTTTTACCACTAAATGAACAAGGTCTCTACATTTGGACTCTATAGTGTATTATAACACATATTTAGTGAAAATAGCGAAGGAAGTTTCCTTTTTCTTTAGAACCATTTTACAACACTCCTACTAAATATATACCTAAGATTCTTAAAATTTAAGAGAGAGGCAAATTCAAGCAGTAAAAAGTAGAACTTAGGATATCACAGGAAGTTCTTCATGTCTCCTCTGATGTATCATATCAAATTAGTAAACATTAATCAAATGTCTTACAGATAGAATATGCTCAGTGCCACATACTGGGAGAGGGATAGACGTCTGGGTAGAACAGATTCTGCCCCCAAATGTACATAGATTAATTTACTTTTTATTTTATAATGACTTTTCACAAATCCCCTGCCCCTCACCACAAAGTTCTTTTTGGAAAAAGGAAAGGGAAGAAATTTATTGAGTGAGACAGATGAATAATAAAAAGATGGAGGAGGAGATATTGGAAGTGAGGTGTGAAAACCCAGGAAGGCTGAAGGAAACAGAATGTTCTTCAAAAATCTATTTTTGCTTGACCTTTGAAAAACTCTGGTTGTATCTAGTCTTTTTTCCATTTTGATTTACCCCTTTTCAATTATTAATGAAATAAAATAATGAGGCATAAAATACTATCTTTCTCTAACATAACTTAAAGTTCAATATTGTAGAATTAACAAATAGCTAATTTTCCCAAGTAATTTTATCTCAAGTACTTTCCACTAAATATTTTGACTTGTCAAGAGACAATTAAAAACAGTCTGTGATACTAACACTATAGTCTCTCATTTTTCTTAACATGAGTTGGAAAACATTACAACTTAACTCCCCCTCATCTTTTTACACTTCATATCTGAAATGAAATATTTGTTAAGTGTGTATGCAAATTAAGTGCGAAGAATTTAACTAAAGGTAATATTTTAAAGAATGAATTATGAATGAATAAAATAAACATTTGGAAGATTTTTCTGTATATTTGGATTATACATACAATATGACATTTATATATTATATTTTATATTATATATCATTAATAATTTTTTCAGATGTTATGATAACATACATTACTTAAAAAAAAGAAATTCTTCAGAGTTTTAAACACGTTTGCTTTCAATGCTGCATTACATGCTAGCATATATTAGAAAGCAATCTGCGGGAATATTATTCAACAATAAAAGGAACAAAACATTAACATGGGCTATAGCATGGAAGAACCTCAAAAACATCACACTAAGTAAAATAAACAGACACAGAAGATGATGTATTGCGTGTTCTAATGTATATGGAATCTCTACAACAGGAAAAGACATAGACACAGAAAGTATTTTAGTGACTGCCAATGCCCAAGTTTGGAGATAAGAGGGACAGCAAATGGGCAGGAGGGATCTTTGGGGTGTGATGGAAACATTCTAAAATCAGATGGTTGTAATGGACGCACACCTCTGTAAATTTAATGAAAATCATTGAAGTGTATACGTAAAATGAGTTATTTTTATAATTTGTAAGTTGCACTTTAATAAGCTATTTTAAAAATCTGTACTTTCACTCTTCGATGAAGAAACATTTAGACTACACAGAAAGAAGAAGAATATAAAATAACAGGATTTTGGAAATCTGGAAACATTCATTCTTATGCTGTTATTCCTCTAGAACACATTTTTTTTTTAATCTGAATTTCCCATGAACAGTTAAACATGTAACTCTCTTTGGTTAACATGTAGAAAAACATCCTTTGATAAAGAGAAGGAATCAACACTAAATATGCCTTACGGCATGAATTAGGTTTATTTTCTTCAAAATCCAAACTGCTTTTAAAGAAACATTTTAATTAAGCATGATACACTATATCAAATCACACCCCCAATACCTTTCACACCAATCATTATCTTTCTGTTCTCACAAAATGTATTTAAGTGAGTCTGAAGGCAGATCAACTAAAAAATGCTTATTAATTAATTTATTTATTTTTCCCCTGCATTTTTGGAAAACGCTTATTTAGGAGTCTAAACAAGAAAAGTGGGCCTCAACATAGGAACTTTAGGCTAGGAAACGAGTATGTCTATGAGGAAACTTTAGGTAAAGTTATAATTTATTTTCTTTAGGAATAGTCATACTTAGCATGTATTTAACAAATATTTATTGAGCATCTACTATGGGCTATGTAATGGTTTAAGGATAAAACACTAAATCTTGGGATAAAACTGAAAAAAAAAATCAATTTTAAGACTTTCATTTTCAATCCAATACTTCCAAATCTTTATTCGGGTAATGTTTCATAGTTTTTTACATTGTGTTATAGGTGATTTAAAAATGGATGGTGCCCACGCCTTGGAAAGGCTAATGAAGACAAGCACAGCCTTCCTTATACTGTGCCTCCTCTATGGTGAGCTCAAAAGTAGAGGGAACTATGAAGTGATCATAATAGTTAGGACTTCTAGGGGATTCACTGCAGGGAAACAGGCTTAGTCTTTAGCTAAGGCCTAAACTTTGAGAGTAACTCAGAGTGGTCTGACTGAGAAGAATTGGTTCTCAGATCCGGGGTTCATAAAACCTACCTGCAGACTCATTAAAGTGAAGATTCTCAGGCCTAAAAATCCTGAGGCATGTGATTGGAGGAATAGGAGTAGTACTTTAGGATTATAAGGAATTGGAAGAAATTGAATCTCCTAGGAGTGGATGGGAGCTAGGTTTTAACATTATATCTATGGATAAAAATTATCCAGGTACTGCAGAAACTAGAGAACACTTTTTTTTTTTTAATGTTCATTTATTTATCTGAGAGAGAGACAGAGAGCACAAGCAAGGGAGGAGCAGAGAGAGACAGATAGGGAGACAGAATCCTAAACTGGCTCTGAGCTGTCAGTGCAGGAGCCCAATGCGGGACTTGATCCCATGAAGCGCGAGATCATGACCTGAGTTGAAATCAAGAATCAGATGTAGGACAGCATTTTCAATAAAGAATTAGCTTGTCCTCTTTTTCAAAGTTCTTAAGGAAACTTATTGGCAGGCATTAACTGGCAGTCAACATGAATTCTCCTTCTAACAGAAACATAAAACAAGGTAAGGACTGACTGCTGTCTTTGTTTCCAGGGAAAATGAGGCAACATGTTTGAGCAACAATGGATATGGTAACCCAGAAGGAGGAACCGGTGCTGGGATGTATCTGAGAGGGCCTTTATACAGGTAGGGGTCAGACAAATGGATGGCAAATGGAACTATTATTACAAGTGAAGAGCTGACTCTATTATTTTCTCATGCTGCTAGCTGTGGATCAGACAAGCACATTATATTGTCATTTTTAAAGGAAACACACTGAAGGGTTCCGAGCTTATTTGTATACTCTCCCTTGGAAATGTAATATCCTACATTGCCAGCAACATAATTGTACAAATGTAGACATCAGGCCTGACACTGATGAGAAGCCACAGTGAGAGGAGCCAGAAAAATCAACCAAAATAAAAGAAAAGCTGATATTTTTCCATAAGAAGAATTCATATAACTTGTGTGTACTTTGACCAGCATTAAAATCAGTCTTTATCCTCAAAAACCACTACAGCTGACATGAAAACATGTGGCCCACAGTCATGCTTGGTGGAGAGGAGGAAGCTTTCATGGAATCCACAATAGTTTTTAGACTACAAATGGGAGCCCCATAGAAATAACTCAAATTGACCAGTGGTATGCTTTCTGGCTAATTTGCCAAGATGAAAGGTGACACCCTATGGTAGAAATGGTCAGAAATAGGCGCATATTTTTCGGGTATAAATTTAAGCTCAGTTAAATCTCTAAAACAAGGAGAGTAGACTAGAATCATCTCTCAGATCTCTTTAATTTGGGCCATCTATAATTCTAGAAGTTTATTTTCTTAACTCCCAAACTGAAAAGTGTAATATTTTTAAAACCCCCATCCCTTATTATCTGATCATCTACTCTTACTGAAACAATGCTTCTAACTTTTCCAATCCAGCTGCCTCCAAAGTAACATTAGCTATGCCTTTTTCAGCTCCAATCTGTCCTTCAATCCGGTATATATTCTGCATCCGTTATCAGTCCCTGTGAGGATGAGAAAGGAACTTCCATTGGAAGGAGAATTTCCACTGAGAAAATCGTCATTCCTGACAGACTTAAAATGGTTTGGTATCCCTGACAATCCTAAAACAGTATCTTGCACATAATATGTTCTCATAAGCATTTTAGAATCGATGCTCTTTTCTCTTCTGCATTTTTGTCCGTTTGCTTTTTCAATTTAGTACAATTTATTTCCCTGTTGACATATCTTTTATCCTAAGAAGCTGAAATTAAAATGGCTCCACAGTGGTCTATGCTGACATCATGTTCCATAATTACTAGCACATATTTTAATGATTTGAACAAATATTTCAAAGCGATAAAGGCTCTCTGGAATAGCTTTCCTTCAAAGGAAAGGTAAACAGAAGAGGAAAAGTGTTCAGAAACATTCTACTATGAAAAAGGAAGAGATGAGCCCAATATGAGGGAGGTGGTTCAATCACCTTCAGGGAAGCATTGCCACATACCCATTATCAACACAGCGCGATGGCGTCGAAGAAAGTGAAGAAGCCTCAGTGAAATCAATCTATTCAACATTAATTCTCAAAGTAATTTTCTGAATATCCCTCAAGTGGATGTCAGCATCATTTTGCCACCACCTATGGAAAGTATACTATGTGCCAGATATTCTTTCTTTATCTATCCTCAAAATAGCCTGTGAGGGTTAAAGGCATTACAGGTGATAACAGAAGACTAATAGGTGAGAAATCTGAGTCTCAGAGAGGATTAGTAATTCACCCAAGGTCACCTAGCCAGTTAAGTGGCTGACCTAGGATTCAAAACCTCAGGCTGAGTAAATCCAGCTCTTTACACACGATTCTACTGCTTCTAAATTGGATCATGAAATATAAGTGTGGAGCCAAAGATAAAAATAGTCACGCATTCCAAACAGATTCAAAGACTTTCAAAAGAAAGGCACTGATTTAAGATATTATGAAACGCAAACAAAGCATCTATGCAATGTAAAACATAGAATGTGATGTGCTTCTGCTGCACATTTCTTGCAAGAACAACCTCATTAGATACAAGGAGATATGAGAGATGAGGCAGATTGCTGTCAACTTGATGTGAGCCTTTCTCCAATAAAATATACTGAATTAAAGAACAGAGGAGAAGGGCCAGGGCATGCAATACATTCAAAGGAATGAAGGATAAAGAATACAGAACTGTGTAAGAAGATACAGAAGAATATAAAAAAGGACGAGGAAAAATTCAGGGAAAAGTTAAGAGTCTGCAGGACAGAAGGAAATGCTAAATTAATGCAAGAAAGTTCTCATTCAGAACATTCCAATCACCAAAAAGTAAAATCAGGAACACATAATAAATATGAAAAGGACGTGGACAAAACACTGATCTTTATAACCATGGAGTACCATCCACAATTCTCTGGTTTGCTTTGACTTTTTTTCTTCCCAGACTGAATGCTATGAATGTATACCTACCATATGACAACAATGAAATGCATTCATAAAATGTCAGTAAATGATGTTGAGACATGTATAATAAACTCAAAACTGCTCCCTACTCAAAACTACTCTAAAAGGTAATTTGCTATAGATTATGTGCTGTGTGTTTCTCAGTACCACCCACAGAAGAGTAATTATTACCAGCGAGATCTAGAAAAAGAATCAGCACTAAAATGATAAAGAATGGAAATGTCTGGGAAAGTACAGGGAGGTGACTCAAATAGGGACCATTTCTCAAGATAGATTAAGACATTGTATGAAGATACAGTCACTTGATTAAAATATTAAAGACTGAGCTACAAGCTTCTAGGATAGACTAGTGGCCACGAGCCACCACTTCTCCCATGAAATGAGAAAGACTGATAGGGAAACCTGTAGAAAAAAGAATGTGACATGTGTTTGAAGTCTTGATCATAGTGTCTTGTAAAGTGCACCTAAAACCACAACAATTAACCTTTTAACAAAATGTAATTGATAAATATGTCAGGTACTGGGGACACCATGAATAAACGCCCTGTATCTGCCATATCGCTTTCATAATCTTGTTAGGGAACAGAGATAGAATACCGATAATACATGCAAGGTGCCATATATAAAAATTCTTATAGGAGGCACAGACATCTGGAGGCAGGGATGCTATTCTCAATTTCTACTGGAGCAAACCACATTAAGAAGGCATTATGCCAGTAAGATCACATAACTCTAAACAAAGGCAGAAAAACTCCAGATTAGGTTCAAGCTGCTCAATGAATAATGACAGTCATTTCTCTCAAGAGCCAGCAAAAGTTCCCAATAAAACTTAGTCTAAGTTGCTTCTCATTCCTTGGCCATAGGAAGCATCTCAATTTAGCGAAACATAATGGTACCTGCAAAGCACTTAAATTAGAATTGATTCCACATATATTGATTCTGGGGAAGATACTGCAAATGTGTAACAGAAGTTATGATGTTTAACAGCCTTAAAGAATGCATCTATCCATAAGCACAAAACAAGGAGATACAATTTTATTGAGTCTTCACTATCACTATTCAAACTGTCATTTGGGAAAAATCCCAGTACCAATGGTGAAATAACAGACTTTCTGCATTGTGCTTACAAATGCTACTCAGGAAATGGAAAATCAAAAGTTAGACATGAAGTCCCTGGAGAAAATAATTTAGGAAGGCAAATAGGTGTGTAATCAATAGCTCCATCAATGTATACCAGCAACCTTGAGAAAAGCAAACAAATGAAACTCCAAGACCAAAGCAAGGCATTTAAGGATGGCATCCCACAAATAGAAGGTTACGTGGGCTACATCAAATAATTGAACCACAGTCATAAACAGGATGATTTTTTCTTTCACTAGGGAAATTTTCGTTCCATTCTGAGTTCATGTCTCACAACCCAAGACTAAGTTTCAGGTCGCAATTCTGGAACAAGTCTGGACCTTCTGCAAAGGAGGCAGAAGAATCTCTAGATCAATAGCTCCAAGGCTTAGCAGTCTCTAAAATCTCACTGACACCTCAAATTCAACCTTTGGGTGGGAGACTAACTTACTGATCCCAGTTCTTCATCCCTCTGTAATAAAACTGTACGTCCATATACTGTCTGATGGGGGTTGGAACAGAATTCACTATGCGATGCTATATGATGTGCTTTGGTCAACAGGATATCAGAAGACCTGATGTAAGCAAAAGTTTGAAATGTGCATATACAATTGAGATTTCTCTGTTATTTAGTGTTCTGGAAACTGGACTCCAGAACAAAAAATCATGGAACATATCTAAACCAAAATTCCATCTTTAGCTAAGCCTAGCTGACCCACAGCATGAGATATATAGGTGAGCTGTCTTAGATCAGGCAAAATGAGTGTGCAAGAGATGCTCTTATAAGCATTGTACTGTGGAGTTATTTCTTGGCATTACTATGGCAATAGCTGACTGAGACACTTGATTCTGAGTGTTAATAATTGCTCTTTTAATGACCTTCCTCATTTGAATCAAGCCTAGCTTTCTACTCTATCTCCAATAATCAGGTTAAAGCCCTAATTTACACAATTTCCTTTCTACTCTGTGTCCCTTTGGTTGGATTTTGCTATTAGCTGTCGTACTCTCTTGATATTCTGCCTAGATGAAATCTCCCATCCACCTGCTTCAATATATAAAAATTATAAAATGATTTACATATGATAGAAATAAATGGCCATCAACACTTTATTTATTAAGAAGAAATTATAGGTCAAGCACCTTTAAATATAGGTTTAATTCTGCAAAATTGCAAAAAAAAAATGTTCCAAGGCAGATTTTATGATTGTCATTTTCTGGGCCCAATTCATTAATTCTTTATTATTGTTTATATTCCAGGCCCTCAGCTCAAAAAAGGTAAGTAACCTGCTTGAGATATTCTAGACAGTTAAATGCTAAAGCCAGGATTCAAACCCAACTGTTGCTCATTAGGCTACTCCATATCAAATATTTAAAATGGAAAGATCATGCAATTCTGAGTAATGAAAGAGACGTCGATGTTACAATTGAATAGTTCCCAAGAGATAAAAGTGTCTACTGTGCACACCTAGGAATACTGATAACATTTCTGGGCTCACCTAAAAGATCGTATGCACCATATCACTTGGCAAATATGGTCCGAGAAGCAAGGATGGGTTGGCGATTCTTGTTTAAAAAGTAATATTACTAATTGCATCTACTTTAAGAATAATGGTGAATTTTTAGTGTTTGTACATTTTTCTACTGGGAGATGGTCTTTGCTCTGCTCCTAAGGGAAAGACCCGAATAAGCCTGAAGTTAAGAGTTCGACACTGGCCCCTGGGACCACATAGAGCCGAGTTTAAATCCTGATATAACGTTTTCTAGCTTGATGAAGTTACTTCTATTCTTGAAACCTCAATTTCCTCATCTGTAAAATGAGGCTAACAGAAGTAACTACCTCATAGAGCTCTTGAGGGAATTAAATAAAAAGTGTCTTATAGGGGCACCTGGGTGGCTCAGTTGTTTGAGCTTCTGACCTCTTTGGCTCAGGTCATGATCCCGCAGTTGGTGTGCTGAGAGCTCGGACCCTGGAACCTGCTTTGGATTCTGTGTCTCCCTCTCTCTCTGCCCCTCCCCTGCTCGTGCTCATGCTCTGTCTCTGCCTCTCTCTCCCTCTCTCTCTCTCTCTCTCTCTCTCTCAAAAATAAATAAACATTAACAAACTTTAAGTGTCTTATAAAATAATTTAGCACCAGGGTAGATACATTATGGTTACCTAAGAATACATGCCATGAACTTCCATAGCATCATTGAGAATGATTTGAAATCACTCTTGTCTAAAGGAGAATGGGCCTTTCTAAGGTCAGAGAAAGGTAGGCAAACACACACATAAAAGGGGAGAAAGAAAGAGAAAGCCCAAGAAATGTAAACTGTTTTGGTAGTTGGTGTGGAAAAAATGCACACCAGGGTATGATGGAAAATACGTGGATAAGCAAATATATGCATGAGGGGACACAGAAGGTGAAGGTTCTTTGGAAGGTATAACCATGGATTACATTTCATATAAACATCCAGATGCTATTCTAGTCAGTGAGACCAGGAATGCCCTGGTTTAAAGGTGAACAGAAACAATTTAAAATTCAGCTTTTCCACTTTGTACTAGTGAGATTAATCCATGTTTTAAGCTGCTGTTTTCACCTCTTCATTGTTTATCAGGTTTGAGTCTAATTGGGCTTGATTGGAATCGTGGGAAGCCACTAATTAAAATGATTAACAATATCAATAACAGCAAAGGGAATAGAAAAGGAAGCCTCTTATTTTTAATGGGCTGAATGCTGATTCTTGCTGGCTGAATGAATAGAAGTTAATTGAGGAGTGACACTGGATAGCAAATTTCTAAAATGTCTATTTTCATGCTCTTAATAAAGGGCACATTTTCTAGAAGTGAAGAGCTATACCCAAATCACAAATACGGAGACAAGATTTTTCTTTCTTTCTCCCCCACTAGTGGAATTAAAGCCAATTCCTCACCTCCCATGTTTGCGGGGACCTTGTTATTAAGCATGTCTCTAGTAGAAGCTGTGCTTAACGCTGGTTATATTTCAGCTTTGCCATTGACCTTTAAGTTACTATAATCTGCTTTTACTTACAAATGTGGTTTCTGCAAATAGAGGTTCTGAGAGAACAGATTTTAGACACAATAGCAGGACACAATCCAGGCTCCGACAGGAAAAGGAAATGTATACACCTTGAGCTTTCCTTATTATTTATTTCGACAATGCCAGAGTTGATTAATTCTGAGACACATGTGAAATTGTATGGACAGTAGATTTCTCCACTTAAAATGTTCACCCTCTAGCTCAAAGAGGATTTCTTTCTTCATTACTGATGCCCAAACCAAGTCCTTTCTTGGAGTAGATCAACTCAATACCACGAAAATCAAATGTATCTACATTTGGATGGTCTTGTAGGTTGCTGAGAATGATACATACATAGTCAGGGCCTGGGAAATATCTGGTCCTTACTGATATTTAACCCACCATGGAGTCTGAAACAGGCACAGGAATAATTTATAAAGTATTATTTATATCTTAGAAATCTGAGGTAGTTCCTCTTCACTCTTCCGTATTTAACTTACAACTTTACATATTATTGGACATTTCTAATTGTGATTTATATAACTTTTATTTATCTCTTCTGGTTTAACAATAACCAACACTTACACAGAACACCATTGTTTCCAAAACACTTTCACAAAACCACTACCTATTTCCCTTTTCCATATCTCCTTGATTCAGGGAAAGCAAAAAAATTAAATTATTTAGACTACAGGATCTGGCATTCTGAGAACTATGCTCAGAGACATCTCTGCACTTGCTAGCAATGTGAGTTGGGGAAAATTATACCTGATCAATGCCTCATTTCCATACCTATGAAACCAGAATACGCGTGTTGTGTAACTAGTGGGATTGCCACGAAGACTTTAAAAGTAATTCTTGTAAAAATACTTAGGACATTACATGACCCAGAACAATTATGGAACTCATTAGCCACTTTACTATTCAGATGAATACACTATCTGTAAGTTCTTTCAGGGCCTGGCAGCAGGTCACATTTATGTCTGGGTCCTCAGCACCTGGCGCAGTGCCTGGTACACAGGTACTTTGCAAAGAACTGTGCCACTGTTTTATAAACTGGTGAGTCCAAGTTCTAAGCAGACCAATAGCTGTGGCCTTTGACTCCAGGTGGGATCAAGTCAGGAAACCGAATTTTCTAATTTAAGTGCAGTGTTCTTCCTACCATAGCTATATCCCCCCAACACGTTACTCTGTTTGTCTTATCCTCTGAGCGCATTAGAGCGGTAGGCAGTGGAAATTTCTCTTTGGATGCCGTTTTCTTGTGTCGGAAAAGAAAGCACGGGTTCACAGGAGGTTCCATTGGGTCTTGTTCAGGCCTTCTTTTCTTCTTTCCTGCATCTGTATTCCCTTGGCACAACTAATTTTTCAACAGCAACAACAAAAATTTAAAGCAAGACAAACTTTCTTCAAACAAAATCTTTTATGGAAGCCCACAACTAAAAAATGGTTCTAGGATTTCTCCAGGGATTTCAAAAGCAAGAACCTACCAAGCAGCTACTTTCCTTTCTCCTAAGATCCAGAGGAAGTTTTGCTGAACTTTGAGGATTCTGGTGAGCATTTGTATTTTATTTTATTTTATTTTATTTTATTTTATTTTATTTTATTTTATTTTATTTTATTTTATTTATTTTTGAAAGACAGAGACAGACAGTGAACAGGGGAGGGGCAGAGAGACAGGGAGACACAGAATCTGAAGCAGGCTCCAGGCTCTGAGCTATCATTCCAGAGCTTGAAGAGGGGCTAGAACTCACAGACTGTGAGATCATGACCTGAGCCCAAGTTGGACACTTAACCCACTGAGCCACCCAGGCGCCCCCCTGGTGAGCATTTTAAATCCACTGTCTTGGGGCCAATAATTCTGGGTGCCCCAACTTCCAGTAACTTAACTTCCTGCCATGTGCTAGAGAATTGAGTCCAGTTTTCAAAGAAGGGAAATTGAAATGCATAAATAAAGGAAGTACTGTGGATCTTCTAAACTAGTTTAACCAAATACTGATAGGGTTCCTAAGCAAGACAACAACAACAAAAAAAACAAAACAAAAGCAAAAAACTAACTCCTTTTGAAACAAAAAGGGCTGATACAGCTTTTGTTACTTTTAATCTTCTTCTAATTAAAGCTGTGTGACTAAAGTGATTAGTCAACATGAAGTCAATGGGACTTAAGCTTCTATGGCTTCTTATTTTACACATGGCCCACTGTGTGTGTGTGTTTTCTTGATTACTAGTCTGAAGGAGAGCACGGATTTTTATGTGCTTGTTAACTTAGCTCATACTAGTTAACTCAGTTTTCCAGTAATGAATTTCTCGAATCTTGTTATGATGATGAAACATTTTGCTTTTGGGATTATTAGACGGTGTTCCTTGCCAGATATTTTCAAAGCATGAGTTCATCTAAAAGTGATGTTTCTCAATCTTACACATCCGTTTGTGTAAGGAGACATGATAAGCCTGTGATGGTGCTGTGATGGTAATATTTTTCTAGAGTGAAAGTTCTCTGAGGATTCTGAATGCAATTGTACCCAATTTGCTGTTTGATATATGTACATAGAGTTAGACATCTTTATGCAATATGTTACGTAGAGATATATGATCTTTTAAAAGCTTAGGTTAAGGTCAGAATTTTATCATTTCTACAAAATATTTAGCATACTATGTGTTATAGTAATTTTTTTTCTGTGCAAAAATATGACTCGAATGTGCCTTTTTAGGGCTTTTTTTTTCTAGAATGGGTAGTTATCGTAAATGTGAGTGAGTGGTCAATGCACAATTGAGATACCAATGTTGTACAGTAAATACATAAAATCAGAATAAGATTTTGATAAAAGACCTAGATGATTATATAAAAAAACTTAGAAATTTAATCACAAAGTGTGAATGAAATACCATAAAGTAGGTATTTAAATAGTATGCACATAAAAATAAAATTAATTGACATTGAAATAGAGTTACATAATATTTTACCAATTATAGGTGTTTCACATGGTTATGCTAATCTAAATATGCAGTTGAGGCTATAATTTAGAGAACAATGTTTTGTTTTTGTTTTTTTTACATGGTTTTAGGAGAATTCCAGGGATAAAGCCAATTTATGTTAACAAATACTAGAAGTGATCAAAAGGAGAGAAAGGAGCCAATAAGATGGAAGTCTACATCCTGACCTGACCTCAACTTGCCAGTGTATCTTGTATCTTGTGGGAATGCAGGTGAATAATTCAAACCCAGGTTTATACATGTCCCACTGGACGTGAAACCTGAACATCTACATTAGTAAATCCCTTACAGTGGATTCTTACATAGAATTAACTATAGCAAAACAAATGAAACCCTGGGAATGGGTTCCATATTATTCAGATTGTGGCAGATATGGCTGGCTAACTAATTAATGCAATGTTCACTCTCAACTCTCTTCCTGGCCTGACCCCGCTAGAGAGACTATAAAACTACACATCTTCCCAGATTGCCTTGCAAGTTGGGATGGTCATGTGGTACAGTCCTGGCCAATGGGATGCAAACAGAAGTCTGCTGGATTGCAAATATAGTGCTTTGTGATAAAGGGAACTGACACGGTCAAACCTGACACTTCCTTTCTCTCTTCTTCCTGCCTTGACTTTTGATATTATGCCTGAAATTCAGGCAGTCATTTGTGAGCATGAGTGAAAGATGCTCACAAGAGATACCAAACCATGGCTAGGATGGGATTGATTCACAAAACCAAAATAAAATTACTCTCAAACTTCTTGGTATGTGAGAAACTTAAGCTCTACCTGTTTAAGGCCATGCTAATTTGGTTTTCTGTTATACATGAAGTACCTATCTAATATACTTGGTAACAGAGTATTCAATCCACAATCCACCGATTTCACTTATAAGCAAATAGCTGAATACTTTTTATTTAAAAAAAAATTAACATTCATTCATTTTTGAGAGACAGAGAGAGATAGAGTGTGGGTGGGGAAAAGGCAGAGAGAGATGGAGACACAGAATCTGAAGCAGGCTCCAAGTTCTGAGCTGTCAGCACAGAGTCCGATGTGGGGCTAGAACTCATGGAGTGCAAGATCATGACCTGAACGGAAGTCAGAAGCTTAACGGACTGAGCCACCCAGGTGCCCCTGTGATTACTTCTAACTCTAAGATACATAACCTTAGAAAATCACAGTCCATGTTCAGACTTCTCAAACACTCAAGCTAAAAAATCCAGTGAACTTGCTTATTCTCTGCCCCAATTACAAAGGAAAAATAAAAGCATTAAATTCAGAACTCTAGTTGAGACAACTAGAAGGAAATAAAGCTTCTAAATTCACTAATATCCTGCATTGTAACGTTGCAATAGTTAATAGTACAATAGAACAGTACAAGCAATAAAAGCTCATATCTAGGTAAGACATTTGGATCATAAATCTGAAATAGTAAAAGATGTGTATTGGTAAGTACAGCATTTATGTGTGTTCACTACAATTAGAATAACCTTCTCTCAGGTAACCTACTGAATAAAAGTACAGATCAATACTCCTAATGCAGAAACCACTTCAGGAAATATCAGAAGCTATCAATTGTCAACTAATTGGGAGACTGTTTTTCTAAGTGAATGGCTATAAAATTCCAATGATTCAAATCACTGTAATCATTTTATTTGTCCTATTCTCTAGAGGAATTTTAAACAAAGCCTTCAGTGATTGCTTTGTTATTTCAGATCTGCCTAGTAATTTCCCGGTGTATTGAAAGACATTCAGTGTTGACACTGGTAGGGGAAAAATTGGGCATCTGCCTGATGGAATTGCTCATTTTCAGTCTACATAATTACTCTGTATTAACACATTTGCTATTTAAACAATATCATACTTTCATTTTCTTTTGCTAATAATTAACTTGATGGGATCATACATCTCTATTCAGCTTGAATAAATATCAGAATCATTTCTATATTGTGAAAATTGTGCTAAGCCAAATGAAATGATTGGGTTTGAGCTATTTAGTGCTGTCGCATAACTCAATTGCATGACCTCCTTAAACGAAGCAAAACAAATCAAAACAAAGAGCCTAATTCCTAGAATGTATGGTAATTTATGTAATACTGGAAAAACACACACAAAAAAATCAACAGATATAAGATATTTTTTTCCCAAGACCTCAAGCACTGTTTTATATTATGAAATGTCCAATCAGTACCAAAGGCTGTCAACATAATCTTCCTTGCCCATAGTTTTGACCACATTCTTTCCTTTCTCAATCCTCCAGGGCTGCCTATCACCTTCTGTATCAAATTTAAATTATTCTCACCGCTTCAGGGCCTTCCATCTGCCCTTGTTTACAATGCCTTTCTCAATTTCCCTTCCCCTATTGTCCATTCACTGGAGTTCATCTAATTCACAGGACTTTTCATACCAAAATAGAATTGACTGAAAGAAGGATGAACTAAGAGTCAGAAAGCACAGTACTTGAGCAAATTATGTAACCTTCCTGAACCTTTTTTTTCTCCCCACCCCCAATGAAAAAAGATCAAGGGCTACTCAGAGACTTTTTCTCCCACTATATCTTTTTGTTATAACCACTCATCCTTCTATGATTACTTTCAAATCTACTGCAATTCCTCTTCATTTCAAATACTTTGTCTGATATACTAGAGACAAAGGATCTGAGGGAGAACAGCAAGGTTGGTTTCGGGATTCTGGAAAAAGATCTAATATTTATTGAATATCAAATCTACTGACTTTATGTCATTACTTCATTTAAAAAGTACCTGCAAATACCTATTGAAAAAGGTAAGATACTCAAGACTGGTCCCCTTTTTCTTTCTTCTCCTTCTCCTTCTTATTTTTATTTTAGACAGAAAGAGAGAGAGAGTGAGTGTGGGAGAGGGGCAGTGAGAGAGAAAGAGAATCATAAACAGGGCCCACACTGAGCAGAGGCTCGATGCCACCACCCTGGGATCATGACCTGAGCCAAAATCGAGAGTTGGACACTCAACCGGTGGAGCCACCCAGGCGCCCCAAGACCATCCTACTTTCTGTTGCTTACCAACTTATGTTTTATTTTTATTTCCTATATCTTTGTGCTCTTTGTCTTTAGTTTTTAAACTTTAAACCTCCCTCAAACTTTTGAATTATTGCTGAAATCAGGAAATTTCTCTCCAATAATACTTCAACTCCAGGCCTTGCCAGTGAGAGATCATACCTGACAAATTGCATTAGAAGCTACCATGGACACCTTCTTCTCCAGAGCCCGCAGAGATCCCCAGGAGTCCCTGGATACGTCTCCCTCATTAGAACTTATAGTTTATGACATCACCATTGATATCAAAAGCGCTGAGTGGCTCTTATGTCCATGTTGACATAAGAATCAACTATGCTTCAAGAATGGGGACCCATAGTCTCTGTCCTTTGTTTTTCAATAAGGCTGTTTATATTTACTGTGTCTAATTCCTTGCTTCTTGTCCTGTCTCATATTTTTATTCCAGTCTGAAACTTCTCTTAGTGACGTTGACAGTTATTGCTATGTTGCCAAATACAAGAATTAATTTCAGTTGTTATCTTATTTGGCATATCAGGAACATTAACCCATTATGACCTTCTTTCCATAGAAATCTTTGCTTATTTATCTTCCGGGAAACAACTACTTACTTTCTTCCATTCTTACTGAAAGTTCCTCTTGTTCTTCCTTGCTGATTCTTTGTCATTTCCCCACCCCTGAATTTTGGAGTACCCCCGGTTTTCTTTCATAACTCATTCTTTTTCTATCCTGGCATATTCTCTTGGTGGTCTTATCCAGACCCATAGCTTTAAGTCCATTGGTATTCTAACAACTTCCTCTCCATGTCCTGGACATTTCAGGATTCGTATCAAACTCCTCTCACATATTTAATAGGGACTACAACTTAACATGGCCACTGCTAAATTCTTGATGTTTTCCTTTAAATTAGTTTCCATTCGGTCTTCCCAATCTGAAACCTGATAATAGTTCAGTGGATTTGGATGTTACTTCTCATGTCTGTGCCTCCATTTACCATCGACAGAACGAATCGTATACGTCCTTGGCCTATTTGTAGGAGTATTGTAAGGATCAAATAAAAGCATGTGAAGACACTGACATTTTAATTGCTTTACAAATCTAAGTTACTGTTCATGAAGATATTTTATTGAGATTCTACCATGTGCCAATCACTATTCACAGTTATTTCAAAATCATGGAATACTTTGAGATTTGTAAAAGTGAGCATTCAGCACATATGCTGCTTACAGATATGAAGACAAATGGGTGGTTTTAGACACAGAGCAAAAATAACATAACAGTGATTGTAAATGGCACAAGAGAGGTGTTTCATCAAATTAAAAGAATATTCAAACATTTTGGGGATAAGGGAAATTCAAAGTCCTAATCGCAAGGAAACGGGCGAATGTTCTTAGACCTGTAATAACAGCAAGTGGTTCTTTGTCGTCTGAAGCTAGTTTTCATTCCATAGTTATTGCTTTTCCTGAGTAATGAGTAACAAGATTGCTTTCCCATCTGGCATTTTGTAGCTGAGAATAACACTAGCAGAAGGTGAAATGTCAATTGTAAGAAACAGTGGTTTATGCCATTTGTAAACTCTGATCACAGACTCAAACATCCATGCTGGCATAATATCCCAGAAAACATTCTAATGCAAGTGAATCCAACTCCATGGAGTAAAGAGATTAAATCAGAAAAAAAAATGGTGTTTTTTTTAATTTTTAGTTTTAAATTAATTTTAATTTAATTTTTAATTTTTAATTTTTAATTTAATTTTAAATTTAAATGTTTATTTATTTTTGAGACAAAAGAGACAGAGTACTAGTGGAGGAAGGGCAGAGAGAGAGCGAGACACAGAATCTGAAGCAGGCTCCAGGCTCTGAGCTGTGAGTACAGATGTGGGGCTCGAACTCATGAACAACGAGATCATGAGTTGGGCTGAAGTCTGATGCCCAACTGACTGAGTTACCCAGGTGTCCCGAAAAAAATGGTTTTGAATTCTGGTTTCACTTATAGACATATGGCATTTATCTTCTTGGTTCCTGATTTTCCTTATTTACATAATAACAACTATAATAACCCCTCTTCTGCAAAGTTGTTTGAAGAATCAGAAACATCTGAATGTCCTTTCAGTTTTAGCATACTGTAAGAAATTAGTGGTTACTGCTGTTTTTGTGGCAGGGGAGATAACTCAACAATGATCATCTTCCCCCCTCCACAATGACAAATGAAAGATTCCTTAATGAAACCACACTGCACACTGGCAAGTGTTACCAAATACATCAGTGGTGTGGTAACAGTAATCAAAAATACTAAAGGTGATCAAGGTAATTTTTACAAAAGGACATGTGAGAAAATACTGTGAAAACATCTTTGCTGGTAACAATGTACCAAGTAGCTTTCAAGGCCACTTTCAGACCCAAAGTCAAGTGAGGATTGAAGGAAAAGAAAATCATAAGAGAGCAATTCTTAGAGCATATGACTAAACTAACATTCAAGATGGTTGAGGATTCTTAGTCATTTACAAGAGTATCATTTCTGGGGAGCTTGGGTGGCTCAGTCACTTCAGTGTCTGACTTTGGCTCAGGTCATGATCTCATGGCTAGTGAGTTCGAGCCCCATGTCGGTCTCTGTACTGACAACTCAGAGCCTTGTACCTGCTTCAGCTTCTGTGTCTCCCTCTCTCTCTCTGCCCCTCCCCTGCTCATGCTCTGTCTCTCTCACTCTCTCTCTCTCTTAAAAATCAATAAAAAATATTGAAAAGAATATCATTTCTTATTGGAACTATTGTTTGCCTCCCTAACCATTTGGTTTGAACCTTAGGGGATTTAGGCACTGAGAGAATCTGTGATCATTGCACATGTTGGAAAGAAAACATAAGATTTCAAATTTTAACAATTTAAAAGAAGAAAATTAAAAAAAAAAAAGTAGAATTCTACCAAATGATGCCACTGCAATGAAAATTCAATATTTTAAATTCTGGTGTGCAGCTGAGACTCCTTACATCCAAGAGCCAGAGTACATGGAAGTGGGGAAAAGGAAGTCAGAAGCTGCCGGAAGAGGAGACTCCTAGAGACGAAATGGTAGAAATTGCTGGAAAGGGATGTATCTCTCTTACCCAAGTTGGCATTGCTTGGTGGTTGGGAGTTGGGTTCTGTCATCACACTGTCCAGTTCCTATCCTGGCTTCCATACAAATGGTCTTGGGCAACTTACTTAACCTGAATGGGGGTAACAATAGCAATACTCTCCTCACAGTTTGAACAGATGCCTGAAGCAAAAAGTGCTCAAAATGTCACCTGGCATGAAATAAATACATGAAATACCAGGTACCATTATCACAACCATGTCGACACTGCTGTAATTATCATCCTCATGGTCGTCATCAGTAGTATTATTTGTCCTGTATGTGGAATTGTTCCTTCAGAGGAAGAAAGCCAAAGCTGTTATCTCTAAGAAAAAAAAAATCCTTTTTTGTGAAGTCTTTTAAAATAGTTAATACTATGAAAGTTCCCAGTGTGAAGAGAGGCTGTATCCCTTAATGAAGGGAATGCACATTTTTCGTTCTTGTTTTAGTTAATACTAATAAACCTGCCTCATTCTGGGTATGGGCTTATTCAAGAGGAAAAATCATTTTCATAGATGAGACACTGGGGGCTACCCATAGTTTAGGTAACTTTTAGCCATCAATAAATTAGTTTCTAATGCCTTGGGGCAGTCCCTTGAGAACCACAGATTCAAAGAGAAAGGTCCTCTTGTTTAGGAAGCAGAGGTTCATTGCTTTGTAATGTGTGAGTCAGTTGTCTCATAGAGTGTGAAGGCTTGAGGGTGAAAAGTTGGGAGAAAAATTTTACAACTTCTAAAATCCCTTCCAATGCTGAGACTTCATAATTATCTGGCAGAGGATAATGGCTTAAAATTCAGGGTGAAAACTATTACAATAGGAAAACATAAGTAATAACCATTTATTGAATCTTTTATATGGAACTGGTAGATAGGTACCTAATGAACATGTCTCATTGAAATCCTCCGACAATACTAGAAGATTTCTTTTTAAACCTCATTTTACAGGTGAGGAAACTAAAGCACAGTTCAGTGACATTTTTGCACAGGAAAAAATGATGAGCAGAACTGAGGGTCCCATCCCGGATTCTCAACCTCACTCTTCCCACATTGTGAAACATTGTGAGCCCCATGTCCACACCTGTCCTGCCCTCTCCCTGCCCTTTGCTCAGGCAGCCCACTCCAGCCTCACAAAGACACCATGAGCTGAGGTGTGTCATCCACATGTCACAGGTGAGGCCACTGAGTCCATGCAGAATCCCCAGAAACCATATTTGGCATTCATTATTAGCAACACAATAAACACTGCCTTACAGCTTTTGATTTTCAGGCCACAAAGAATGTCTTCCCTAAGTGATACTTGAACATGGTACCCATCTCCTTCCAGCTGGCAAACCTTCTGCCTTTGAAGCAAGGCCCTATTTATTACTCATCTGTTGGTGAGCTTGAGAACCTTCTTTTTGTGAATGCTTCCATTTCCTCATCTGAAAAAAATGACCTCTAAGTGTTGTCATGAGGATCCACTGAGTTAAGTCATGTTAAAGTATTAGGATAATGCCTGGGACATAATTAGGACTCAAAAACATTAACTGTCGTTGTCACTGCTGGATCAGAGGATACTAGAATATATTTTCTCAACATGTGGTCCTTAAAACATTGCCTCAGAATCTCCTAGGAGAGCACACCTCAAGCATTATGCTCTTTAGTGGGTCTAGGGTGGGCCTGAGATTTTACTTTTTTCCCAGTCTCACAGTTGGAGCCTGGACCAGAGCACATGTTGAGTAGCAATGAACTAGAGTGTTTTATTAACAGCAGATTCAGGGGCCCTGCCTCACACTCTAGGAAGGAGGCCCAAGAGACTAAATGTTTAACTCACTCTCAAAGAGATTCTAAGGCACAGTAAAGCTTGAGAAAGCCGTGAGAGAAGCTTTAGTTGGTTCTATTAACATTATTTGACAGTGCAATTCACTGGAGACACAGCCTGATCGAATTCCTGATTCATCATCATGACTTCAGGGTAAAATGCTTCTGATGCTAAGACACCCTCATCCCTTTCTGTAGCAGAGGTAATGAGTCAATTTTCCAAACATAGTAAGTAGATAATCCTTCTCAATTTACTAACATAATTCACTGAATATTAAGGAGATTAGAAAAGGCATCCTTTTTGCAAACTCAACTAAGCAGTAGTTTTCTAGCACAAATATTACGGGCAATAAAGAATTCCATTCAAGGTTGACAGCTTGAGTTAACAGTTTCCATTTTATATCGATGTTCTTTTCTTCTTCCTGGTCTTTCAGTATTTTTTTTTTTTGAATACAGCACTATGCTTTTTTAAGATTCTTTTGATTCATAGGACACCTGGGTGGCTCAGTCAGTTAACTTCCAACTTTGGCTCAGGTCATGGTCTTGCAGTCCATGAGTTCAAGTCCCATGTCGGGCTCTGTGCTGACAGCTCAGAGCCTGGAGCCTGCTTCAGATTCTGTGTCTCCCTCTCTCTCTGCCCCTCCCCTGCTCATGCTCTGTCTCGCTCTCTCAAAAATAAATAAATGTTTTTTAAAAAAGATTCTTTTGATTTAATTCTGGATAGTTTAAGCTTAAAAATTTAGTTTATTGAAAAGATACAGAGGCAGGAATCCATACAAGATCTGAATAATTGGTCTCTGATTAGGACAGTGACTAGGACAGTTCATAGGGTGACCAACCACCCTAGTTTACTGGGGATTGTCCCACTTTTAGTTTTGGGGAAATTCCTCAGTCCCAGGCAAACAGGGAGAGTTGATCACCCTAGCAGAGACCTTGCAGTAGGGTTTTTATGTATCAATCAAGGTGAGTCTGATTCAATTGCTCCCATTCTTTGTCTTTCTCCAAATTGGAATGGCTTGGGTCAGGCGTGTCTATTCCTGGCCCAGTCAACAACAGGCAAGGAACAAATTGTGTCATCACCACCCCCACTCAGTGGTAAGTGCCCACTCTTGTGAAATAGAGATCAATTCCCAGAGAAGACAGGATCCAAGCAATGACCCCAAAGGGTATCTATTGTAATCTCTCAGAAAGTGTCTCTGACTGCCTTATAAATTCAACTTTGCTTTGCTTTTACAAATGTACTAGGGAGGCACAATCCACTCAAATCAGCCATGCTCCCCTAGATCACAGGACAGAGCTTAATTGTGATAGAAACAACTAAAATGTGACTGAAATCCACTGAGCACTTACCCTGTGAAACTAATTGATAGATGGATAGATAGGTAGGTAGATAATTTATCAAAGAACCCACTGATGGAGGTTCTATTGCATTTATTTAATGTTTAAGGAAGCTTATATTTCCTTCCTCTTCAAGTGGACAAATGAATCAAGATTTTTGATCTCTAAGACAACTATCTGTCCACAATAGCCTTTTCTTTCTTATCCTCCCATCCTCCCCTTTTCCTTCGTGCTCTCTGCCTCTCTCTCCATATATAGCCATATGTATACGATAGTCTTATAGACATCATCTTATAGATAGACTCCTGTTGGGGTAATTGTGTACCCTTCCCACTTGGATTTTCTGTATAAGGTTCATAGAAAATAAATGAATGGCTAAGTTGCACATTTATTAAGTGAAAAATTTTTGACTCTGCAGACTAAACCCAAATCTTTTGTTTATACATCTTTTCCTCTGTCATATCACTCCATCTGACTTGAACGCTTTATTATCTGCTGGTTAACACAGAGAGAAGAAACTGACCTTGTTTTTATATCTGCAATAATGGTGATAGAATTTCTTTAGTGCTTTCTCTGGGTAAGGCATTTGCTGAGCACTTTGTATGGTATTACAGTGAAATAAAGTAACTTAATCACAAGGACATTAAGTAGTTTCCCTAAACCCATTCAGGAAAAAAAAAAAAGCAAAAAAAAGGCCGGGGGTGGGGGTGGGGGGGTGGGGGATGGGTAGCAGAGCCAACATTTGAATCTAGATCCATCTGCCCCCCCAAAATTTCATCTTTCCAGTTTGCCAAACTATCTCTTTGCAGTAGAATCAAGATTTGCTTACATATCCTCTGAGTCTGAGCAAGTCTGGATGATGGCACATTATTTCTCTATATTGAAATAACTTTTCTTTGTTATGCTGTTACTCATATTTATAAGTACAATTATGCCATACACCTTGGCTCAATCGTTATATCAATCTACTACTCACTTGTATAGGTTTTTTTTTTAATTTTATATTTCTTTAAATCAACTCACTCTTGACAATTACATCTTGTCCTAGTAATAATATCCATAAAACCATAGATGTGATGCACTTGTGACATAGTTTCTAAAACACATTAAAATAAATACAGGTTCAGATTGCTAAACATTATAAAAAATGGTCATTTTCCTACTATACAGTTTTCTCTATCAACTTTGCTAAAAGTTGATTTCTTCTTTTCTGTAATGTCACTTTGTAAATCCAAATAAATTTAAAGAAGGGAGTTCAGTAGACTCTTGGTCTGGGGAAATGCTACATTCACTACTTTCATTTTGTGAGTCATTCTTAGGATGTGTTTGAATCAACTTCCAAGAGAAGCAGATAAGCTCAGTGAGCCTTTTTTGTGGGGTAAGCTAGCCCCATCCAGCCCCTCCAGCTCCATGTAAATTTGCTCTTCTTTGATTATTGCCAGGTAGCTCTCCTTATGCCCACACACCCGGAGCTGTTTTTCCATTAGAGTCATATTTAGTTCACTTTACAGGATGAAGTATAGACTACGATGCTATTTGTGAATTTGCAGATCCCCAAAGATCTCAAGATGTGCTGTTCAAGAACTCCAAGGAATACCTCTTCATAATACACCCCTTGCTCACTCAGGATCTGAGCTGTCTTGAGCTTTTTTCAACATCTTCTCCTCTGCTGGAACACTTCAAATGAGTCAAATTCTGAATCTGGTGATTTTTCGTGGCCTTGGCACGTACCCTCTTCAGCTGTGTGAAAAACCATCCTATGTATTGTATCTAAATTGCATTCTTGCTCTCCTTCCATTTTACTATGTCTGCTTTCTAAAAGACATCTTTAATTTAGCGGAGGCTAGGCTCCTTTCTTTGCTTCCATCTTCATTTCCCATTGAATGAATCAGGACTCAGCTTATGATCCCTTGTTATGTGGTGCCGCTTCTCCTGGACCGCCCCTAGCAGCCTCACAGAGCTCTGGGCTGTATTCCATGATCTCTTTTAATTCCTTGTTGGCAGCTTGCTGGCCCTTTCTCTTTACCTTCCTGCCAGGCTTACTGCCTTTTAGCAGGCCAGCTATGTTTTGTTTTTTTTTTTCAGAATTTTTCCAAAATGAGATACGAAAAAAAAAAAAATCAAATCTCCAGCTCCCAATTCTCAATGAGAAATTTTCTCAGATAATCCTTCACCATCATTTACTATCTCAATTCCTCATCTTCTGAGCTTCTCCCTCCATAAAAAGAACTCCCTAAGACAGTAAAAAATGGCTTCATCTTATAAGAAAGTTCTTCTGGTCTTGGGGAGCCATGGGGCTAAAAAAAACCAGTGGCGTGTAACAATGCAAAACGAGTTCATTCATGCAAACAAAATCACACTACCTGGCCAGCATAGCTCCTTCCTGTAAACCTGCCTCTTGTAGAGAGTAAAGGCAGATGGAAATGCTGGGGTATGCAGAGCTGGCATATGGCAGCCCCAGAATAAGGTTAATCAAAAGCAAATACCAAAATCATCTGCTATAGAGGCTTGGTGGGCATATGCTTCTTCACTGCTATCTGGAAAAAGAGGATATCTTCTTAAATATGACAATCTCTGAACCACATATAGACCCAAAAATGAAAGAATCAATATGCAGGTTGTCAATTCTTGCTTAACTGTCTCAGTAGGCTTTTCCCTAAGTTCTGTCCTCTATCTTATTTCCATGAATCCATCCTACATGCTGAGGCCACAGTGATCCTCTATGTAAATCTGACCACGTCTATGTCCTGCCTAAAACCTTCCTTCCACCTATGATCTAGAACAGTGGGTACTTTACAAAAGTTTCAGCTTATTGGCAAGAAGTGTTACATGAAAAAGGGAAGTGTGTGTGCTTCAATCACATGGCCATGCCGACATGCCTCACAGTAAGTCCATGATCACTTCTAAGAGAGCCCTCAGTGCTGCCTGGCCACCAAGCACATTATTCACATTCACCACCACCCCCCCAACTCCCTGGCCAACTGGCTCATGTTAACTCTCATTTCAGGTTTCTTATACTTGTCCTTTTCTCCTTCTCAGCTTAAACTCTCCTGAGAAAAGAGAAGCAATCAAAAAGGAAGCCCCTCTGGCTTCCGCCACCACAGCTGTTCACCTACCTTCATCTATGCTCAGATTCCTCTCTCCTTTCCGAAACTGCTCTTAGTAAGACCAGTCTCTACAGCTATGTACAAGACTCTATTTCCTCTCACCCACTTGATGGTGTTCCTCTCTCCCCCCACCGAAAGCATTACATTTTTCATCAACATACAAACATGCAAACATACAAACTCTTCTCATAACCACCAACCACCACCACCATCATCGATTACCATCATCATCACCATCATCACTTCACTTATTCTCATGTCCCCTCCAGCTACTGCCCCAAACTCCTCAAAAGAGTTTTTGTGGTCTCTCTCTTTGATTCCATTACTCCATATCCCTCTTAAACATACTTCGACCAGGCTTTCACCTCCACCGTCACTAAAACTTTTCTTGTTAAAGTCACCAGTGATGTTCTCTTTGCTAAATCCCAGCAGTGTTTCTCAATCTTATGCTTACTTGACCATCAGCAGTATTTAATAAGGTTGAACACCCTGTCCTCCTAGAAATACATCCCTTACTTGATTTCCATGACACCAAACTATATTAGTTTTCCTGTTTCCTCTGCAGATGATCTTCCTGTCTTATTTGGTCTTTCTTCTTATCTGTACAAGCTCTGTGCCCCAGGGATCAGACTTTGGACTTCTTTGTCTACATTCACTGCCTTAGGGGTCTTATCTAGTTTGTTGGCTTTAAATACCCTGTAAGTGCTGATAACTCCCCAAGGTAGATCTTCACCTCTTGCTCCCCAGTCTCACATATCCAATCCAACCACCTACTTGGCATCTCTGCCAGAATGTCTACTAGGCATCTCAAACTCATCACTTTCAAAACTGAACTCCTGATACTCACACTCCCAAATCTCCTCCTCCTTGAGCTTTCTCCCATTTCAGTATAGGTGAATTCTAATTGCTGAGGTCAACCACTTTAGTAGCATCATTTCCCTGTCTTCTTACATGCTCCACATCCAGTCTATGAGCTAATCCTGTCAGAAGTACCGGAAAAGTACATTCAGAATCTAACTACTTTCGCCACCCCAGTACTTTCACTTGATTCTGAGCCTTGTCCACTGCAAGCTTGAATTACTGAAATAACTTTTCCTGCTGGTCTCCCTGATTAAAGCTGTGTCTCCTTTAATCTCTTCTCTGAAGCAGAGCCAGGGTGGTCCAGTGCAAACACAAGTCCGATGATACAAGTCCTCTGATCCAATCCTCCAATGGCTTTTGATGCTATTCAGGGTAAAAGCCAAAACCTGACAAAGATCTACCAGGCTTTGCACAGTCTGGTTCCCTCCTACCTCTCTTTCTTTCTTATTTCTCTTCTCTCCACTCATTCCGTTCTAGCTCTCACTCACATTTACAGGCATCCTCCTGCCTCAGGGGACTTGCATATATCACTCTCTCTGGCTGATCACTCTTCCTCCCAGCCCACATCTGCATGGTTTGCTGTCTCACCTTTGTTTTTTACCTAAATAACATCTTTTCAGTGAAAACCTTTAACTCCTATATCCCTTGTTGGACCTCACTGGTCACCCCAGCACTTACCAGTATGTAATTAGCTCGAATCTTCCTGAGTTATTCAGTTTTTTTGTCAGTCTCCTCCTCTGAGACACAAGGTAAATGAGAACAGGGACTTTTGTCTGTATCCTCAGTGCATGGAACATTGCTGGGCAAACAGTAGGCGCTCAACAAACATTTGATCAATGAAAGATGAAATGAACGCATTCATGAATAAAGAAAGGAACATTTTGTAAATTTAGGCCAGTTTAAGCAAATTTATTTACTGCAAGATTTTCTTAAGGCTCTTTAATTTTATAGTGCAGGTTACACATCTCCTGGGGGAGGATGAGGGAGATAAAATACCCAATGTACCCCATACACATTTGGTCACTGTGATGTGAGGGCATTTTCTGAAATGTGTTGTTTATACCTCTGATACTCAAAATGTAGTCTGTGAAGCACGACTAGTTCACAAATCATTTATTACTTGTCTGCAATGAGAAAAATACAGAAATTGAGACTAAATATTTAGAAAATTTTACAGCAGCTTGATGCTGCTGCCAAGAGCCACTCTCAGCGGGCTTGTGTTTTACTTTTTTCTCATTTCATCTTTCTAGTAATTCATTATTATGTTTTTAAAAGGTATCAGTTCATGACTGATTAAAATTAATCAGTATTAAAATCAATAATAAAAAATCCTGTCCTTACCCCCAGATAGTTCAAGAAACAACTCCTTGAAGAACATTTTGGTTGGAGAACGTGCGTTGAAATCCAAAAGTATAAAAGAGCACTGCCTCACTTCTAGGCCACTAAACTGCCATTTCTCCAGTTGCGACCTGTAATGTCAACAGAGTCAGCTTGCTCGTCTGTGTGTAACATCAATCCACGCTGTTCAACTGCCTGATAAGCCTTTGTCCGCCGCACCTGCTGGTGCACTTTAATTTATCCTCCAAAATTCAGTTCCTAAGGGTCAGGGTTCAGTGCAGAAACCTCAGATTCCTCCCTACAGACTTGGGTTGTCTCCCTGTACTCCCACAGCAATCTGGTAGGCTTGTCCCAAAACTGATGCCTCTCTCTTTACCACAAACATGTATTGACCGCTGATAGTATGTGAAGACCTATAGTCTCACTGGCAGATGTGAATAAGTCCAAATTCTTGCCCTTGGGAGTTCACTCTCTAGCGAACACGACACCTACTAAATAATTATTTGGAATGTATTTTTTAAACAGATTTATTAAGATATAATTCACATACCATATAATTCACCTGTGCAATTAAGTGGCTTTTAATGTGCTCACAGAGTTGTGTAACCATCATCACAATCAATTTTAGAGCATTTTCATTATCTCCCTAAATCCTATACCCACTACCAATAGCTTTCCTTTCCCGCTCACCTCACACTTGTCCCTGGGGAACCCCTGGTATATTCTGTCTCTATTATAGAGAAGCCTGTTCTTGATATTCCTATAAATTGAAATGTACAATATGTGATCTTTGCTGCTTGGCTTCTTCCACCTGGAATAATGTTTTTTCAAGTTTCAACCACCCTGTAGCATTTACTTTTTATTCCTTTTTATTGTCAACTAATAATCGATTGAATGGGTATGCCATATTTTACTTATTCATTCATCAGATGACCAATATTTAGTTTGTTTCCATGTTTTGGCTATTAGAAACAATACCGATATAAACATTTATATACAAGTTTCTGCACCATAATATACTCTCATTTCTCTTGAGCATGTATCTAGGAGGGAAGTGCTGAGTCATACAATGTCATCAGTTGAACTATGGCCCCCAAAATATATGTCTATGTCTAAGTTCCAGAATCTATAAGGTATTATTGCACATGTAATTAAGTTAAAAATCTGGAGATGGTATCTTGAATTACCTGTATGGGCTTTAAATCCAAAAACAAGTGTCCTCGTAAGAGACAGAAAAAGATAAAACAGAGGAAAAGGCCAAGTGAACATGAAAGCAAAGTTTGGATTTATGCAGCCATAAGTCAAGGCACACATGGGGCTACCGGAAACTTAGAGACAAAGAAGGAGCCTCAGGTAGATAATTCAGAGGAAGTGAAATCCTCTTGATACCTTTGTTCTAGACTTCTGGCCTCCAGAATGGTGTAAGAATATATTTCTGTTGCTTTAGACTACAGAATTTGTGGACATCTATTATGGCAGCCCTAGGAAACTAACACATATGGTAAGGATATGTTGAATGTTTTCAGGACCTCTTAGTCTATACTCTAAAGCAGTTTGCGCCATTTATCATCCCCACTGGCAATACAGGAGAGTTTCACTTCCCCCATATCCTTGCCGACATTTGTCATTTTCTGTCTTTTCAGATTACAGCTATGTTAGTGAGTGTACAATTATTTCAATTTGGTTTTGATTTGAATTTCCTTGATGGACAATCAGCGTTAGCATCTTTTCATGTGTTTGTTGACAATTTTTATATATTTTTCTTGGAGTATGTCTATTCTGATCTTTTGCTCATTTTAAAATTAGATTAGTCACTTTTATTTATTTTTAAGACTTCTTTATGTTATCTAGATACTCACAATCTTATGCGTGATTTGTAAATATTTTTCCCAAATATATGGGCTGCATTTTGACTTTATTGGTGATGTTTTTTGAAGAAAAAAAAACATTTAATTTTAAGGCCAACTAATTAATTAATTAACCAATTTATTTATTTATTATTAATTATTATTATTTTGGTCACTTGAGCTTTTAGTGTCTTTTTTTTTCTTTTTTTTTTCTTTTTTTTTTTGAGACGGAGAGAGACAGAGCATGAACGAGGGAGGGTCAGAGAGAGGGAGACACAGAATCCGAAACAGGCTCCAGGCTCTGAGCTGTCAGCACAGAGCCCGACGAGGGGCTTGAACTCACGGACCTCGAGATCATGACCTGAGCTGAAGTCGGCCGCCCAACCGACTGAGCCACCCAGGCACCCCTAGTGTCTTTTTTTTTTGAGAGAGAGAGAGCGAGCAGGGAGAGAGGGCCAGAGGGAGAGAAAATCCCAAGCAGTTTCCATGCCCAGCATGGAGCCCGATTCAGCGCTCCATCCCATGACCCTGGGATCAAGAAGCTGAGCCATAATAAAGAGTCAGCCACTCAACTGACTGAGCCACCCAGGCACCACTTAGTGTCATTTCTAAAAACACTTTGCCTAACCAAGGTAATGAAGATGCACTCCTATAGTTTCCCATAAGAATCTTGTATTTAGGAAGCTGGTCCATTTGAGTTTATCTGAGTGTGTTGTAAGGAATGAATCCAATTTCATTATTTTTCATGTGGATACCAAATTGTCCAGCATCATTTGTTGAAAATACTATCCTTTCCCCTTTTAACTGTTTCAGCACCTTTGTTGAAAATCATTGACCATTAATGTGAAGGTCTGTCACTGGACTTTCAATTCTATTCCAGTTATCTATATATTTTTCCTTATCTTAGCTGCATACTTTATTGCATGCTTTTGTTTTTTTTTTTAATTTTACTTATTTATTTTTAGAGAGAGAGCCTGAGGGCAGAGGGCAGAGAGAGAGGGCAGAGAGAGAGAGAGAGAGAGAGAGAGAGAGAATACCAAGCAGGCTCTGTGCTGCAGCACAGAGCGTCATGTAGGGCTTAAACCCACAAACGGTAAGATCTGAGACCTGAGGTGAAATCAAGTGTCAGATGCTTAACAGACTGAGCCACCCAGGTGCCCCCCCCCCTTTAAGTTTTGTTTCTCTTTTCTTTTTTTTATTGCATGCTTTCTTGATTACTGTAGCTTTTTAGTAAGTTTTAAAATGCAGGATCTCTCTAACTTTGTTCTTTGTTAAGATTGCTTTAGCTATTCTTAGTCTCCTAAATTTTCATATGAATTTTAAGGTCATCTTGTCAATTACTGCAAAAAAATGCCAGCTGGGGTTTTGATAGGAGTTGTGGTAAATGTATATATTAATTTGAGAAGTATACCATCTTTATAATATTATCTTCTGATCCAAGAACATAGGGTGTCTTTCAATTTGTTTAAATCTTCTTTACTTATTTTCAATAATTTTTTTAGTTTGAGTGTAAGTTGTGTTTTACCCTTCTTTTGTTAAGCCAATTACTAAGCATTTCATGCTGTCATAAATGAATCGTTCAATAAAAATACAAATGATTTTTGTATATTGACATTGTATACTGCAACTTTTCTGAACTTATTTACTCTAATATTGTGTGTGTGTGTGTGTGTGTGTGTGTATTCCTCAAGAGTTTCAAAAATACAGGATTATGTCATCTGCAAACAGAGATTTTACTTCCTTCTGCCCAAACTGAATATATTCTTTTTTCCTTACCTAATTGTCCTCACTAGAATTTGTATAAAAGGTCATGTATAACTGGCAACAGTAGATGTTCTTGTTTTTGTTTTTTTTATTAACCTAGAGGTAAAACATTATGTCTTTCACCATTAAGTATGATGTTAGTTGTGGGTTTTTTTTATAGATGTCCCCTATCAGGTTGAGGAAGTTCCTTCTACTCTTAGTAGGAGTAGGATGTTGGATTATGTCAAATGCCTTTTCTACATTTATTGAAATGAACATGTGGTTTTTATCCTTTATTCTATTAATATGTTATTACATTAATTGATTTTTGTGTGATAAACTAACATTGCATTGCTAGAAAAATCCCATTTGTCCCTGATGTATAATCATTTCATATGTTATTGATTGAATCTATCAATACTTTCTTGAAGATTTTGCATCTCTTTAGAAGAGATATTGGTCTCTAGTTTTCTTTTCTTTTGTTGTCTTCATCAGATTTTGGTATTAGGATAATTCTGGCCTCCCAGAATCGGTTGGAGCTTATTCCCACGTCTGTTTTCTTTGGAAGAATTTGTAAAGAATTGTAACTAATTCCTCTTTACATGTTGGTAGAATTCATCAATGAAGCCATTTGGGTCTGAGTTTTAATTTAGTAATTGAATCTTACCAATTTTAATAAGTTATTGGATTATGAATTCAATCTCATTACTTGATATGGAGGTAGTTTTTATTTCACTTTGAGTCAGTATTGGTAGTTTGTGTCTTTCTAAGAATTTGTTATATCCTCCAGGTTACCAATTTTTTTGGCATACAAATGTTCGTAGCATTCCTTTATGATAGTTTTTATTTCCATAAGGTAAGGAGTAATATTTTTCCTCTCACTCTTCATTTTATTAACTTGAGGCTTTTTTTCCTGCTAAATCTAGATAAATGTTTGCCAGTTTTGTTGATTTTTTCCCCAGAACCAACCAGGTTTTATTGATTTTCTTTATTGCTTTTATTTTCTAGTTTCTTTTAAACTTATTTGTGTTATAAATTTCTTTTTTCACTTTCTTCTGCTTTTTTGGGGTTAAGTTTCCACTTGTAGTTTTCTTTTTAAGTTGACAGTTTATTGATTTGAGATTCTTCTTTTTATAATATAGGCATTTATAGTTATGTTTCCCTCTAAGCGCTGCTATAGCTGCATCTGGTAAATTTTGCTGTGTATTTCTTCTTTTGCATTTATCTCAAAGTATTTTCTAATTTCACTTGTGATTTTTTTTGGGGGGGGGGATCCACTGATTATTTAGAAATGTGGTGCTTGAGGTACCTGGCTGGCTCAGTTGGTGGCGCATGAAGCTTTTGATCTAGGGGTTGTGAGTTAGATTACTTAAAAAAAAAATCTTTAAAAAAAAAAGTTGCTGATTTCTAATTTCATTCCATGGTCATCCAAGAAGATATTTTGTATGAGTTCAATGCTTTGAATTTTTTTAATGTTTATTTATTTCTGAGGAAGAGAGACAAAGTGTGATGTGGGGAGGGGGGCAGGGAGGGGGAGAAAGAGAGAACGAGAGAGAGAGAGAGAGAGAGAGAGAGAGAGAGAGAGAATGAGAATCCGAAGCAGGCTCCAGGCTCTGAACTGTCAGCACAGAGCCCCAGGCGGCACTCAAACTCAAGAACCGTGAGATCATGACCTGAGCTGAAGTCAGAAACTTAACTGACTGAGCCACCCAGGTGCCCCCAGTTCAATCCTTTTAAATTCACTGTGGCCTATTTTATGTCCCAGAAAATGGTCTACCCTGCAGAATGTTTCATGAACATTTGAAAAGAATGTGTATTCTCCTGTTTTGGGATGCAGTGTCCTTATCAAGACATTGTTTCTCATCAGTTAAGGTGTCGTTCAAGTCTTCTAGTTTCTTGCTGATCTTCTATTTCAGTATTTATTTTTACTTTTAATTTAATATATCTTTAAAAGCATTCGTCTTATTTTTTCTGTTTCTCATAAAAGTAGTATGAGCAATACCCTTTTACCACCAGGAAAAAAGTCTCTAACATGGATACCAATAGCTGAAGATGTTGTGATAGAATGTGAAAGCCCCGAATGCCTTCACTTAAGGACTCTCTGAAGGTTCGCTTCAGTAGAATTATTTGGGGGTTGCTCGTACAAGGATAGACTGCCAGCCCGTCTCCTGCTTTAAGCAGAGCTGCACTTGGGAACACACATAAGTGGAGCGCCACACTGCCTTTGCTAGTTTGGAAAATGAACACGTTTATTTAGTCATTCATGAGGAATGAATTCAACGTCTAGTGTGAGCCAGGTATTCAGAATACTCACAGCAGGTTTTATACTTGGTTTTACTATTATATAAAACAAACCAAAAAGAAATCTGAGGTTGTTCCCACAGAAAAAAGCTAAGAGTAATAATCCGGCATGATCAGCAGGTGTAGGAGCTTTCTCTTTCCAGATAAAGCTAGGGATATGGCTGCTTTCTGCCTACAGGATTAACCACATCCCGTTTCTTCCAAGTCAGTTGGAAGTAGAACCAGGTTTACTTAACTCTTGTCAATTGTCCGGGATAATGGGCCCTGTTCTTTCCCCCAATCACCTCCAAAATGCAACCTTCCCTCTCATCCCCATTAAATTATCTTGCTTGCTGCCTTAAAGCAGAAAGATCTAGGGGCGCCTGGGTGGCGCAGTCGGTTGAGCGTCCGACTTCAGCCAGGTCACGGTCTCACGGTCCGGGAGTTCGAGCCCCGCGTCAGGCTCTGGGCTGATGGCTTGGAGCCTGGAGCCTGCTTCGGATTCTGTGTCTCCCTCTCTCTCTGCCCCTCCCCCGTTCATGCTCTGTCTCTCTCTGTCCCAAAAATAAATAAACGTTGGAAAAAAAAATTAAAAAAAGTAGAAAGATCTCTGGATATACACAGATCAATCTATAAAACCTGACTCTGGAACTTACGAGATACAGGACATCGAGCAATTTGCCTAAATTCTGTGGTCTTCTAATCTGCATGTCAGATATGAAAACACCTATTTCACAAAATTGTAGTAAGTATTTTAAAATATGATAATGACACTATAGTACCTGGCACATAATAGGCACTCTCTACAAATGGTAGCTTAAAACATACCAATAACAATTCTTAGCTTCTCACTCTGTTTTCTGGCCAACAATCAAACTCTAAGCTGGTTGAGTTCATTCTGAAGTCAAGACCGCTGACCTGCTCTTTTTGTCCTATCCAGCACCTGCAAAAAAACTGATATTTTTCATGTTGGATGTGGGGGGGGGGGTGGGGAGTGGGGCAAGGATGGGTAAGAGTAAAGTGTCCCCTCTTCCTATCTGTCTGGCTGTCATCTGGAATTCTGTTGTGAATGAATTGGTCACCTGGTCCCAAGCTGCTGCTGGACATCAGCAACTTGCTCCCACAACACTCAAGTTCACCATGTTGCTCTATAATCTGGGCACATCCCCCTGCATGTACTGCTCCCTGAATCCGGGCTCACTGTTCTGCTTACTTTTTCTGTTTCTTCCTCTTCTCCCCATTCGTTCAGGTTTCTGAAATACTCAAACTCCTTTTGAACTCAGGGCCAGTCAAAATGGACAGCAAAATCTGAACTCCAGGATCATATCCACAATGTTCATAGATGCAGTGGATGCATTTGGCCTGTACTGAGACACTTCAGGGAACTTACAGTGACTCAACACTGACCCAGACAGTCCTTTAATCTAGGCCAGATGGCAAATGGATCATTATCCTCATTCTGATGGACTTGTTTTTCCCCAAGATGAGCTATTATAATTAATTATCTGCTATCTGGCATTTTCTCAACAAATACCATCCATTAACTAACATTTCACTGCCAGTTCAATGATAATTAATTGTCACAGTGATAACCTGTGGTACTAAAAGATTCCGAAATCACTTCAGAATACAGAGAGAGACAAAAAGTGAAACTAAGAGAGAACGAAAGACCGTGAAATTGAGAGGGCAAATCATGCTGAGCATAGTTACAAGATTAAAGGCACAAAGAGTATCATTTTTGTGATATCCTAAGAGACACCATCCCACCTATAGAAACACCCCACATAACATTTCCTAATGGGGCTCCCATATAATATCATGAAAACCAACATACTTCGGGTTGGGTGGATCTTTTCCAAGAAGGTGTGATCCTATCTGTATCCTAAAGTCATAGTGTACCCATCTTGGGCAGTGGTCAGTAGACATGGAGCAAAGTCCCCTAAGAAATAGCACATCGGTCACTGTTATTTTAATGACCATCCTACACTTAAAAAGAAACAAACTTCCTTTTCCCTGGCCATAAGGCTTTTCAGAATAATTAGAAATGTTATGCAATATAGCATTGCAAGAACCTACACGGAAAAAAAATCCTGGTATAATAACTTTCCTTCTCGGTTTCACATTATTTTTATTTTTATTGCTTAAAGATGATTAATTCCACAACATGTTGAGTAGCCTCTTGGGTACATGGGAGGCATGCAGGGCATTTTGGGTTAAGAAGACTAAGTGAGGAAATGTGATAAACGCATGAGTGAAATGTTTTTCCAACTTGTAAACTTTATCTGCATTTTGATTTGCTGTGGGAGGTGTATACAGCCTGCTATTTGTTCATGGACACTATGCTTCACCTTGTGCAGGTACCCCTGGGCACGGGCACCCCCTTCTCAGTGAAGATGGAGCCACCTGCGAGCTACTGGGTTAGAAAGAACAGGCTGCCCTCAACACCCAGGCCATTTTCCTCTCCAGAATTATGAGTGGAAAAAAGCAACAGGAGGTGGGTATCTTCATGAACACATGCTTAGATACAGCACCTCACAGAATTCACTGAAGACACACATGCTCAAGGAGGATATATGAATACATGAAAATCATTTTTGAATTGGGGTTTTGAGACTCTTGGAATTCTGCTTTGTCATACTGACTGTGACTTTTCAACTAGGGGAGTATGACATTTCTTGAAAGTTTGAAGGCCATCAGGACTTCTTTTTGGAGTTTCTGAGGTCCTTTCCCACTTTATTATGTCAAATGGTCATGCTACATTGGTTAAGTGAAATTCTTAAAACCAGCTGGCTCAGGGTCATGGAGAATATGACTACATTGAAAAATAAGAACCACGAAGCTTTAGCAGATGTCGTGATAGCTCGTCTGTGTGGACAGAGAGCCTTGGGTAGCATCAGCACACCCTGAATGACCCTGCTATATGGAAAGCTGGTAGTGATGGTGACAGAAGATCTGCCCCAGAAGGTCTTCTGTGAGAGTTACAAGCAAGATGGAGTGACCCCCATCCAATACATTTACTGGAGAAAATATAGGGCTATCCAATCACACGCCTCGTTTCTCACAAGCCAGGTTATAAGGGGTTGAGAAGATATATTCCCAGATAAAAAGTCAAAAGAAAGAAGAAAGCCAGAAGATGAGGATGAAGGGAAATGATCAAAGGGTTACTAAAAGAATTAAAATCTGAAGGAAGGACAATAGACATCTCAAAGGAGGAAGAAAGACCTGAGCTCTCAACTCTTGCAGAGCAGTGGAAAAGAATTTGCACAAGGCAGGCAGGGAAGCTTCTATGGCAAGGTGTGAACTATGGGCTTCTACTGCAAAAGTAGCAGCAGGTGGGTTATTCATCCTTGGGTGGCTCAGTGGGTTAATCATCTGGCTCTTGGTTTTAGCTCAGGCCATGATCTCACAATTCGTGAGTTCGAGCCCCTCATCCAGCCTGCATGACAGTGCAGAGCCTGCTTGGGATTCTGTCTTGTGCTCCTTCTCTCTGCCTGTCCTTTGCTCATGCTCTCTTTCTCAAAATAAATAAATAAAACTTAAAAAAAAAGGAAATATGTGTGTGTGTGTGTGTGTGTGTGTGTGTGTGTGTGTGTATATATATAAAGAGAGAGAGAGAGAGAGAGAGAAGCAGCTGTGAGCAGCCCCCCCATCTGTCACTAGTGCAAAGCAGGTAGGCAGGACCCAATCCCCAAAGGAAACATTTCAGACCAAGAGAAAGCTGAATAAGCTTGTTTTTTTTTTTTTGATCACTCATACTATGCAGTGCACCCTATTGTCTTGCATTGTAGACTTGCAATAAATCATAAATAGAATGGTCTAGGTGGTGTAGATGGCACTTCAACCCTAACAGTATTCTACTTGATGGGGACTGGAATGAATCATCATGGTGGCTATGTGCCTATGGATTTGGGGTCACCCAGAGAACAAGAGGAAATCCAGGACGAGCATTTCTCATTGTAGCCTTTAGTAAGATCTCAGAAACTGCTTTCTGAATAATTTTCTTCTAAATAGTATGATGGCTAAATTCAGATGCAAGTCTTACTAGCTAATAAAATCTAATTTAGAAGGATCCCCAAAAGTAAGTCCTGTTTCATATTTTCATTTGTTGGCTTTTAAATTCTTAAATCAAAAACAGGTTTCTCACTACCTTTGGAAGTTAGTATTTTTTTTTACAAGTTTATATGCCTCAAACTGTCAACATTATCTATTTACTGTTTACAAAGCCAGTCTTCCAAAACGTTTTGTCTTTCTAAATACATAATGCAAAACCACATAAATGGAATAAAAAATACTTAAAACCTACATTAGTTTTTTATAGCCAATAATTCCCTTTTTAAAATTTATTTTGGATTTCCTCATGTTAATAATCAGCAGAAGGTAAATTTTTTCACAGGAAAATGTGCTTATATATGAAATATACCAGGATATACTTTATTCATTTTTTAAAAATGTATTTACATGTGAGAATCCTTACTTTCCTTCCAAAGAGAAAGCTTTGCAGAAAAACTTGGGAAAGAAAAATGTGTTTCCTGGTTAAAGAGGGTTTTCAGACAGCTCCTCTACTGCCCTCTACAGACCAATAACAGCATAACAGCTCTACTTTGTGGAAAGTAATTTAGTCCACTGAAATACCAGAATTATGGAGACCAAAGGAGAATCAGAGTTCTTAGATTCTGGTCCTACCTCAGTGTGTTAAAACACAACTGCTCCACTGTAAGGGACAAATTTAAGACTAGACTTGACACAGAATAAAGAACTTTAAAGATAGGTGTTGATCTTATCCCCAATGCCAGAGTTATTAAGTTGTATTATTCACATTTTAACACATGACCTAACATACAAGTAGCCGGACTTTTGAGTTTTGAAATTATTCAGTCCTTTTCGGATGCTCATATATTGTGTTTTTGTGTTTTAACATTTACCTATGCCATAATTATGACAGAGATATATTATACAGAAAAAATTATAGGTAATAATGAGAATGTTAAGAAATAATACATAAAACTACATTTAAGAATTATGCTGCTTTATGATATCATTTTAATAATGTACAATGGAACAGAGTAAGATCCTAGAGCTTTACATTTGGTTGGATTTCTAGAACCTGAGGATAAAAAGCATATTCCAGAGAAGGAAAACAAGATATTGGCAAAAAGCAGGCCTCGTGGAACATTTGGCTGAGGTAGGAAATGGGGAGAGATGATCTCTTATCTGTTCTTTACATTGAAGGCAAGGCAGGGAATGAAGGAAAAAAACAACAGAATGGAAGACAAAAGGAAAATGAGGAAACAAGAAAGCAGACAAGAAAAGGCAATATAGAATATTTTTGAGCCCTTACTTTGCACTAAGTACTTTTATTTGTTCACATAAACATGTGAGCCTCTATTTAACAGATGAGAACATTGAACTTCAGAAAAAATTATAGTTTGCCTTAGTCATATAGGTGGTAAGTGGTAGAGCCAAGCACAAAAAAAGGAAGGGCAACTGAACTAGGTGCTTACCTTGCACCTCTCAATACTTTGACCAAACAACCTTCTGGGTCCCAGTCAGGGAGAGAGCAGGAGACGCTTATGAGGAACAAAGTTCCTTGGCCAAATTGCTGATGCAAGTCCAGGTGTTAATAACAACAATAATAATAATAATAATAATAATAATAATAATAATAAATTTGTCGGCTCTGGAAGCCTATAATCATTAGGGCAGTACTTTTAACTCGAGATGTACATCAGAGGCGACTGGGATGAGCAGCCAGGGCGGAGTACCAAGGCTTTCAGCTCAGTGGTTCTCACAACGTGGTCCCCGGACCAGGAGCATCAGTATCACCTTGGAATTGTTATAAATGTAAATCCTCCGTATCCTCCACCCCAGACCCATTAAATAAGAATCTCTGAGGGCAGTGCCCAGAAATCTGCGTTTAGTAAGCTCTGGAGGGGATTCAGAAGCATGCTCAAGTTTGAAAAGCAAGTTCAGATAAGTCCTTTCATTTGTTTAGTACATGCTCGAGGTTCCTGTTATTGACCTGTGTGTCTGAGGGGCCCGCTTTAGGTATTAAGGGGAAACTTTTACCATAGACCTAATAAAATATGCTCCTTTCCCCTAGAGCTGGGCCTAGTAATTCATATTCTCTTCTCTCATTTCAGCTGTAGATGGATTGAAATTAGGACAGTAGACTACCAACTCCCGGAGTGCTAGCAGGCTTGATTTCCTAACTCTGAGTAGAGTGAAAGAATTGCGCAAGTTAGGGACTAAGGGAATTAGGGAGGAATAATGAACAAATTACTGATGATCTTTCTCTCTACATTTCAATTCTATAAGGTGAGCATTTTACCTTTTGCCATAATTATGTAAATGGAACTCAATGGGTTTCCTTAAATTTGCATTTTGTGTTCAGAAGCCAGGCTCTGCCAATATTCACACGTGCTAGTTCTTATGGCTTGTGGAAGGGAAAGTGAGAAAATAAGCAGTACCTCAATGCCCTTCTTCATGAGAGTTTATAATCCTTATCTAATTTTAACCCTACCAGACAGGTATATTATTTTTAAAATTATTTTTAAGTTTATTTTATTTTATTTTGAGAGGGAGATAGAGCAGGGGAGGGGCAGAGAGAGGGGGGGTGGAAGAGAGAATCCCAAGCAGGTTCTGCGCTGTCACAGAGGAGCCCGATGAGCGCTCCAACTCACGAACCGTGAGATCATGACCTGAGCCAAAACCAAGAATTGGGTGCTTTACTAACTGAGCCACCCAGGCACCCCCAGACAGGTATATTGTTATTATTTCCATTTCACAAGTGAGATACAGTTTCTTCCAGCTACTTGCTCAGCTGTGGATGAGATTCAAACAGAATTCCTTCTGTCCTTGGATTTGACATTCAACTGGGAGAAGCCCGTGGTGTCCCTTTGAGGGAAGAAAACGTATCATTCTTGATTTTATATCCCTAACACTATCCAGTAAAACATCTGAAGGTAATTTAATAGATTTCTTAGCAAAAGCATGTTATACTTAATTTTATTGATTGCACTTAGAAAAAGGAAACAAACAAATACTTCATGGACTGAAATAGATTTATATCTCTCCAGGGAACTAATTCGTGTTCTAGTTTGTATCATCATAAAACATGACAATGTTCTATGTGGCATAAGTGCCTCTAAGTTCACCTAAATTTCATGAATACTCTTCCATAATAAGAGTTGTTATAGGCAGTGGCTGCTGCCCAGTCAGGATCTACATTTCCCAGCCATCCTTGCAACTCAGTGGAGCCACACGACTAATTCTTCCTATCAGAATGGGAGTAGAAGTAATGTGTGTCACATCTAGGGTGAGGGAGATGAGAAACATGTGTGCCTTCACCTTCTATTTCCCCATCCACCGAGTGCAGAGGATCCTAAACTCCTAGGAGATGGAGAAACAACAAGGTAGACACAACCTTCATTCCTGAACCAGGAGGAAGAAGAAAGCCTCCAGGTCACCAGGGGGGCTCACACTAGGGAGCTACGTGAGGAAGAAAACCAATTTCATGGTGTGAATTTGCTGAGATTTGAAGGTTTGCATCTTACTACAAGTACCAACACCCTACTTAATGCGCTTCATTTCCTCTCTTAGATGATAAGTTTTATTGAGGGGTACTTCCATGTTTGGAAAAGTGTGAGTCATAGAGTTTCATGAGCCAGGTTCTTGGCTCAGATTTTGAGGAGGCTGATGGGTTGCCCCCCCCACTTTCTTTATCTCTCTTCAAAAGAATGCTGATTACAGTGAATGCACTATTTGAGGTACAGCTCAGACAGATATGGATCTAGTTCTAGACTCTTCCATTTCCAGGTGTGTGAGCACAGGCAAACACATGAGCTTCTTTCCTCTTCTATAAAATAAAGGTTAAAAGTCCCCATCCTCTAACATTATTATCAAGATTAGAATATTCGTAAATGCCTAGTACAGTGCCTACCTCATAGATCATACTAGCAGTTGGTGATAGTTTTTCAAAAATATTTGCTGATACTTCCCAGGGGAGAATTATACTTTCTTTATTACCCCATTATCATTGGGTTTGGTTATGTGAGTTGCTTTGGTTAATGAAATGTAAGTGAAAAAGATTTCTCACTTGCAAGTTGCAGCCTGATCTCTTTTATTTCTGATACGATGGCTGGCAGTATTTTTTTCCAGTGTAATTAACATACAGTGTTATATTAGTTTCAGGTGCACAATTAGTGATTCAACAATTCTACACATTACTAAGTGCTCACAATGATAAGTGTACTCTTAATCCATTTCACCTATTCCACCCATCCCGCCGCCCACCTTCCCTCCAGTTTGCTCTCTAATATTTATAGATTTATATATTACTCTCTAATATATTTGTTTGTCTTATTTTCTTTGCTTCTAAAGACCACATATGAGTAAAATCATATGGCATTTGTCTTTCTCTGGCTGACTTATTTCACTTAGCATCAGACCCTCTAGATCCACTCATGGATCCGTCTAGATCATTCCATTGTATATACATATACCACATCTTTATCCATTCATCTATCAATGGACACTTGGGTTGCTCCCATAAAATGGGTATTGTAAATAATGCTACAATAAACAGAGAGGTGTACACATCGTTTCAAATTGGTGTTTTTGTGTACTTTAGGTAAATAGCCAATAGCAGAATTACTAAATCATATGGCATTTCTAGTTTTAATATTTTGAGGAAACCCTGTACTGTTTTCCACAGTGGCTGCATCAATTTGCATTCTCATCAACAGCACAAGGGTTCCTTTTCTCAACGTCCTTGCCAAAATCAGTTGTTTCTTGTGTTTTTGAGTTCAGTCATTCTGACAGGTGTGAGGTGATTATTTCACTGTGGTTTTGATTTGCATTTCCCTGATGATTAGTGATGTTGAACATCTTTTTATGTGTCTGTTGGCTATCTATTATGTCTTCTTTGGAAAAAATATCTGTTCATATCTTTTTGGCCATTTATTTAATTGGATTATTTGTGTGTTGAATTATATAAGTTCTTTATATGTATTGGACATTAAACCCTTATTGGAAATGTCATTTGCAAATATCTTCTTTCATTCAGTAGGCTGTCTCTTTTGTTTTATTGTTTCTTTTGCTGTGCAGAAGATTTTTATTTTGCTGAGTCCCAATAATTTGTTTATGTTTTTGTTTCCCTTTCCTCAGGAGATAGATCTAGAAAAATGTCATTGCAACTAATGTCAGAGAAATTGCTGCCTGTGTTTCTTCTAGGATTTTTTATGGTTTCAGGACTCACATTTACATCCTTAATACAGTTTGGGTTTATTATTGTGTATCATGTAAGAAAACGGTCCAGTTCCATCTTTTGCATGTAGCTGTCCAGTTATCCCAACACCATTTTTGGAAAAGGCTGTCTTTTTCCCATTGCATATTTGTGTCTCCTTTGTTGAAGGTCAATTGACCATAAAATTGTGGGTTTATTTATAGGCTCTCTATTCTGTTCTATTAATCTATGTGTCTATTTTTGTGCCTGTACCATAGTGTTTTGATTATAATAGTTTTGTCATATATCTCAAAGTCTTAAATTGTGATACTTCTAGTTTGTTCTTCTTGAAGATTGCTCTGGCTATTTGAGGTCTTTGGTGTTTCCATACAAACTAGCATTATTCCAGTTTTGTGAAAATGCTATTAGTATTTTGATAAGAACTGCACTAAATCTGTAGATTTTTTTGGGTAGTATGGCCATTTTAACTCTACCCAATTCACGAACATGTGATATCTTTCCATGTGTTTGTGTCAGCTTTAGTTTGTTTCCTCAGTGTCTTATAGTGTTCAGAGTACAGGTCTTTCTCTTCCTTGGTTAAGTTTATTCCTTTCCTTGGTATTTTATTATTTTGGGTGCATTTATAAATGGGATTGTTTTCTTAATTTCTCTTTCTGTTACTTCATTATTAATATATAGAAATGTAATTAATTTCTGTATATTAATTTTGTTTTTGTTTTTAATTTTTTTAAATATTTGTTTATTTTTGAGAGAGAGTGACAAAGAACAAGTGAGTGCAGGGGAGAGGCAGAGAGACAAGGAGACACAGAATCCAAAGCAGGCTCCAGGCTCTGAGCTGTCAGCACAGAACCTGACACAGGGCTTGAACTTGGAAACCATGAGATCATTACCTGAGCCCAAGTCCAACACTTAACTGACTGAGCTACCCAGGTGCCTTCTGTATATTAATTCTGTATTCTACAACCCTACTAAATCCATTTATCAGTTCTAGTGGGTTTCTTTTAATGTTTATTTATTTTTGAGAGAGGGTGAGAACATGCTTGTGTGAGTGGTAGAGGGAGGCAAAGGATCCTAGTCAGGCTCCATGCTCTCAGCACAGAGCCAGATGCAGGGTTCAAAATCATGAATCATGAGATCACGACCTGACCAAAGTCAGATACTTAACCGACTGTGCAACCCAGGCACCTCATATTCTTGTAGTTTTTTGATGGAGTCTTTATAGAGTTTTCTATATATAGTATCATGTCATCTGCAAATAGTGAAAATTTTACTTCTTCCTGACCAATTTGGACGCCTTTTATTTATTTTTCTTGTCTGATTGCTGTGATTAGGACTTCCAGTACTGTGTTGAATAAAAGGGGTAAGAGTGGACTTCCTCATATTGTTCCTGACCTTAGGGGAAAACTCTCAGGTTTTCATCATTGGGTTTTTCATATATGGACTTTGTTTGTTGAGGTATATTTCCTCTAAACCTACTTTGTTGAAGGTATTTTTTTTATCATGGATAGATGTGACACTTTGTTAAAAGCTTTTCTGCATCTATTGAAATGATCATATGTTTTTATCTTTTCTCTTGTTGATATGATGTATCATATTGACTGATTTGCAAACAATGAACCACCCTTGTATCCTAGGAATAAACCCCACTTGATCGTGGTGAGTGATTTTTTTAAATGTATTGTTGTATTTGGTTTGCTAATATTTTGTTGAGGATTTCTATGTCTATGTGCATCAGAGATGTTGGCCTGCAGTTCTCATTTTTAGTGGAACCTTTATCTGGATTTGGTATCAGGGTATCAAATTCAGAATGAACTTGAATAGGCATTAACTCTTCTTCAAATGTTTGGTAGGCTTTGTCTGTGAAGCCATCTGGACCTGGACCTTTATTGGAAGGTTTTGATTACTGTTTTAATTTTATTGCTGGTAACTGGTATGTTCAAAGTTTCTATTTTTTCCTGATTCAGTTTTGGGAGGCTATACATTTCTAGCAATTTATCCATTTCTTGTAGGTTGTCCAATTTGTTGGCATATACTTTTTGATAATATTCTCTTACAATATTTTGTATTTCTGTGGTGTCAGTTGCTATTTCTCCACTTTTATTTCTGATTTTGTTACTTGAATCCCCCTTCCCCATTTTTTTTCTTTATGATTCTGGCTAAAGGTTTATAAATTTTCTTGATCTTTTCAAAGAACCAGCTCATGGTTTCCTTGATCTGTTCTATTGTTGTCTTAGTTCCTATTGTATTTATTTCTGCTCAAATCGTTCTTATGTCCTTCCTTCTACTGTTATTGGGTTTTGTTTGTTCTTCTTTTACTAGCTCTATTAGGTGTAAGGTTAGGTTGTTTATTTGAGATTTTTCTTGTTTTTTGAGGAGGACCAGAATTGCTATAAATTTCCCTCTTAGAACAGCTTTTGTTGTATTCCAAAATTTTGTACTATTGTGTTTTTATTTTCATTTGTCTCCATGTACTTTTTGACTTCCTCTTTGATTTCTGGGTTGACCAATTCATTGTTTAATAGCATGTTATTTAACCTGTATAAATAGCATGTATTTGTGTTCTTTCCAGACTGTGTGTGTGTGTGTGTGTGTGTGTGTGTGTGTGTGTGGTTGATTTCTAGTTTTGTACCATTGTGGTCAGAAAAGATACATGGTGTGACTTTGATCTTTGGACTTTGTTGAGACATGTTTTGTGGCCTAACATGTCATCTATTCTGGAGAACATTCCATGTGCATTTGAAAAGAATGTGCATTTCACTGTTTTAGGATGGAATGTTTTGAATATATCTGTTAGATCCATCTTGTCCAATATGTCATTCAAAGCCATTGTGTAGTTTGTCTATATGATCTGTTCATTGATGTAAGCAGGGTGTTAAAGTTCCCTACTATTTTTGTATTACTAGTAATTATTTCCTTTACATTTGTTATTAGCTGCTTTATATATCTGGGTGATTTCATGTCTGGTACATACTTATTTACAATTATTGTATCTTCTTCTTACTTACTTTTATGATTATGTCATGTCCTTCTTTGTTTCTTGTTACAGTTTTTGTTTTAAAGTCTATTTTGTCCAATATAAGTACTGTTACCCTGGCTTTCTTTTTACAAATGCTTTCCCATCCCTTCATTTTCAGTATGTGTGTATCTTTAGATACAAAATGAATTTCTTGAAGGCAGCATATGAATGGGTCTGCTGCTTAAACCATTCCACCACTCTATGTCTTTTGATTGGAGTATTGACTCCATTTATTTTCAAAGTAATTATTTAGAGGTGTGTCTTTATTTCCGTTTTCTTGCTTGTTTTATGGCTGTTTGTATAGTTCTTTTCTATTCCTCTCTTCTTCTCTTCTTTTGCTCTCTTCTCTCATGGTTTGCTAACTTTCTTTAGTGATATAGTTAGATTCCTCTCTCCCTCTCTCTCTCTTTGAATATCTATTACCGATTTTTGATTTGTGGTTACCATTATGTTTATATATAACATCTTATGCATATGCATATAGAACTCTATATTAAATTAATGGTTACTTAAGTTTAACTCATTTTAAAAGCACTAAAATTTTACTCCTCTCACCCTCCTTGGTTTTAGGTCTACTGTATCATACTTTACACCCTTTTATTTTGTGCATTCCTTGACTGATTTTTATGGATATACTTAATTTTACTGCTTTTGTGCTTCCTCCTTTTCTTACTCCTGCTTATGGTCTTTCTTTTCCAAAGAGTTTCCTTTAACATTTCTTGTAAGACTGGTTTAGTGGTTACAGATTCCTTTAACTTTTGTTTGTCTGCAAAACTCTTTATCTCCCTCCCACCCAACCTTCTATTCTGAATGATAGCCTTTCTGGATAAAGTATTCTTGAGTTCAGCTTTTTTCTTTCAGCACTTTGTATATATCATGCCATTCACTTCTGGCCTGCAAAGTTTCTGCTGAAAATCAGCTGATAAAACAGCTGACAGTGTTCTAACTAGAAATCACTCCATAACTCTGGATCCTAAAAGTAGATGACGTACAGCAAAGCCACAATTGGCCCACAATGGCACAGATGACACATTTTTTGGTCATAACACATGGAGATTTGGGGGCCATTTGTTACTGCAGCTCAACACAGGTTTTCTGACAAATGGATTAAATATATATTCCTCAATCAGAGAATATGGGAAACTCCTTAAATTGTTAAACTTGTCACCAAGAACCAGAAGTCTAGCACTTTCCTTGTTCTTCCTTCCTTGCCTCCTATGAATGACCACTAATAAAAAAACAATGTAAGCTCTGCCCTACCTCACTTTCAGAAGAAATTGTGATACAGAGAATGAAGTATTTTCTGATGGTAGTCAAAAAGGGTTAAAACAAAAACAAAAACAAAAACACCTGGAGATCTGATTTCCATGCTGTCCTTTGGAAGCTCATATTTAATAAATAGAAATTAGGGCTTTGTGGAAATTCAACTTACAGCATTTTATTAGACTATCTAACTTTAGTGAGCAGTAAGGAAAAGTTGGATAAGAACTTCATACTTTACAATGAGGCAAAGTCAGCACTTGGAGAAGTCATATGGAAGTAGTGTAGAGGGGTCAGAATTTTTAACAGGGCTGTGGAATACCAGAACTTGATAGAAAATTGAACCTCTGCAGAACAATTCTAAATTTCTCAGAAAAACGGCAGAAAGAAGCCAAGATAAAAACAGTACCTTTAATGATGATTAAAGGGATGATTCACTTTTGTGAATTATAATCATGAGAAATATTTAGCTGAATTTCCACTGAAGGATAAGCAAGATGAAAAAAATGTGACTGAAGCTTTTGCCAATTACTCAAATTTTCCCATTATTATTACTCTTTTTTTGGGGGGAGGGAGGACTGCCACACTTAACCAAGCATTTTACTACTACAGAATCATATTAACTCAGAGTCTATAGATAAAAAAAGGAATGTTCTCATTCTAATTTTACTATAATCACAGTGAATCAAAGAAGATAAATTCATTGAACTCCCAGTATGCGAGCAATGCATGCCACAGTCTATGTTCTTACTTTATGGATATTCTTTGCAAAACCACAGAGTTACTTTAACAATATATGTTATGGTAGTCTCCCTCTCCTCCCTCCCACAGTTGCTAAGATTGCTTGAAAAGAATGCCTTTTCCCAAAAACATCATCTAGAATGATCAGACCTTTGTGCACAGGCTGGCCTGGGTCAGATCATGGCAGTGGCAGTGCAGGAAAAGGGGCAAAGCCTTTGTGTGAGGAGGAAGAAAGCACATTTTTTAAAAAAGCTCTGCTCTATGCTTTCTTCCTTATGTTTATCACAGCTTTCCTTATGCACTGTGTATTTTACTGGGAGGCTTAACAGACACCATACCAATCTATTCTTTCTAAAATGCTGTTAAAAGGCACACTTTGGAGAATAAATCCTTCTGTATTTTTATTTAAACATGCTTTATAATTTGCCAAGTGTTTACACATTAGAAATATACTTAACTCCCAAAGCAACACTGAGTTGCATTAAGATTGACGCTTATCTTCATCTTACAAAAAAAAAAAAAAAAATGCTCGGAAAAGACACGACAGAAGTAAGGTGCAACTCAGGCCACCACGTCCATAGCCCACATGGCACGGGAAACACCATCACCTACCCATGGAACCAATGTTGAGAACCTGATGAGTTTCAATTCTCTTTTAACTGGCATTTCCTACCAAATGCAAGTAAAGGTTTAAAATGGGATCATTGAAAAACATGATTTAACTAATTGTCCAGTGATCAGGAAACATTCCAACCATATATTTAATACTGCCCAGCCTTGGTACACTTTTCAAAGACCCTTTTTGGGTAATGAAAAACAAGTTCTCCATTTCAAATTCAAATTTGTGCTCCAGTATGTTTCTTGAAATGCAAAATTCAGCTATATTGAAGCGGCAGAGATGTAAGCTTTGTGAAACTCTGATATTAAAGCTAAAAAACTATTCATCTCCATTGCACTGGCAATTTCTAATTTTGACAAGTAAAAAATTACATTCATATTTTTTACCCAGTTCTAGAAGATTAAAAATATTCTAGGTGGTGTAACCATGTTATTTAATTTTTAATTTCCACAAACCTCACTTTAAAATGCATAAACCATTTTATCATGAAAAGCATCTTTCTCCTCAGTGCTATGCCATTAAATTCTTATTCCTGCAGTGCCTTCATACAGATCAGTTCTCTAAAGGGAAAAATATATATTCTCCCATTGCTTTTCATATGAAGACCCAGCATTCTGCCTTCTAGATTAATGGAGTTTAGTTCAAATCTGTTACTTAATAAACATTTCCAACCCAAAAGGAAAAGGAAGGGTTGGCTGGAGGTTCGCTTTCTTTCTTTCTTTCTTTCTTTCTTTCTTTCTTTCTTTCTTTTTTCTCTCTTCTCTTCCCTTTTCTTTTCTTTTCTTTTCTATGTTTATTTTTAAGAGAGAGACAGAGTGCAAGCAGGGCAGGGGCAGAGAGAGAGGGAGACAGAATCCAAAGTAGGCTCAAAGCTCTGAGCTGTCAGCACAGAGCCCAACGCAAGGCTCAAACTCATGAACAATGAGATGGTGACCTGAGCTAAAGTGGGATGCCCAAAAGACTGAGCCACCCAGGTACCCCACTGGAGGTGTTTATATCTTCCTTTGAGAGTCAACTAAATTCTATATTTTACAGAGGGAATGCGAAGAAAAGTAATGTTTATCTACCTGTCTGTCTATCCATCCATCTGTCCATCTATCCATCCAATGCTACTCAAGCTTCTCATAGCATTGATGAAAGTAGAATTTATTAGCCTTATTTTAAATGCGAGGACTCTAAAACACAGAGATGAGTTTTTTGTGGCCCATGCGCTATAACCTACAGAATGTGAAAGTCAAACTTGAGTTGCATTTTCCTTTAGACTCTAGGAGGAAGTGTGTGTCTGCCCCTCTCCCTGAGGGTACTCTGTCCTTAGAGTGTGGGGCACTTTTGCTCTTTGTGTTCTTGCCCACCCTACCCCCTCCTTTAATGAAGGGTCCAAGCAGGACTCTACACCAGGTACTGCTCCAGGTGCTGAGGGTAGAACAGCACCCTGAATATAGTCCCTGTCCCCAGAGGAGGAACTAGCTGAGGGTGTGTCACCAGCACCTTCTCACTTGAAAAAATATTTTTGAATAATTAAAAAAAAATTTTTAATGTTTATTTATTCTTGAGACAGAGACAGAGCGTGAACAGGGGAGGGGCAGAGAGAGAGGGAGACACAGAATCTGAAACAGGCTCCAGGCTCTGAGCTGTCAGCACAGAGCCTGACAAGGGGCTCGAAACCACGAACTGTGAGATCATAACCTGAGCTGAAGTCGGACACTTAACTGACTGAGCCACCCAGGTGCCCCATTTTTGAATAATTAAAAAAAAATCATCTGTGCTTTGAAAAGTTCAGTACCATAGCTCTGACCCATGGATGGGATATAATGACGAGTACCCTATAATTTTTTTTGGCCATATTTCTAGAGCCAATTATTCTTCAGTTCATCTATTCAATTTTTTTTTCTTTTGCAAACAACTGTCTTTACTAAATATTCTGCATCTCCTGAGGGCAACTTTGCATTGCCAAGCTATTTCTCAGGATTGTGCTCGATACCCCTAGCTCAGTGTCAGAAGCAAATTTAATGAGCTCATTTTAGAGTTTCTCCTCTAGATCTTGATGAAAATATTAAATCCAGTGACCCAAACTAATTCCCACTGAATGCTATTGACTTTTCTTGAATTCTGAAGTTAAAAATAGCCCCTTTCTGGGTAGAACATCCCCGTCAACAGTGTATCAACCAACCCATGTATCACGGGGGCCACGATTCCAAAGTGTACTGAAGCATGTCATGATGGCAAAACCAGTAGCCTTGCTGTGGATGAATGTGAGCATTGATGGCTCTCCCTGACCCTCCAAACTTGCTCATTTATGACAGAAACAAGAAGCTGTGCTACTTTAAAAAATCATTACCTTAGTTCTCATGATGTTCTCTCAAGAATATTAGTCGAAGTATGTTATAATTAATTTCCTATGTGTGCACTGTATTAAAAAAAGGTGTGTAAGAGCCACTAGAGACTCATTCTCCTGGCTCCAAGCTGCTCTGATATGTCCCCTAAGTGTTACAGGGACAAAAGAGTATTTTAGCCCAAGGAATATAAACCTAAAGGTATTTTCTTGCATGAGTTATTATGACCTTCACTCACAATTTATTTTCTTTTTTTTTTCCTTTAAAAATTTTTAAATATTTATTTATTTTTGAGAGACAGAAAGAGAGCACTCGTGGGGTAGGGGCAGAGAGAGAGGGAAACACAGAATCCAAAGCAGGCTCCAGGCTCTGAGCTGTCACCACAAAGCCCAATGGGGGGTTCGAAATCATGAACCGTGAGATCATGACCTGAGCCATAGTTGGACACTTAACCGACTGTGCCACTCAGGTGCCCCCCTTATTTTTTCCTTTTTGAAATGTTGTTATAAAACAAACTGATTAATCCAAGTCTGCCTTCAATGTCTCTGACTGTTTACTATCAAACTGTCAACATATCTTGGTGTTATTCAACAAATACCCCATTCTTATTTCTTAGAAAAACTTTTGCCCTTCTCATTTTTTAAGGGTGGCATTTTATGTATTTTTTTTTTATTGTTGTTGCTACTGGTCAACGTGTCTTATTGTTGTTCCATAATCTAGAATTAACTTTCTATTTTTTAAACATTTCAAAATAACATTGAAAGACTGAAGGTCCTAAGTTGTTTTTATTGTCTATTTGTTTGATTCTCTGTTATTTCCTACACAACGTTTGTCTCAATAAAGATCTCACGTCCTTTTTCCATGTAGGACTTGGTCTCAAACTTCAAAGGCTGTCCTCCTATTGACAGATCTTAGTCTAGCACATGCACTTTTGCTTCACCTTCCCAAGGAAGACCTAAATAACTACTTCCTGTTTGCTGTTAAATGAGGAAATACGGTGATAAAGGGGCACCTGAGTGGCTCAGTCGGTTAAGCACTCAACTCTTGATCTTGGCTTAGGTCATGATCTCATGGTTCATGAGTTTAAGCCCCGTGTTGAGCTTTGCAATGACAGTGTGGAGCCTGTTTGAGATTCTCTGTATCCTTCTCTCTATGCCCCTCCCACATGCATTTTATCTCTCTCTCAAAATAAATAGACTTAAAAAAATAGGGTGATAGAGTCAGATTCTCTAATGCCTAAAAGTACAATTTCCTTTATGCCTTCTATGGCAGTAGTACCAAAAAATCTATATTGTATAGAAAAACAATTATCTTTAGGCAGCAAGGTTTTCCTTGACAGTAGGGAAACTAACAAAGCAAAATAAAACAAAAACACATCAACAGTTTAGCAATCAAAGGATGTTTTCCAAATTGTTGATGAAGGGAGGAGAAAAAGATCAGGTTACCCCCCAAGTGGTTACCATTCAGATTCCAAATGGCACAGTTATTTTGGCCCCTATGATACTGCTCTTTCCTTGATGCAGGGAATGGCCTTGATTCTGGTCATCTCTCATTTTCTCTCAGGATCGGAATGTCCAAGAGAAAGTGAGACAGTAGGGCAATAATGATAAGCATTGTGGTTTTCAGGAGAGAATTCAGATTTTTCTAGTTTGATCACAGGGTTTATAGATTCAATGTAAATCCCTTACATTCCTGAAGAACCTTTAGTAGGTTCAGCAAAATTAGGTTACTTGAATGGCAATATCATATCATGGATTTCAGAGTTAGGTAACTTGAGTTCAAGTTTTGACATTTGTGCTTATTTTGCTCAGCTTTCTAACTTTCAAGTAGAAGGCAGAGGGCCCACCTATTATGTCATTATTTCCACAAATACATAAGGACAACAATATGCCAGTTACATCATGCCGTAGATGATCTTTTATGCCTCTTAGCACTCACCTTTGAAGAGTTTGAACTAGAACTGAGTCTTTCTGTAAGCCTCTGTGATGTAGAAGGAACAGAAACGTGGATAAACCCAGGATGTGTAGGACACCATTCAGATAGAAGACACTCAACTCTTACCAACTCCTTATCTTTTCATTATTCGGTCTTACCCTGCTGCTGCCCCAGAAGGACAACAGATTGAAGCAAAATAGAAAATACATATAGATAAGGCTCATATGACGGAACAGAGCAGACAATGACAATAAATTAAAAACAATTTGCTAAGCATGGGCCATGTGCTTAACTCTGTGGGAAGGCAGATGTGTCTCGCATGGTCTTGTTCTCAAACGGCAAGACTCACATGCAATCAGTAATGCACATTAAAGCGGACATGTGATTGAGTGTTGTGGTATCAAGCCCCTCATCGGGCTCTGTTGTGACAGCTCAGAGCCTGCTTGGGATTCTCTCTCTCCCTCTCTCTCTGTCCCTCCCCACTCATGCTCTCTCTTTCTCTCAAAATAAATAAACAAACTCAAAAAGCAAACAAACAACTGGAAATGTAACACTTTGAATTTGGCACTGGTGGGCTTTTGGGCTAAAGGGTCCCAGACTGCTATGAAAAAGTGAACAACTCGGGGCCAATATATAGGGGTCATCTTTGGCTCAGATATATAACAGATCATAACCTCACTTTTTCCATGTACCACATATGAATGCACACATCTCAGGTCAGATAAAAATATTATTATAAGTATAGGAAAATAAGTGTGTAATATCAGGGTGGATAAAGCCTAAACCTAAAGCCATATATTTAAAAATGGTTGAATTTGACCGTATAAAATGTTTCAAGTTCTGCGTGTGAATTAATGATAATAACTGATGTTTATATGGTACTTATAATAATGGTTATGTATATTGACTTATTCATTCCTCACTCCAATTTACAAGCTAGGTACTCTTATTCCCATTTCACAGTTAATTACATAACTAATTGCACAATGTGCTTACATTAAGTTGATTTGTAGGACAGCCATATAAAGTTGTATAGCTTGTGCAGTGCACAGTTCCACTGATTATGTGCACTGGGGGAGAGGTGGCATTCTCATAGACATTGACGTGAGTTATGTCCCCCAGGGTGTTACTGCACACAAGTTATACAACTGAACTCAGCAGGCTTCTAGAGTTCCTTAAACTCATTAAGGTGTTCCCCACCTCCGTTCCCCACCTCCCCCAGCTACCTTGTGAACATGGATTTAGCATTCAAGACTCAATCCAAAGCACCTTCCTCTGAAAGGTCTTTCCTGGCCCACTCCTGGCCCATACAACAAGCTACAAGTGACTGCTTTCTTCTCCATCCTGCCATTGTCGCATCCATAACCTACTCTCATACAACATTAACATCGCCTCTTGCTTCTTGATTCACTCATCTGGCTCCTCTATCAGATTACAAGCTGCTTGAGCTCAGAAAGTCTTAATCATTTTTGCATAAATGGTTCCTGGCATAGGGTCTGATACGTAGTAGGTATTTAATAACACTGGTTGAATAAATGAATAAGAAGGCCCAGAGAGAGACTCTGCTGGTTGGCAACACACAAGATAGGATTTTCTTTGCTCCCATTTGGCGATATTATCAAACATTTACTGGAGGGCATAGAAGAATCGAAAGCATTTGCAGCTGTCTTTTCACACATTAATTAGCAAGGAGACAGTTCTCAGCTATAAAATCTTTACAGTTAGTAAAACACCCCTATCAGCCCTCACTATTAGACATCATAGATAAATACTGCAACATTAAGTTTTGTGGCACTGCAAATAAAAGTGTTAGCAAGTAATACAATTATATCACTGTGTTCTTTTAAATTATTAAAACACCTACTTCATTTGTAACCATTCAATTACTCCTCGCTGCCTAATGTCCAAAATTCTCAGTGAGGCCTAGAATGCTACTGATAATTTGATCCTTGTCTATCTAAGTTCATCCGCCAGCCCCTCGTATTCCCCCTCCCATGCATGCCACGTCAGACATACACCGAATACTCAGACACTCTGCAAACTGAAATTGCAGTGCAGCTGCCCTGATCCAATCGTATCTCCTGGGATCATCTCACAACTTTAGGTTTTCGCACATTCTGTCACTCAGCCGAGAATGTCCTTCCTACTTTCATCGACTTGAAATGGTTATTCATACTTTTAGTCTCAGCTTAAAAGCCACTTCGCATCCTCTGTGACAACTCCTTCCCTAATCCCAGCGGAATCATGGGCTCCTTGTCTGCAACCGTTATGGTCCCGGGCGTACAACTCAACGGTATGTATCACAATGTTTGTAACTATTTGTCACAGGACCTGTCCACCTTTCACCCCTTTGAAAGAAATGGCTGAGTCTCGCTTATTCGTGAATCCCCAGGATCCAAGACAGATAACCTTGGCAGGCACCTAATAGCCACTTAACCAGTGAGAGGTGACGGGCAAACAGGACGGTCTGGTTCAGGCTGTTCCCAATCACTAGTTTTGAGAAAAGTTCCCCTTGGATAAACCTCACTGCTGCCTTCCACTGCTGGGCACGGCCTGGGATTTGGTTTTTACCTTATTATTTTTGCCTTGTGGCATAAGAAGGAAACTCACGGAAAGAATTCCAGGAAGATCTAGCCCTCTGTTTTCTCCATGACTATGCTTTATAACTGCTGGTCAGTTTAGGGCAGCTTCCTGGAAACTTAGCAAAAATGAACTGAATCTACTTTTTTTTTTTTTATTAGCTTTGGTGTTTTTGATCATGACAAAGAATCTGCTGGACAGTATGGCAGTGCAATGACCCAATGTGTCTCTTCTTTCTTACAGCGGATTACTCACTTCCTCTCGCAATGCTGTGAGTGGAGGCTGCAGGCGGTTCAGGGGCTCAGAAGTATGCTTTGGGCTTGGATTAGGACACAGACTTACTAATTCCATAACTCAAAAGCAACCTCCAAGATAAAAGCTGACTTTGTAAGTTGAGAGATGCTCTGAACATAGGAGATAAGAAATAAGAAATGTATTTTAGGTGGTTTTAGAATTTTAGCGCTCTATCCCCCAAGATCAAAGGAAATGGGAAGACTCATTTCAAGAACCATCAGTGGAACTGTGAGTTCTGCTCATGTTTGTATTTTGTGTAATTCCAGTTCTACCTCATTTATCGACTAAATACTTAAAATTCTTAAGAGAGCAGGGCACCTGGGTGACTCAGGTCATGATCTCAGGATTCATGAGTTCGAACCCAGCATCAGCTGAGCTCCAGCCCTGCTTCGGGCTCTTCACTGACAGTGCAGTGCCTGCGTGGGATTCTCTCCCTTTCCCTCTCTTTCCCTCTCTCTCTGCCCCTCCTGAGATCTCTCTCCCTCTGTCTCTGTGCCTTGCTCACTCGCGCCCTCTCCCTCTCAAAAATAGTGAACTGCAGTAATTTAAAAAAATATAAAAATTATTAAGAGAAAATAAAGGCCCTTTTTTCTCTTCTAGAATCTCTGCTGCTGAGGACAATATCTCTCAATTACATCATTGTAAATCTTCTCCCCCAGATTTTTCCTTCCTCCCATTATGTCGTTTCCTATCAACTAGACTATATTCTAATTTTCAAATAAAGTTTTTTAAAATTTAGAACATTTGTGTATATAACTAAAAACATTTTGAAGTTAGTACAGAGAGTTCCCATATGTAGTACACCCAGTTTCCCCTGTTATTAATACCTCCTATTACTTTGGCACATTTATTACCATACTGATGCATATTTATTACGTAAAGTCCATACTTCATTCAGACTTTTCTACTTCTTCTCCAGAGCCCTTTTCCGTCACAGGATCCCACTGAGGATAGCAAATTACATTTGCTTAGGCTTAAGCAGACATGACAAGAGGAGCCCTCTTGGCTGTGACAGTTTCTCAAACTTTCCTTGTTTTTGTTACCTTGTCTATTTTTGAGAACTGGTCAGGCATTTTGCACAATGCCTCTCAACTGGGATTTGTCATGTAGTTTTCTCCCGATTAGACCAGGATTATATATTTTCCTCTGCAGGAAGACCACAGAGGTAAAGTGCTATTTTCATCATATCATATCAAGGATGCATGCTGTATCAAATGACCTATCACTGCTGATGATAACTCTGATCACCTGGCTAAGGTAGTGTTTGGCAGGCTTCTCTGGTGTGAAGTTATTCTCTTTTTCTCCTTTTCCATACTGTGCTCTTTAGAAGGAAGTTACTATATGCAGTCCATCTCCACGACAGCAAAGTTACCTACAAAAATTATTTGGGAGGTGCCTAGGTGGCTCAGTTGGTTGGGCGTCCAACTTCGGCTCAGGTCATGATCTCACAGCTCATGGGTTTGAGCCCCCCATCAGGCTCTGTGCTAACAGCACAGAGCCTGGAGCCTGCTTCGGATTCTGTGTCTCCCTCTCTCTCTACCTCTCCCTGCTCACATTCTGTCTCTCTCTCTCAAAAATAAATAAACATTAAAAAATTTTTAAAAATTATTTGGAATTTTTCCGCATGGACATTTGCCTGTCATCCTTTATTAATTTATTCAATCATTGACTTCAGCATGAACTCATGGATATTTATTTTATATTTTGAATTGTAATAAAACTACCACCTTTTTTCTCTGGTCAAATAATTCCAGCTTTGGCCAGCGGAAGTTAACTCAGTTGGTTTCTGTGTCCCTTGGACATACTGTGTTTTTAATTTAGTGTTTTGGCTTGTGTTTTTAATTTAGTATTTCCTTACTTTCAAACTCATCTTATGTATATTCTGTCTTAGTCCTAGGATCAACTATTTCTCCAAGGAGCCCTGGTTCCTTTTATTGAAGAATGGTATTAATTACCAAACTCTAGGTACTAGGTGTGCTCATTGCTACTGGGGTGTTTGTTGATTTTAGGACCTCTTGGCTGATGTGTCTGGTACTAAGCTGTGTGTACACCCATATATATGGCTATTTCTACATTTAACTACCTGTATCTATATTGAGCTAAACATGAGTTTCTATTGATATGTCCAGCTCTAATCCATCACCACATAAATTAGTCTAGTCTCCTCACTTTGCTTATTTATAACTTCTCCCTCAAAAGTAAGTAACTTGGCTCTCCCAGCCACCATCTGTTTATGTAACGGTTCAATTCCAGTATATATGTATAGCAGTACTAGGAATTAAGAAATACACAAAAAGCCTGAGTGTTGGCAGTGGGTAAATAAACCCATACCAGGAGAATACAGATTCCAGATAGCAGAGAAAAGCGAAAAAAAAAAGGGTAACAACCAGCTAAACAGAGCTTTGGAGAGGTAACCAAAATAAAGTGGGAAGGGCCAAAAGGTTGGGATCTCAGAATCTATATCTATGACAGGGAAAGAGTTGATGCTCTCTAGGTACAAGGTCTCATAGTGCTTTATCCTAGGGATTTCACATAGATTCTGTGAAGAAAAGTCTAAATATTAATTAAAATCAACAAGAAATTAAGAGCATTTGGCTAATCTTAAGCATTGAGTAATGTCCTTCAGGATCCAACACAAAGCTCTTTCCCAAGAAGCCGCTGAGGCCCTAGATTGGGGTTCCTCATTCAAATCTCACAGATTGTTCTCACCACTATTGTAATTATTTGTTTATATGTTTGCAAGCAAGACAGTGAGGTCTCTAAGGACAAGGCCCATGACAAGTTCCTTTTGATCAACACTCGGCACTGTGCTTGGCAATAAGCAGTAACCGAGTACATGCTGAATAAATACAACAAAGGAAAAGAGAGAATCCCGGACACAGGGTTTATAAACAGAGTTTAAAAAAGAAGAAGAAGAAAAAAAAACACCCTCCCTCCAGCACTAAAGCAATGCCCTTCCAGGTGATTAAGAAGGTGGGCCTTCGGTATATTCGTTTTTCCAATGATTTTTTTTTCAGACCTTAATTGCTGCAATCATAACTAATCCAGTAATCTATCTGCACGGACTAAAATCGATGATTAAAAAATAAATTATATTAGGGCATTTAATTAATCCTATTATCCTACAATCCCATTAACAAGTAGTTCACTAGCATCTTACATCTTTATTTTCCAGAGACCTATAGGTAAGGAATTATATTATTAAGCGTTTCTGTTTTACTCTAATTTCTGCATGATGTATCATGAGCACATTTAACGGCATTGTACTTCTCTGCAGACAATTCCATCTTTAGAAATTGCTTTGGTGATGCAAAGGACTGGAGGGTAGATATCCTGAGTTTGTCCTCTAATTAAAAGATGTCACTAGCTTTCTGTACACTCAGAACATGGGCAACTTTTATCACCAGGAGCTTTTATTCCCAAACTGTTCATAGAATGAGCCAAACTGTATAAACAATGAGATTGTGACACATTCTTCCAGACTGGATGAAAAAAGATGTGACATCCCAAAGTTCTCTGATTGGGAGAAAAAATGAACTTGGATAAGTTTAGTGAGATTTTAAATTTATTGGCTGACTATGGTTTATTTTTTGAAAAATTAATTTAAGTTTTGTCTAATTCTTTTTTTTTAATGTGTGTTTATTTTTGAGAGAGAGAGAGACAGACAGACAGACAGACAAGAGTGAGCAGGGGAGGGGCAGAAAGAGAAGCAGACACAGAATCTGAAGCAGGATCCATTGGACACAGCAGCCAGCGGCTCCCTCCAGAACCCTTTGGGGCTTTGTTAATAGGGGGTACTAGAGAGGCATTCTAGGAGAAAGGAGTTTCCTTCCTGGTTCTGGGGTGCTTACTGAACAGAAATACACAGTGCACATGATTTCTGCAGCACGATGCTCCCATTGGACACAGCAGCCAGACGCTCCCTCCAGAGCCCTTCTTGGGCAGTTCTTTAGTAGAAAGCCCCTATGGGAACACTTCATGAGTTGCTTTTCCTAGAGGTACTACCAGGTCATTTTCAACAAGGTCAGGATCTCAACACTGGGAGACAGTTCGATTCACAAGCGTCCCAAAGCACCTGAGGTTTTGTGGAAGGAAAAGGGGACAAGATTTGAAAGCAGAAATCACGGTGAAGGAAAACACCTTAACTGGTTCTGTGGTATTGGCGAGGGAGGAGTAGAGAACAGCACCATTTTCACAAGACTGAAAGAGAAGTGGAAGAACATTGTGAACTGAAGGGATCTTGCCAAAGACACACTCTGCAATCCAGCGGACATAGTGGAAGACTACGTGAGGTTGGAAGAGGGCAGAAAATTGGATCAAACCAGAATAAGGAAACAAGCTTAGAGTGAGAAGATGCCAAATGATGATGGACGACGGGTAGCTTTAGCATTCTGTGATGATTATTATGAGAAGTAACATTGTTAAACACGGACTTTTTTTTCTTTCACTTTTTCTAATGCAGACTGGATCCCTGCACAATTCAGAAGTCAAGATCTCCCAAGGGCCTGTCTTTGAGAGACACTTCTAAGATAAATTAATGCTTTTGTATATTACAAGCCAAAACGAAAGGATTAAAAAAATTATCAAGACATAACTAAAAATGAGTAAGAAAAGACGCCTCTTATATCACCATGATATCTAAGAACTTTGGATTCAATTGAAATGGAAGTTTACACCTATAGAAGGAACTCAAGAGACTAGGAAAGGGAACTACAGGGAATCAGAGAAAAAGAGAAGGGATGTCCTGCTGCTGGAGATGGGCTGACCTATGTTGCTGGGAATCAGCAAAGAAAAACCTGAAACCAAAGCAGGGGCTTGTGACAGGAGTGATTCAGCTACTTCCTGTTCTTGTTGCCAGGTTCAGTGGGATAAGTCTGCCTAGGGACACAGAGCATGTGGCTTCTCCAGCACTGAAGAGAGAAAGGGGCCCAGCCCAACTCTAGAAATAAGGAAGAACCCAGTCTTCTCCAAACACAGCTGCCATTTTGATCTTGGTTTGGGCTATATCAGCTCTTGACTGATCCAGAGTGACTGGTTTTCCTGCCTCCAGGCTCAACCTCCTTCAGTCTTCTCAACACAGTGTGGTCAGATTGATTTTCTCAGTGCCAAACTGATTATTATAGTCCTGTCTCATAATATTTCAGTAGTGTCCCACTGCCCAGAGGATAATGTCCACTCTTCCTCTAAAGGCCATGTGGAATAGGTTACTTCTCATTTATCTACAGTAGACTAGTCAGGTTCAAATCTAGCCTTTGTACTCACAACAGTGTGATACTGGTCAAGTTATTGAACTTCCTGGTGCTAAAGTTTTCTCATTTATAAAATAGACACATGAAATTCTATGGGGCACCATTCACTTGAGCAATGAAATAAAAAGCATCTCCTGGATCAGAGCAAGGAAGCAGCCTGACGATCCATACCTCATGTGATTGTCAAGAAGGTTCAATAGTTTAGTGCATAGGAAATATGTACAATAGTACCTGGCACACAGTTAGCTCTCAGTAAGAGCTGACTGTGATCATTGTTATCCCTCTGTCATTTCTCTATGTGACTCTTATTCTCCATCCTTATCAAGTTATGTGTGGTTTTTAAATGATGCTGTTTCCTACCTCAGGCTTCAGCACCAAGATCTTTCAGTCCAAATGTACCTCCCTTCTCCAAGGAATGAACTCCTACTTACCCCTCAAGCTATGGCTCAGATGTTTCCTCCCTGTGGTTTTCCCTGACTCCACCCAATTTTATACCCACCCTTTCATTAAAGCTACCTTAAGTCCAAGACTCTATTGTTACAGTAAACCATCTCTACTGATACTAGTCTTTTAGTTTACAGTCTCCTATGAGACAAGTGTGTCCCAAACTATGCCATTATTTGTACACCTTCAAAATTGATGATGTATCCTCATAGACCTTTACCATAATTGAAAATTTTTCCTGAAATCAACTCTCAATTTTGCTTATTTAAATTCATTTCAAAGGGAACTTTGTATAACTATTATAAATCATCAAGTTAGTTCACACTACACTAAAAATAAATAATAACTATGATACAACAATAACAACAACAACAAAAATCCTTGTTCATCTACCAGTTAATTCATTTGTGACCTGCACTCTGGTGGGAAATTCTGCACTGATATATAAAAGTTATTCAGGTATGGGAAAATCTGTAATAATATCCTCAGCACCTATGATAATGTTGGGCTTTATGACGTTGGCCATTTCAGCAAATGATTCTTAAATTGCCACAATCTTTCAGAAAGCCCTGAATTCAAACCTTGACTTTAAAGGGGAGAAGGAAACTATAGATCTTTACAAATTTAAGTGACTAGCAGAGTGAGAGTTCACAGGAAATAAAAAGCTCACCTGAGTATCGTTTGTCTACGGAAGCCGAATTTTCAAATTTTCAAATTTCAAACAGAACTGAAGTTTACAGGCCGGAACGAAGGTAGTGTGAAAGATATTCTTTAAATTAACAATTCGGGAAAAAGTTGATTACCCCCCTCCCAAAGAACTACTACTTTTTTCTATTGGATATTAAGAACTATGAAATTGTCTTTGGTCAGTAGATGTATCAGAGACAAATATGTGCCTCAGCCCTTAGAACAGCTCAAGTCCTTACACTGTGCTATCTGTCCATTCCTTTACAGTTATAGTGTTGCCTTGCTTTTGAATTTCCTCTTGTCCCTTCTCTAGGTTATACCTTATTATTTTAATTTCTGGGTTTTTAAAAATAATTTATCTAAAATTTCTATTGACCCAGATATATAAATAATTATGTTACTAAACAACCAAATAAATCACGAATGGATGGATAAATAAGCCAGGTCATGATCAGTACTGTGATATGCTGATCCATTTAGGCAGTTTGGCTGGGTGGAAATTAGGTAACCGGAAATTGGGCAAGCCCCTCAATGGGTAGTACTTTTTCACTTCTCAATCTCTTATGACAACAGTTTGAAGGCACAGCAACTGACAGCAAAACCGGTTTGATCAATACTTGGGTTTGGCTTCTCCGGAATAGCGACTGTGCACACAAGTGACAGAAGCTGGAGCTGGGGGGTGGCTGTGCTGCTAACGTGAATCACACACCTGTGTCTCACAAGGCAGTGCACCGTGCTGTGAAAGGGGAAATAAAACAGGCTCACTTACGTTGAGGGGTTTTAAAATGCAGTTGGGAAGCCATTCAGGAGGAAGGCATCTCCTCCTCAGGTGGAGCCATGAACTCTTGAACCTGAACGGGGCCAAACCACAAATACTCCAAGGACTCTGTAGGAGCACTTGCAATGAGCTACAGTAGCAGACTTTTGCTTAGTGACAACCCCAACAACCAATTACATTTAGCCAAGAATAGTTTTCTGGCCACCAACACCCATCAGAGTCTTTGTCAACAACTTCTACAAGCATTCCCTGTTGTCTTTAAAAAGCCCTGACTTTTGCTCCCTAATGGGACACTATTTGGGTTGCTACCCAAATCTGTGTACCCCAAGTTGCAATTATTTGATCCCAAATAAATACTTCTGCTTAATTATTGTCTCCTGACAATTTGAGGCTGACAGCATATTAAATGACAGGGAAGCCAACAGTGACTCTGACGCACAAGAAAACAGATTCCAAAACCAAAATGTCAAACTCAAAACCAAGAAAGCCGCAATTAATTTCCATTACTACCAAAGCAATGAAGTCACTGCTTCTATGAAGGCGGGAGGGCTGGCTTACTTATAAGGCTACATAATATCATAATTTTCTTTATTAAACTTTCTTTTGCATATATTATTTAAAAGTCTTGGAAATACTACATAAGTACTGATAATTCAAAGCCAATAAAACTGTGTAATAGCACAAGTGATGTGAAGATCAAATCATTGAGAAAAATGAACTCGAATAAAGTACTTTCCTTTTTTTCCTTCACAGAAATATCTTAGTACTACATTTATTTGACAAATACATGAGATAGAAGTTTATATAAGGTGGAAAATAACTTAGGTATGGTATAAGGAATCTTACATCTTTGAGTATAGAGGGCTTCTATGAGTATATGGGCAGTGTAACAGAGCTATTTCATTTTCAGAAAGCTTATTAAAATTGATGATTATACAGTTACTTTGAGATAGAACATAATAATGCAGAACCACTTTGATTTCAGAGTTTATAACTGTAACCACTACTTTTAAAAGCTGATTTATCTTCCAAGTTCCAATTTCTTTCTATCTCATGTGTGCAAACACACACACACACACATACACAAATAAATATTCACAAAACAGATCCTGGTCTCAAATTTTTGGAAAACAAAGTATCCAGGAACATAGACAGTAGTTTACAAGTTAGTAACATTTGAGATAATCAGAACTTCAGGTTCATATACAAGGTCACTAATATTGGGTTCTTTTATGAACACCAACATGCAAGAATCAAACCACAAAAGCTACAACAACTACAACAGCAAATAAAACCAACCAATAGGTATTTCAGTGTTTAATTTCTATGCTACCAATGTTTCTAAAGAGTGTATGTCTTTGTGTTCATCTTAGAAACATGTGCTTCTAGGAGACCATCATGGGAACTACCAAGAGAAAATTTCACTTAACTTATAACTTTTATCACCTTCATCTGACATGTGTATAGGAGAGAAAACTGGTTGGGGAGTCAAATGGCTTAGTCAAATTGGTTTCTGAAATGTACCATTCATTAGTTTATTTGATGTTTGGCAACTTCATCTTAGAGTACTTCCCTGAGCCTTAGTTACTCAGTTACCTGGAGAGACAGAGACATGCCTCTTGAAGGCTGTTACCCTCACCTCTCCTAGAGAGGGGCTCCTGTGTGTAATTCCTTCGACTGGGCTGCCCAGACACAGACTCACAATCCTCAGTATGCTTTAAGAGTCAAATGCCTTAAAGAAGATATTCAACCCTATTGTCAAGAGGACCATCTAACATGAAGGAGAGAGGAAGATCAACACACCTTTCTTAACTCACAGGCAAAGCAGTGTCTGCTACTCTGTTGAATAGAGACTGTCTGGAAGTTCTCTTGCAGCACATCCGCTCAGGGTCATCAAGAGACCTACCTGTTGCTGATCTCACCTAATCTCCCACACCTTTTCAAGAAGTGGCCAGAATTCACAAGCCAAGGAGAGCAGCTCAGTGAGCAAAAGGATTGTAACCTGGGATGTGATTTATGTTTTACCAAAACCCCTTAGTCCCACTGATTTGCCCAGATGTGCATTTTCAAAATATACAAGGCAATAAACTGAACATTTCACATTCATTGCGGCACCTGAGTGGCTCAGCTGATTAGGTGTCTGACTTCGGCTCTGGTCATGATCTCACGGCTCGTGAGTTTGAGCCCTGCATTGGGCTCTGTGCTGACAGCTCGGAGCCTGGAGCCTGCTTCAGATTCTGAATCTCCCTCTCTCTGCTCCTCCCCTGCTCGCACTCTGTCTCTGTTGCTCTCTCTCTCTCAAAAAAATAAACACTAAAAAAAAATTCGCAAACATTCCTTAAACAAAAAACACAACAAACAAAAACATTAGCCACTCTCCTTGCTCCAAAGGGATTAAACTAAACACAGTATATGGGGCAGATAAAAAATTCAATCGTTACTCTTTAGTTACTGCAAAGTGCATACAAGTATAAGGGCACTGAGTTAGTAGAGATTTATAAGTTTATCACAGTATTAAATCCTGTCTTAATGTATGGAGAAAAAATCTAGGAAATAAAGAGTGTGTTACTGTTTCTTTTATCTCAACAGTAAAATTACTATCATGAATCCTTTTTAAAATGCCTGTAAGCCTTCATCTGAGCTGAATATCTGGGCTTCGAATTTCACTTGAGACCTTGTCAAAATTAAAACCTGTTAAGTCCACAGAATCCAGGTTAAAACTGCTGACTATGGAAAGTCGAAAATTATATCATGACTCCCAAATGATGATGACACTAGTCACATCTTTGGCCCTGTTGTCAACATGCATGATGATTCTCATTTCTCTTAGCTTCATCTTCTTCATTCTAGTGTCCAAAGCTTTGTTTGTATCATTCCAAGTAAAGAAGAGTTTTTCAGGCACATGAATACAAATGAGAGCATAACATTTAGGTAACACCTCTCGTCTCTAACTTCTGCATTTCTTACATTCAATGTATTTTTGCATTCCTTACATTCTTGCCACATAATCTCATGTTCTCGTGTCTTCCCAAGATGTTAGAATTCTACAGTTAATCATTAAATTCTGAGTCAGTGACAGTATTTAAGTATGAAAGCTATTTAGTTTGACAACGGCCTCACTACTTTTCATCACTCTCAGTGGACTAATTTATTCTTAGATCCCTCTTGCTCTGGTGCATACACATACACACACACACACACACACACATACACACACACACACATCCTTGCCCTAACTTGTGCACATCTCAGTTTAAACAATCTGCAAACAAATAGCCTTTCATGGCTTTGCACCTGTAAGAACAAAGCTATAGAATCCCATTTGGGAATGGACACCATACCCTTACCTTGAGTTTGTCTCCTTGGTTTTATTTGAATGAAAACCTTCACCATCACATCCGCCATCTTCTCATTCATGTCCCAGATGTCTCAATTTTTCCGTTCATGAACCTGACATGTTAAACTTTCTCTAATTTCCCATTTAGAAAAGAAGCAGGTGGTGGGAAACCATTCTGGTGAAATGAACAAAGTTTTCAGTCATCCTCCCAGCCTGGATGACAATGATCTTCAACTTTGTTTCAGTTAAGTTTAAGTGCTGTGACCCTCAAATCTCACATTTTGCAAATGCACAAATGTGCTTTCCTAGGAGAGGAGGTCTACATCCAATACCATGTAGACCTTTTGTCTATGAACATCTAGATTAAATAAGCCTAAATATCGCTACCAGCATTATTCCAGAATTTGCAGTGCACCCCCTTTCTCATATACTAGGTTCAACTTCTCACTTGCTGAAAATTAAAAAAAAACCTTGCCTTTCTGTCTCTCTCTGGTACTCTGTCTCTCTAGATATATGAGAGAATTTTATATAATACACACACACACACACACACACACACACACACACACACACACTGCAGCCTACGGCAGAAGGCTTGCTGACGATTCTAAGTATGGAATCTACCCAATTCTCCCTGGATCTCTAAACTAAGGTTCAAAATTATGAAAGCAGCATAAAGGACATATTCTCCGTATGAAAATTATAATGCTGTAGTAGCTCAAATCCCTTCACTATCAAGATGAAGCTGAAAACAGGGCACACTCATCTCTATTTCAAGGTCTGATACATGTTGACAATGGAAATCAGCATTTTCCCCTAATTAATAGCACCGTTTAGAGTGAGAAAACTGGAGTGAGGGGGGAGCCCTCTTTTTATGAAAGAATTAATCATCAGACACAAAAATCGGTTAGATCTTACCTAAATGAATTGAAACTGCACAATTATAAAAGAAATTATCAAACAATTCTTTGTCATTGTCAGGCTTTTTCCTAAGAATATACAAACGGGGTCTCGGTTTTTGAGTGGGAAGAAAGTTTTTTTTCAAGGTTTATAACTTTTTTTCCATTCAGATCTTCTGATTTAACCAAGATTGTTTCTTCAGTGTCCCCTGAATCCATCATACTCCTTCCTTTCTCTAAAACTTTCGCTACAAAATTCTCTCTCATTGAAATGTCACTACTTCTATTCTCCAGTATTGTCTCTTTCTGGAATAAATTATAAAATCAGAAATTTGAGTTTTACCTTTAATAAGGGAAGTTGTTTTTCTATGAAAAGGCTTTGAAAGCTGGCATAATTTAGACTAAGATGTACAAACCCGACTGCATTTTGCACATAGTATGGGACTTACTGTAACCCTTAACTTTACCTAAGAGGTCCTCGGGTACCCATGTAAAAGCACATAGTGGCTGATGCATTCTAATTTTTTGTAAAAAAAAATATATACCTGTAATTTGTGGAATCCGTATTTACCAGTTCTTCTGAATAAGCATCTTTTATCATTGGAAGTGATTTCATAATCACATATACCAGTGGCAAGGGATGAATATGGTCAAGAGAACTCGGGCTTACTTAATGTGATAAAATTCCAGTCCACTGTCTTAATTTGGGTTTAATCTGACATTTGAAAAAAAAAGTATGCTGTATCTGTATCTCATTTCTTTAAAGAGGATTATATTGGGGCGCCTGGGTGGCGCAGTCGGTTGAGCGTCCGACTTCAGCCAGGTCACGATCTCGCGGTCCGTGAGTTTGAGCCCCGCGTCGGGCTCTGGGCTGATGGCTCAGAGCCTGGAGCCTGTTTCCGATTCTGTGTCTCCCTCTCTCTCTGCCCCTCCCCCGTTCATGCTCTGTCTCTCTCTGTCCCAAAAATAAACGTTGGAAAAAATTTAAAAAAATAAATAAATAAATAAATAAAGAGGATTATATTTTATGGGAAATAAGATTAAGGCAAAATGTAAACTGAATTGTAATTTATACCCACCATTTTTCTCAACAAGTGACCTTTCTAATATTTCTTGTCGCAAATCTTGGCTCCTTTAACCACATTCTCCTTAATATTCCTTTCCCTCTGTATAAACCAGTCATAACAATTAGCTTTTTGGGGTGGGGGCGGAGAGAGATTCAAAACAAACATACATGTTGTATCACCTGTAATTCTTTGAGGTAAATATGCAAATAAAACTGTCATCATACACCTCAATCATCCTAATTAATCATGAATTGTATAATAGCAATTATTTTTATGATAAGAAACATAATCTGGTGTACTTCACACTGGAAGTATCAGGCATGCAGAATGGATCCATTCACTTACTGGTAAACTGGAAAGTTACATGAATTATTCATTTCAAATCATGTGCTGAAATAATATTTTTTTTCCTTTCCAGAATATATACTAAGTGACTTTCAGAATTTCTCCATGGAAGAAAAGAAAGCCTCTTTTTCTTTGTTTTTTTTTCTTCCTTCCCCCCCCCCCCCACTGAGATATGCTTGACATGTTACAGTAGTTTTGGTATATAACATAATTATTATGTATATATAGAATTATATATATATATAAAATTGTGAAATGATCACAAAATAATTATATACACACACAATTGTCAAATGATCACTGAAATAAATCTAGATAACATCTTTCACCACACATAGTTATATTTTTTTTTCTTGTGATGAGAAATTTTAAGGTATACTCTCTTACCACTTTTCTCTTTTTTTGTGGCAAAGAAGTGACTGATGAAAAGACTTGCCAAATGGTCATGGAGCAAGTCAGCAGGGAGACGATTCAGTTTAATTCCCTAGGATACCGAGACAAGATGAAATCAGAACAGCATTGACTGAGCTATGCTTCAAATTTCGTGCCAGCAGTATCTTAGAGTTTGCTAAGGGAGAAGCTATATTAGCCACGCTCTCAGCTCTTGATTTCTGGAAAAGTAGTTAGTGAGAATCCCATAGAACAGTGACTGATAATCAATTGAACTGACTGTCTGTAAACCACAATCTGATCCTAAGCCTCTCAAACTTGCAAACAGATTCAAATCATCAAAGATGTTTGGTAAAAATACCAGTCCTCGTGCCCCACCTCCACATACTCTCCTTATCTGCCTCTATGGGACTCAAAGATGTGCATTTTAAACATCCCTGGGGTGACTTAATCCAGTCACCATCAGACATTGCACCTGTCTGTACACAGCTCCGGGGCAACACTGCTGTGAGGATGGAATTAGAGACCTGTGTCTCTGGGTTGCTGGTCTCGATTGGAGGTCTCTCTTTAGAGAGGCTAATTGACCTTTAACTCAGTCTGAGGGCATTCTATGCTGAGTCTTTCTCATTTCTCAACAGAGATTAAAAGGACCAGGGAGTCTCATGGGATATTATCAGACAAAACCTATGTATATTTAGTAAGTTCTTTTAAAAGAGTCATGAAAAAGACCAGCCTGTGATTACTTTTCAATTAGTCTTAGTCTGTGTACGTATGCATTTGGATCACTTTACCAAATTTTCCATTCATCTTAATCAAAATCAATGTACTGGTCTATTGTGGCCTCAAATATCCTCATGGAAAATGAACCATCACCTGTGTTGTCACACAGCCAATAAAACTTTTAAAAATATTCACTATAGTAACAACGAATAAAAAGGGCATCCAAAAGTTTTTTTTTCTTTTTTAAATTTTAAATAACTGTGCTCTAGACCTTTAAATGACCTGATTGATTTAGCCCCAAGCTGACTACAATCGTACACTACATGGCACTGGGCTATTTTCAAAGCAGTGTCATACATATGGATTCATTTGATCTTCACAAGACCCATAGAGCATTCAAAGTTTAGAGAGACAAGTTCTTGAACTACTTCTGTGACGGTGGTTTCATAGATTTCCTTCCCCAGGGCATCTATCTCATCACATAAAATTGCAACATTAAAGCAAAAAATGAGAAATAGATCAAACCAAACCCAGAACCTATCATCTCCCATTCAAAATCATTTTCTCTTACTCAGGTCATCATGCCGGCACATTTTTGAGTTCAGTATGGGGGTGTAAAAGACCTTCATGACTGTCCCATTAGACTAACTCCCTTACTTCTCCCCACAATATTAAACTCAAGCGATACTGCACTGTTCCTACCATTCTGCATGTGCCATGCTGTTTCATGATTATATAACTTTACCTAGATTGTCCGTTCCCAGTTTTTCCTATTTCTGCCTGACAAATCCTATTTTTCCTCCAAACTTCTGGTTAAATGCCATCTCCTCCAAGAGCCATCCTTCTGCATATTTCATATGTATATATTATCTGTTTATAGATCCAATTCCTGGATATCTGGAAGGAAAATCATGTGTCTGACTTATCTTGGAACCCTCATGGTGTCTCCTCACTGCAAAGGATGCTAAATGGTCAACCTGAAGCATAGTATTTAAATATGACCACATTACTATCTAAACGCATTTGAATTTTATTGATAAGAATGCGATAGCTAAAAATTTAGCAACAATCTGTGACTACTTTCTAATTTCAAGGGTAGACATACTGAAAATGGTTTTTCTATGCCCAGTGTGGTTTTTATTTTTCATCCGCATTTTCTCTTCAGTAGGAGGACAACAATGCAGTCTCTTCAAATCCTGGCTTTATCTATTGGTAGTCACGTGACCTTGGACAAGACCAGTTCTATGGGCCTCACTCTGTTTTGTATGAAATTAAGAAAATAACAGTAATTGTCTCCCAGAATATTTTTGTGGGAATTGAGTGAATAAATGTGCACAGAGTTCTTTAAAAAATGCCTGGCACCTAGTGAATTCACAATATAGGTACTTTATTAGGAAATAAATCTGCAAACATTATTAATTCTTTGTGATCATGAACTTAGATAGAAAAGAAAAAAAACTGAGTATATTCACTCTAGCCACCTCTACTTATGATCCAATATGTTCTTTTGAACAAATTTAAATGGTTTACATCAACTTCTTTACCCACACACTTCTACCAAATGACCTACCTGGACAAAACTACCCAAATGAGTCTCTAAGTTAGCACTGTCTTCTAGGAATATGATACCAAGTAGGTATATAGTTTAAGTTTTTTTCTAATAGTCAAACTAAAAATAATTTTAAAGATATTACATGAAATGAATTTGAATATATTTATTGTAACCAAATATATCTAAATATTAGCATGTTAATACGCAACTGATATAAAAATTATTAATGGCATCCAATGTGCATTTTATTCACAGCAAATCTCAGTTAGAACTAGCCACATTTACAAGCACTCACTGGCTGCCCATGGCCAAGAGCCTGTATAGTAGACAATGGCTTCATAAGATGAGGACGCCATCCCAACTCAATAACGTGCAATTTTTAGATTTGTCACTGGGTGGTGCTGGAACCAAATACTGTTCTTAAATAAAAGTTGTTAAACTGATCTTGTTGAGTCTTAGAGTACACTGTCTCTTTGCTATGCTGATTCCAAGTTCTACAAAAACAATTATAATTAATCAATGGGATAAAAAGCACCATCTTAAGAAGCTAACAACAACAAAAATCAGGCAAATCTCAATTCTCCTCGAAAAAGATATTCTGAAGTTTGCCACACCCATTTTATGTGCAAGGCTATGAGGTTTTCAGATTTCTCAGAAACTCCTTTCTATAATGAGTTGAATTTCACCAGATAGGTTGTGTCTCATGAAATCTCTTTTTATCCCTATAAGCTTAGGGTGTTTAAATCATTTGCTTAGAAATATAGTTTCCTTAGCCAATTTTCTTTTTTTAGTTACAGTCTTGAACAACACTGAACACAGAATCAAAACTATGACAAATGTCCTAGAGAGTTAGAGTAGATAGCACTTATTTTGCCAGAAAAAAAAAAAAACAACTTGGATTAGGAAAAATGTGATATTTTCACTTAAGGATATAGCACATGACAAGTACACATATTATTTTTCCATCAATTATGAGAGAAATAATTTATAAGGGAACTGATACTTAAAGCAAATTCCTCACTCCATTTCTTTAATTCAAAATTCAATCTCCATCTATTCTTTTTTTTTCCAACGTTTATTTATTTTTTGGGGGACAGAGAGAGACAGAGCATGAACGGGGGAGGGGCAGAGAGAGGGAGACACAGAATCGGAAGCAGGCTCCAGGCTCTGAGCCATCAGCCCAGAGCCCGACGCGGGGCTCGAACTCACGGACCGCGAGATCGTGACCTGGCTGAAGTCGGACGCTCAACCGACTGCGCCACCCAGGCGCCCCAATCTCCATCTATTCTATATGTTCTTTGTCTCTCAGCCTAAAAACACATACACAAACAACTCAAGGTTCCAACCTCATTGGAAATGCCATCATGTTTACTATGTTGGAGTTCCTATACCTTTAATTGGGAATGGTCCCTTCCCCACCATCTCTAAGAACTGCATTGTGGCAGGGACTGCTAGCTGTGCCATTATTCCTACCCATTCTTCCCATATTCCTTGGTGTGTTTGTGGGTTTTTTTTTTAATTTTAATTTTTATTTATTTTTTTATGAATTTTAATTTTCTTTTTTATTTTGTTTTAATTTACATCCAAATTAGTTAGCATATAGTGCAACAATGATTTCAGGAGTAGATTCCTTAATACCCCTTACCCCTTTAGCCCGTCCCCTCTCCCACAACCCCTCCAGCAACCCTCAGTTTGTTCTCCATATTTATGAGTCTCTTCTGTTTTTTCCCCCTCCCTTTTTTTATATTATTTTTGTTTCCATTCCCTTATGTTCATCTTTTTTGTCTCTTAAGGTCCTCATATGAGTGAATTCATATGATTTTTGTCTTTCTCCTACTAATTTCACTTAGCATAATACCCTCTAGTTCCATCCACGTAGTTGCAAATGGCAAGATTTCATTCTTTTTGATTGCCAAGTAATACTCCATTGTATATATATATACCACATCTTCTTTATCCATTCATCCATCGATGGACATTTGGGCTCTTTCCATACTTTGGCTATTGTTGATAGTGCTGCTATAAACATGGCGGTGCATGTGTCCCTTCGAATCAGCACACCTGTATCCCATGGATAAATGCCTAGTAGTGCAATTGCTGGGTCGTAACGTAGTTCTATTTTTAGTTTTTAGATGAACCTCCATACTGTTTTCCAGAGTGGCTGCACCAGCTTGCATTGCCACCAACAATGCAAAAGAGATCCTCTTTCTCCACATCCTCGCCAACGTCCGTTGTTTGCCTGAGTTGTTAATGTTAGCCATTCTGACAGGTGTAAGGTGGTATCTCATTGTGATTTTGATTTGTATTTCCCTGATGAGGAGTGACGTTGAGCATTTTTTCATATGTCGGTTGGCCATCTGGATGTCTTCCTTGGAGAAGTATCTATTCATGTCTTTTGCCCATTTATTCACTGGATTATTTGTTTTTTGGGTGTTGAGTTTGATAAGTTCTTTATAGATTTTGGATGCTAACCCTTTATCTGATATGTCATTTGCAAATATCTTCTCCCATTCTGTCGGTTGCCTTTTAGTTTTGCTGATTGTTTCCTTCGCTGTGAAGAAGCTTTTTATTTTGATGAGATCCCAGTAGTTCACTTTTGCTTTTGTTTTCCTTGACTCTAGAGACGCGTTGAGTAAGAAATTGAAGCAGGCAAGATCAAAGAGGTTTTTGCCTGCTTTCTCCTCGAGGATTTTGATGGCCTCCTGTCTTACACTGAGGTCTTTCATCCGTTTCGAGTTTATTTTTGTGTCTGGTGTAAGAAAGTTGTCCAGGTTCATTCTTCTTCATGTCGCTGTCCAGTTTTCCCAGCACCACTTGCTGAAGAGACTGTCTTTATTCCATTGGATATTCTTTCCTGCTTTGTCAAAGATTAGTTGGTCATAAGTTTGTGGGTCCATTTCTGGGTTCTCTATTCTGTTCCATTCATCTGAGTGTCTGTTCTTGTGCCAGTACCATACTGTCTTGATGATTACAGCTTTGTAGTATAGCTTGAAGTCTGGGATTGTGATGCCTCCTACTTTGGTTTTCTTTTTCAAGATTGCTTTGGCTATTTGGGGTCTTTTCTGGTTCCATACAAATTTTAGGGTTATTTGTTCTAGCTCTGTGAAGAATGCTGGTGTTACTTTGATAGGGATTGCACTGAATACATAGATTGCTTTGGGTAATATCGAAATTTTAACAATATTTGTTCTTCCTATCCAGGAGCATGGAATCTTTTTTTCCATGTTTTTGTGTCTTCTTCAATTTCTTTCATCCATATTCCTTGTTAATGAAGCTTAGATTTTGCTCAGACTTCACATGTACCTAATTAAATATTCATTTGCCCAGCGTTGGTTGCAGCCAGAAATAGCCATCTGACATCATCTGGCCTTTGAGATATCATAAGTTTGCCAGGGGATCTTGGTAAAGCATTTGCTCTGTTTGTAAGGGACAGAAATTGCTGGTACCATTCTTTTGCCCTTCCTCCTGCCTTAAACATGGACAATGCAGCTGTGGCAGCCATGTGCTGCCACAAGATAGCAAGTATGGGATGAAAACGATAAGCAGTGGAAAAGAGAGATCCTGGGGGCTCAGACAGCACTGCTACGAGCTGATCCAAGACTAGGAAACCATCATCCCATAATCGTGTTAAAAAATAAAGCATTAGCTCATAAATTGACGTCACTGTTAGTTGAACACTACGTTACTCGTTGCTAAATAGATTCCTAACATATGCACCTGCCCTGCTTCTGTTCCCTAGCTGCCATTTTACTTCCCTCGGTTCACTGTGAATCTGTATGTGCTCCCCTCAGAGTTCTGTGTTATCAACTGGCGAACTCAGAGATGTTTCCCCCTCATAGTTCGGTATTCATGGCAGAGAGCTAGAAGAGTAAATCCCAGCTAATGAACATATTTATATTATTGTTATATTATTAAGATTATTATTCCTGATCACTGATGAATTAATCTGACTCACTAATGAATTTAAAGATGAGATCCCTATGAAAACTAGGAAGAAAAAGATAATGATGACAACCAGCATTTGAGTACATTTTACAAAGGCCTTTCACAAAGATCCTTTCATCTGACCCCACAACACCTTTGCACAGTATTTAATATTTTAATATTAATGTTAAATATTTAATATTCCCTTTTTACAAGTCAAGAATTGAATGTTAGTAAAATTAAGTCAGTCTAGAATGTCATGCACCCATTATGATATAAACCTGCTTCTGGAGACCTGATATGGTGATAAGGTAACTTGTGTTATGTCCGCTTAATTCTATTGCCTGTAGGGATAATAAAAGTTAACATTTATCAACCAGGTATAATGCTATGTGCTATGTGCTATTTGCATTTGCTGAATCAAGATTCTTACATGCATTACTCTGTTCAATCTTCACAGTAATCCTATGGCTTGATACCACTATTACCCCATTACAGATGTGGAAAGTGAAGTTCAGTCCATGGGCAGCATGCCAACTTCATCCACCGATCAAGCTGTTCCCTCCTTAGCAACCTGCATTGCATATTCCTACCTTTGCTCCTAGGAGGCCAGATTTTTGTCCTTGAGCCCAAATCAAGCTGCCAAAACAGACTCTCCCCACCTTCTACTTTTCGTTTGTTTTTTTCCATTGCTACTGGACTATAAATCTCCCCTGGATTTATGAACGGCAACCATCTGTTTCACATCATAAAAAGACTCAGCATTAAACTATTTGACTTGATTTTCCCGTCGAATTGATGTTAATGAATTTTGGCTCTGAAAACCTGCACTTCAAAAGAACTCAGATTCCTGACTTTTAAATTAGTTTACAGTTTTCTTTTACCTCCAAGAAGAAGGCTTAATTTAAAATGTCCTTAATAAAAAAAATGTGCACTTCAAAGATAAGCAAATACATTTTCATGTGATTTAAAACAACATCTTTGTATTTATCTTCCTGATACCACTGATACCATCTTCCTCTTAAAAACTAAACTCAGACAAATTTAAATAATGTACATTTCCATTTGGATGTAGATATATAAATGCTTCCTTTCATCCTTGCGCAAGGGGCCATGCTAATCTTCTCTGTATCGTTCCAAGTTTAGTATATGTGCTGCCGAAGCGAGCACTAAATGCTTCCTTTCAGATGGTGGAATTGACATTACGGGTCTGGTTTCACCCAAGTCCTGCCACGTACTAGTTATGAGACCTTGAACATGTTGCTTTTCCTCTTAAAGCCTTAGTTTCCTCATCTCAGAAATAGAGCTAATACACTGACCTTTTTTTTTTTTTTTAATTTTTTTGAGGTGCTAACAGATATAAATTGTCTGACACATGCCTGTGAATAATATACACTCAAAAAATAATAATTTGCATCCTTCCCTTATTGAATCTCCTCAACTAACATGAACATTTTAATCTTGATTCCCAGGTTTGCTAAGCCTTGAAATAGATATGGGTATTTCTAGGCTCTTGATGCTGGGAAACAGTATATTAAAGAAAAATAAATAAAGCTCATTTTTAGGAAATAGCTACCACTTTTATGGCTTAAAGGAATAGTAGAGGTTGAATATTACAATGTCATTTTGTAGGCTCTTTGAAGCAATACTAAGCATTCTATTTTTTAAACCCTAGTGGATATCCTCATTCTAGGTGTTCCTGCTTAGAAATGCTTGAAAGCAGATGAGGAATACCAGTATTGCATTATATCCATGATGAAATATATGTGATTAAAAAGCAGCATATTTCTAAGGAGATTGAAAAGATCTCCACCTTTTTATCTATAGCTCTTTCAACTACTTTGAAATGCACTGATTATATTGAAGGGGTCTGTTTAACAATCACTTTCCTTAATCCCCATATATTCCAATTGCCTTCAACCAAAGATGACAACAATCGGTCTCATTGTAAGTAAGGTAACTTGAGCTCATGCCATTTGCAGATAATAGCTGTCACAGTCATTGGATGATGGGATTTCTGACTCAGAAAAGAAAGTATCAAAATTTGTTGCCAATAATTCAAATTGTGGCTTTGGAAGCTGTTTTTTCATAGTCCCATGATATCTTGTGCAGAATTCTCTCAAGCTTGCTTTATATTCTAATTTTCATTTGATATACCTTTATGACTAAAAAGCATCCCTTTTGAGATTCAGAGACATAGCCTAATTTGAGTTTGTGTTAGTACCATTCAGCATAATGGCTGGCACAGGGTAGTAGGTACTCAATAAATTTTAGTGGGAGAAGAAAGGAAAAGAGGAATGGAAAAAAGAAAACTAAAAAGCAAGGAAGTGAGGAAGGAGGTCTGTCTCTTTGATATAGTAAGAATTGAAGCTTATATTTGTTTCATTATACCAGGCTTCCTCTCTTAAAGTGACCACATTTTGAATTGAACTCATTACCCAAGGAGTCAATAAAGTAACCCTATTAATAATAGTACCATCACTGCCTCAATTTGTAATGACTTCACTTAACATAATCCTTTGTCTGAATGCTTTTTACTTTAATGTCACTTGGTTTTTAATTGAATTTGAGGTACTGTAAGTGACAATTGCTCCATAATACAAAGATGAAAAAAATATCTAAGAAGCTAATGTTTTATTTTGTGTTTCCCCACAGTGTGGCAGCAGAGACTTAAAAAGTTGGAAAAGCCACAAGCTGGGGAGGGTTCAACTCAAGGGTCTGATTCAGGGAGACCAGAATATTGAGATACCTATTCTCATGAAGGATATACATGGGAATCAAATGGCAATCAATTTTTCTGTGCTAAAAACTCTGACAAAAGAAATATTGGTTAATGAGTTTTTTATGATCACTGTAAGATACTCACTGACATTACTAATGGCTAACGTTCCCTCTCAGCTTTGCAAATCTGTTGATAATATGCAAATCTGTTGATAATGCTAAAATTTATGTTGGAATGAATAAAGATAAACACAGTAAACCGACTTCCATGATACGAATCTATTGAAAGAATGCCCAATTAGTTGTAACAACCCTTCATTAAACAAAGAAAACAATCTCTCTCAATGACAGATCTGTGAAATGAAAATAGAAGCAATCCCATATGCTTGTTATAAAGCGTGGATGAAATAACTCACCAGAAAGTACATAGCAGGACATCTGGCAAGGGGGGAGTGAGCAGCAGATAAAAGCTATTATAGCATTACCATACATGCTACCTTCACCAACCCTTCTCTACTACTAGGGTACTACTCTGTTCCAGGTGGAGACATACAAGTCATTTGTGGAGAAACACAAATGATTAGCAGGATGGCTCTGTTATGGAAGAGTTCATTCTCCAGCAGTAGAGACAAGAATAAAATTAAATACCCTTCTCACTATGAGCTATGAGAACAAAGCCATCTACCTCCACATGCAAGATGAACCCTGACAATGGAAACTACTTATTTCCCACCCCTAACACACTGTCTACATTCACAGGAATTTACTATGCTGCTGTCTCTGTTAGCATATCTTTGTGTTCCAGGAGATTCTTGTCCAAGCTAGTGACTTGATAGTTCATTAAAGGAACCTCCCGAAAGATCCATCAACTCTTCCCCAGGAGGCATCAGTCAACAGCTTATACCCTGAGACCATACAAAACCTTCAGCTCAAAATCCTGCTTTTCTGTTTCTACCAATCTTGGTTGGTTGTATCATGATCCTTACTCAATCCTAATCAAGGCTCTTCATTGAAAGACCAGCCTTAAGCCAAATTTGAAATTCTTAATAAAATCTGACCTTGAGGCCCTCTTCAGAGACATCGCCAAACCTCTCCCCAGGCAGTGTTCTTCCATACCAGGGCACATAACAAACTCACGTTTGCCTCATCAACATTTTATATTGGTGACATTTAGGGAGTAGACATGGAACAGAGAAGTTCTACAAAGCAACATATATAAAATGAGGATGAATTAATTCTCCTTGAAATGTCCATATTTTCAGATATATGGAGACATTTTTATATTTTGGGCCTTTCTCATTAGAACAAGTATCTCATACTCAAGTCCTGTAATAAGACAAATGATATCACATTGAAGACATCATTATGAGACCAATTCTGTAGTTTACTTTGTAATTACAAGAGTAATCAACCTTATACTAATGAAACAAATTGTTGTATAAATATACCTAATGACTAATAAGGTTATTTTTTAAAGAGTGATTTATTACCAAAAGAGACTTTCAAGCCCTTAAAGCTTTCGGATGAGGAAGTGAGATTCAGGGAGTGTTTGCAATATCTACTATCACATAGCAAGTAAGAGAAAGATTGGTGCAACAATTCTTTGTTAAAAGTAATATACTTACTTCTTTGTAAGAAGTAGTATAGCATAGGGGTGCTTGGGGGGCACAGTTGGTTAAGTGTCTGACTGTTGATCTCAGCTCAGGTCATGATCTCATGGTTCATGACTTCGAGCCCCACATCAGCCTGTGCACTGATGGACCAAACCTGCTTGGGATTCTGTCTCTCCCTCTCCCTGCCCTTCCCCAGCTTATGTCCCCTCTCTCTCTCTCTCTCTCTCTCTCTCTCTCTCTCTCTCTCTCTCTGTCAAAACAAATAAATAAACTTAAAAAAAAAGCAGTATAGCATAATGCATTTTTTCAAACTTAAGTAACATATAAACCTGTTTTAAATAAAAAAAATATATTCGGGGGTCCATGTAATACACATATGAATCTTTTAATGCTGGTATAATTGAATCAGAGAAACAAGTGTTAGAATCCTGGATCTTTCTCTTAATATCTGTGGGATTTTATTCAATTTATTAAGCAGTTCTGAACACATTTCTTCATCCACCAACAGTCGTTTCCCAGGGGCTTGTTGTGAACATTAAATTTGGCCTTTTTACATGACATATACTAAATGGCCAATACATTTTTTATTATCATGTTCGTTACTCCCTGATAGCTACTTTTTCAACTTTGCCACCTGGCTGTTTTTAGTTAGATCTCATTTAGATAACCATAAAAGAGATGAAAAGAAACCACATCTTTGGCTTGAACAATAGTATAGAAAAACCTTAGCCCATGTTGCCAGCTCTATCTATCTGTGAGACCTGGAGGTAGGAGAAAGATTTAGGAGAGCTTGATTTATGAATAAGTTTAATGGAGATGCAAATGGGGCACCTCAGCTACAAGAAAACAGGCTAAAAATTGTAAACACATCCAAGTCTGGTTTTCTTTCCTGAAATAGATGTAGGTCCTCTCAACAAAGGTGCTTCATAAATCACGGGGAATAAGAAAGCCCCTGTGAAAAGTGAAGATGTTAGCCTTGTGTAGTCACCTAATATTTCTAAGATGGGACTGTCAGACCCCTGAAATGAAAGAAATCTTAACTGTAAGCTACATCCTGACCCTTTAGAGACAAGGCAGCTTCCCTGATAGAGCCTCAGAAATAAGGCACTGGAGTGATTTGCATGTACTGATGTTGTTTCTAAGTTGTATTTATGCCTTCAAAAATGGCACAGTGACATGATGTCTTCAGTTATATTTCCCAAGGTGAAAACATTTTCAGTTCAGTAGAGAAAAGCCTGTTGTCACTAATTCAAGGCAATTGGATCGCTACAAGCCTAATGTTTTTCTCCATGGTACACAGAGGAAAAGGGCAGATATTTTAGAAAAGACATCATCAGATTATTAGTATCCACACAATAAAATATAACCACTTCAAACAGAGTGTATGTTTCCACAGAGAACATGGAGCCTACAAAGACAGCGCTAATGGGGAAAACAGTAAATATATGACGATAACTTTTCTTTCCTCAAAAGAATTAAAAGTATATTGATAGATAAGCAAACCTAATTAGCACAGGGTCACTGGAGGGTTAGAGAAGAGATGGGACACAAGGAAAAAGAGAAAAAAATATTAAAGTAAAAGGAGGGATAGAAATAGAAAGGGGCTATTAAATTATAGCTTAAAAGGCCCTGGTGAAAGAAAGGCTGTCTCCCCATCAGAGATTTTCATTTCTTTATTCCCAAATGTCTACCCTCACACCCCTCAGGAAAAATGGTGAAGGATGTAGGCTGGTCACTTCTTCTCATTGAAAGCATCATTATGCTTTCAATCATTATGCATAGGTAAACCTGACCTATCTGTCCATCCTTTTCAGGGGAGATGTGCGCCTGAAAGAAGAGTATTCATTCAACTCTCATTCATTTGCTCATTCATCCACTCCGACCTCCATTCTAAACATGACCTATGAAGTCTGTTTGATTTAGCCTCTACTTATTTTCCAATATTACCTAACACAGCTCATTCTTTACCTTACAACCATTCTAAATTTCTTTCAGTGACTTGAAGAAGCCCCTTCTTTGATCTAGAAACTATTGCTACCTTCTCTGCCTCACTAGTTTCTATGTTACCATCAGGTTCTTGCTTAACCATCTCTTCCCTAAGGAAGTTTTCCAGAGGCTCCTTGACCAGGCTGGGTCTCAGGGACAAGTGCTTCTGCTCTGTAAGTACTTCCTACTTCTCAAGGATCATATTCATTGCACTTGTAAGTGCCTCCTTCAATGGGCTTTATCTGTCCTCTCTTTTGTATGTTATCATCTTCTTGTAGACCAGTTGCATCGAGTAGTAGCTTGATACATGATTGCTGCATATGAGAATAAAGACACATATGAAAAGACCGGTCAATGAATGGAAAACATCAAACAAAAAATCTACAACAAGCTTTAACTTTGAGCAAGGTGCTGTGTGAAACAAGGGAGTAAGAGAGGGACTGAGGAGCCTTCCTAAATATTTTCAGAAAACTTATTAGTCATTGTCCCTCTTCATTGCCATAAAAAAAAAAGATACTTGTATCTGTTCTCTGATGTTGAGAGGTTTTCTTGTAGGTGCTAAATAATTCAACTCTAATGAGTCACCTATAACTAAGGTTAGATACCATCACATGGGCATACCAAAAGAACAAAATAGGTCTTGTCAACTACAATTCCTCCTTCCCTTCGACCCACTGAAAACTAAAGAAGGGACTTGTGGAAAAAAAGACAGCAGAGACAAGACTGATAGAATTTCCTGCTCTTCTCTCATAGCCCCTCAAACTAAACTGGTTGATGACACCCATGACTCACTGGTCAATATCTGGGGTGCCTATCCAGGTTTATATCTATTTATTCTGCTACAGGCTGCTTAGCTGCAGAACACACAGGTCTACCTTAGTACAACCAGCAAGTCGGAGAAGAGCCTGGTGAGTTATGCCTGTGAAGACGTGGAGTTTAGGAACATGCATGATAATGGAGCCTGATGCCTGGCTATAGTCTGCAGAATACCCAAGATTGAAGAATTGGAAGAGGAGCCCATACCTGCAGAGAATATGGGGTTGTGTGCCTGGGAAAAATGGCTACAACTTATTCCAAGTCCATAGGACACTCAGAGAATGTTACAGAAGACCTCAGTCATGTTCACACCTTCATGTGAAGGATCATGGAGGTTCTGGGGCAGCCTACAGAGCTGATAAGTCCAATGTAGATAAGGGTTCTAAATTAAGGCAGGACCATGGAAGCTGAATATCAACACCCAGGAAAACCATGAGCACTACACACTGAGAAACAACTACATTAGAGGGGGACTTTCTTCCCATTAACAACCATAAACACAGAAATGAAGTATATTTCTCTCTCCTTCACTCTGCCTCATATACTAAAGGATCTAGGTCACAAACCAAAGGAGCTAGGTCACAAACAAAACACAACACACACACACACACACACACACACACACACACACACACACAAGGAGGGGAGGTAGAGTATTTTGAATAAAAAAGGTGATAAGGAGTTTCAAAGTACTCATGTTTAATATCTGACATTGGTCAGAAAGTTCTAGAAGATTCCTGAGATGTCATTAAGGAACAGGAAGAAGGCAGGGAGGGCACATATTACAAATGAGGCAGTTATGGAGAGACATAAAATCATTTCATTGTTACGCCCCAGTGAGTTGAGGTTTTTCAATAAATTTTACGTTTCTATTTATCATTGATTTTTATCTTACCCATTGTGAGTTAATGTGTTCCTATTCTCCTTCAGGGCAAAGGATTTTGTCTTACTAATTTCTTCACAGTACTTAACCCTGTTGCTGACATATTGATTGAAATTAAGCAAGTACTTGTTGAGATGAAGAACACTGCACATAATTCAAATTTACCTTAACTGAAGGCTGAGGAAACATCAAGTCATGCAAATACAATGCCACCACTATTGTATGTCACTTCACAATGACATACTCCATTCATTCCCATTTAATCCACATAAAACTCTATGACCTGGCATTACTATTTCCAACTCACACATAGGAAAACTACAACTTTGAGAACTTAGGAGCCTGGCCGAATGCCACACATCTTACAAGATATGAACATAGGATTTCCCACCCCAGGTCTTTTTGATTCCAAATCCTGTGCCTATTGCCACTTTCCCACATTTTCCACAGTGCCTTTTCTCTGAATTTTGAATATAATCAAATAGAATACACCCACTCATTCCATCAAACATTCCTTGTCTTTCCATGGAACCAAGCAACTGGCTTGGGTAAATGCATTAACAAGTGTGAATATTCAGGACTCAAATCCAATCTCACTCTGAAGAGTTAAAGGAAAATGCCATCCCCCATTTATCTATTTTTTTTTCCCTCAGGAATCAGTTCTAAGACACCCAAAGTAAAGTATTGCATTTTATTTTCATTGGGAGGGGAATTTAACCCTCCCTAATCATCAAGGGTACACGTAGAGGGGGAACAGCAGCCATCAGATGGGAGGCACAACAGAGAAGTGGCAGCAAATAACGGTGACCAGAAGAGCACAGAGCGAAGGAATCACTTCCTGAACCCTGCAGCTTGCAGTTCAAGTTCAGTTCTCAATCTGTCCACTCAGTGAGGCCTCCTGATAAGACTCAAAAGATGAGCCCTCACTAGGGAAGGTGGAAAGTCCTACCTATGGGTGGAGAAGACAGGCCATAAAAGGAACCTACAGAACAGCATTTCCAATGGAACCACCAATAGTGTACTTGACCTGGCTCTCTAATGCTCAGCAGTGGTCCTATTTCTTATGAGACTGACACTATTTCATTTGCTAGAACACAAGTCCTTAGGAACAAAGTTTGGCAAAGTACCAGGATGTACAGCTAAAGACAGCACTTCTTTAGCCCCAAGAAGGATTCTCAGGATCTGCAAAGATTTTGTAGTGCAGAAGTTGTAGTGGTCTTATGTCTAGGTCAGAAATTAGGCTTGAATCTGAAAGTACAAGTAGAATCCCTTGTAAATTGTCATGTGTTCAGAGAAGGCCAGCCAATTCCAAGAGGCCTATCTGCCACTTGGGGGCATGTTTGGGGACACTAAAACAGATACCAAACAACCCCCTAATTTTCCTAGTGCCCAAGAAAAGAGATATGAATCCTGTCCCAAATAAGGTTTAGATTTAGTAGCAGCTGAGAATTTTTGAGTGCCTCTTATGGACTGTTCAAAGCACTTTTCATACTTATTAATTCACATAATACACAAGCCTATGAGGAAATGCCATTATGACATTCTTTTAACCAATTGAGCAGACTGAAGAACAAGAAGGTTGAAGAATGTGTCTAAGGCCATACAGCTATGTATTAGTAGAACTGAGATTTGAACCCAGGGTCCTCAGTCCCTCGCTTCTAACCATCATATTACACTGAAGAGTACAAGGTCTCTGCTCTCACGGATCCTATTTAGAATTCACAGAATCTTTACCTTCGTGGGGTTATCTATTAAGAGGTGAACTCAACTCTTGGCATGATGTCTCAGCACGGTTCTTGGCACTCCATAGATAACACGTTAAGAAAGAAGTCGAAATTTTACAAGACAACTTTGTTCACGCTTTTCCTTTTAACTCGGTTCATTTTTAAATGAAAAAAAAAATGCCATATGCCTACTTGAGAAAACTTAAGCAAATATTTCCACCAGCTTTATTTCAATATAGTTGAACCTTAATGTGTGATATTTATAGACTGCTTCCATTTGGGTAAGAAAGATTTCTGGGTTGACTTTTATGAGGGGAATATGTATGCTCTTAAGGCATACAGAGATACTGGAGCATTCTTAATTTATTCCATTATCTTTTAATTAAATTGCCCTCTATTATCATTTTGTGAGGTAGAATCGTGAACTTGTTGGAGCATAGAATTTGTCAGCCAGTGCTTTTTGTAATAATTGCAGCATCTCCTTTAATTCATTTGTCCTCCAGAGTGTTAGCTATTCTGTGCCTCTAATTACCATCTAATTCTGTACCCAGGTTCAAAATACAGCACTTTTTCAACAATCCGGCATCCAGCAGGGGCATCGGAGAGCATCCAAAATATTATCAGTGAGTATTCCAAGCAAGAAACTTAATGGATACACTTTAATGAGTATTTTCTTAGTCCCTGACACTGATCTGTATACTTCAACCTAGAGGGTCTCATTTTTATGTACAACTGTCTCTATATGTAAAATGGGTATGACAATAGTCCTGCTGATGACCACATATGGTTGCTGTAAGGGTTCAATGAAGTCATGATATAAACTGTGAAAACAGACCTAGAACACAGTGTAGTCCATGCAGTGTTAGCTTTATTATTCTTTTACTTTGAGTTCTTTACTTTGAGGTCTCACAAGAATCTCAAAATTAACATGTGGAAATCATCCCATTTCCCCAAGATCATCTGTCAGGCCACCCACTCCTGTCTTCACTTACTCAGGAATGGCGGCATCATCATCATCATCATCATCATCATCATCATCATCATCATCATCTACCTCATATCCTGAACCTGAGAGAAGGGATTCCTCTAATTCTTCCTTTTTTGCATCGCCCAATCTATCAGCAAGTCTCAGAATGCTGATCTCAACTGTATCTTGGCTCTATTCACTATCTTAGGCACCACAATCTCTAGTCCAGACCCCTGAGAGTGCTTACGAAATGCTCTCTCCACTTCCATTCTTAACCATCTTCCACCTTTCTTCTCCCCAGCAGCCAGAGTAGTTCTATCATGAAACATATGGAAATTGTTTCAATGATGTGTCTTTTTCAGAAGTTCCAGGCAATCTGGAAAACATGTGCAAATTGAAAAACCACACTCACCTGTGATGAACATTATTTAAAAAAAAAAACAGACAAACACCTGGCCCATTTAAATACTTCTTAGAAGCCCACTGTCTTTCAAGATACTGCATCAATATGTCTACCTCCTCTCGGGGATGATGGGAATGTAACACACTTTTGAGAGACATTTTAAACACTAATGACTTCAACCTGTGCCTATCATAGTTAACACTGAATTAATAGAAGTAAATGAGTTGACAGGTGATTGCAAAATAAAAGACTATTTTAATATAATATGCATTAGGGTATTTTACTTCAGTCTACACATTATCATGTTCTAATCCAACTGACTAAGGAATTGCACTTAACCCTTCAGAGACTCCAGGAAAGAACAACAGTAGCCACTGCAATTTTAAACCTCTTTATTAATGCTTTTCAAAGCAATAATATTGTAATATGTTTTTAAGCAGTTATGAATCAAGTAAAATAGATTTTCACCCATCACAGCATATTTGGGGTATGACTAATTCTCTCTACTCAAAGCAGTGAAACAGAACGTAAGACAAAGAAAATGCAAACCGGTCCCTAAATTCTCCTCCCCCTACCCCATGCATCTGTAAGAGAGGCCTTAAAATCAATTCCTACCTATACGAGTTAGTACCTGTTTGACCTCAGGCTATACTCTCAAATATTATAATGTTTGATATCTCTAACTATAAAGCCGGGATAAAAAAATCATAACTCCTAACTCATTAGGTTATTAAGTGCATTAAATGAGTTAATATTTGTAAAGCACCCAGAACACTTCCTAGCACATAGTAAATGATGTTTGCTTTTTATTTTTATCTCTGCTATAGTAAATATGAAATTGCATTGATAATGGTGATTTGATATGATTTAGTTTTAAATAATATTCATAATCTTTCTATGTAGTTATTTATATTAAGCCCTTAAGGTACTTTATTTATATGTAATGACTTACAGGATCATGTACATTCCTTACTACCTTAAAGTGGATTTCCGACAACAGCCAAAGTGTATAATACCCGCCATGTCTCTTTGCCGTCATGAGGTTCCCTGCTTATGAAGGACTGAGGTTCGGTGTGACCCTAGTTCTCCCCTGCTCCTTAATTTGTTACACCCTGAGGAAGGTGATGATACATATCTGACTGGCAAGTGAGAGAACAGGTTGGCATGCTCTGCTGTGCTTGATGCCCTTTACACCTGTCCCTCAGCTGGGTGGCCTTGGTGCAATCCTTCTTATGAACAGGCTGGCAGTACCTATCATTCTTGTGTTCCGGGGGTGGGCCCATTTGGCTCTCACACCAAGCAGATGTTTTGGCTTCTATATTCACCCTAGCATTGTCTCACTTTGTCCAGACTGAGATAGGGATGAGGTGCTATTAATTGAGTAGCCCCTTGGAGTGCCCCCGCCCAAATAGTTCACATGGTTGTGAAATGCAACATCTTGCACTTAACTGTTCCTCAAACTTTGTCTCATGCCCCTTTCTGATATATGGTACAGCCACTATGACTTTTCTTCTCCCCCTCCTCCTTCTCCCCCTCCCAACATTGTGAACAATTCAAATTCTGTTCCACTTCTAGCTTTTACAACTTCTATTCCTCTGTCTTCCCATTCTTCACATACTTAAAAATTTTTCATTTAGGTTTTATTTCAAATATCAACTCTTTAGAGAAACCTTCTAAGTAAGCCTCCTATTATTCTCTTTCATAGCATCTCATCTTTTCCTATCACTTATTTTTGAATCACTTGTTCCATCACCAGATTGTCAGCTCCATAAAAGTTAAGACACTGTTGGTTTGTTGGCCCAAACTAGTACCATGCACAGTGTCTGACACTTAATGAAGTCAATACTTGTTGGATCCATGAATGACTTCTCTCCTTTTTAAAATTTCATTTATTTATTTATTTATTTATTTATTTATTTATTTATTTATTATTTTAGAGAGAGCAAGTGCAAGTGAGGGAGGGGCAGACAGAGAGAGGGAGAGAGAATCCCAAGCATGCTCTACACCATCAGCACAGAGCCTGATGCAGAGCTTGAACTCACGAACTGTAAGATCATGACCTGAGTCGAAACCAAGAGTCAGATGCTTAGCTGACTGAGGTACACAGGTGCCCCCTGATGACTTTCGTCTTAACTGAACTAAACCACCATCATTTTATCATATACTATGCATGAAGAAGGTACTTTGCTAAGAAAGTCATGTGCCCTTACCCTCTGGAAGACTGTTTTCCAATATACCCAGTAGCAACCCAGCTTGGAACCATCAGATAGATATTCATTTTCTCCTCTCACTAGCTTTATAAATTCCCATGCTGCATCTGACAAATAACTAGCAAAGAGACTATCTATAAAGAACTATTGATTTTAAAAAAGGAGCAATATAACCCAAAATATTTCAAAAGGAAATTTCTATGCCAAATCTTATAGCTATGTGTAAATCTGACATAATATATGAAAAAAAAAAACACTTCATGCCATTATACTGTCTTGTGTATTCCGTCTTTTCAGTGATACAAAAAGATTCTGAAGGTCAAAAGTTCTAACTTCAGCTCTGTATTCTTTTTTTTTCCAAAATTTTTTTTTAGTATTTATTTATTTTGGAGTGAAACAGAGTGCAAGCTGGGGGCGGGGAAGCAGAAAGAGGGAGACACAGAATCTGAGGCAGGCTTCAGGCTCTGAGCTGTCAGCACAGAGCCGTAGGTGGGGCTTGAACTCACCAACTGCAAGATCATGACCTGAACCAAAGTCGGACACTTAACTGACTGAGCCACCCAGGCGCCCCAAGCTCTGTATTCTTTAAAATGCCTAGTAATAGTTAGGTGCTTTATAGATAATTCATAAAAACATGCTGAATTAACTTTGAGCTTTTATATTCCAGATAATATTACCTTAGATACTGGATATAATACAAATGAAGTAAACTATGTATGTTGTGGCACTTATAAACTCAAATGTGAAAGGAGAGTAGAGAGGCTTACATTTTTAACTTCAGGGAATATACCCAACCACTTCCTATATCCCCATAAACATAGGAAAATGAAAGATGCCTCACCAAATAACCAGTATCTTAGATAGTCAGTCAAAGAGACACCTCATTTCCTAAAACCTAAAAGGCATTTTTTCCCTTTCTTTAAGCAATAAATACAAATACACCAGTGTTATCTCCAGTGAAATGTGTATTCCTGTGCTTGTGGTCACCCTAAATTGAGGATTGACAAATGTAGCAAGGAATCACAGAACATGATTCTTTCCTTCTTAAGTGGGGAAAACTTGCTATACAATTTAATTAATTAATAGCAATTCAATCCTCAAGTTATTGTGACATATTTTAGTAAATCAGCAGTAATTATTTCCCGTCTAATCCTTATAATCATTAGTGATGGGGAAAGAGTTGTTCTTGATTCGAAAATTAAATTATATTAATCTTATAAATGATATTTGTACAAAGAAAAATAAAGCAATTTTCATATTACCAAAGCAAGAAATTAGCCAGGATTTTTTTTCTTTTTTACTGGCATATTTCTCGACAGATGAATATATGGGTAGATAAATAAATGTACGGAAGGAAGAATATGTAGACAAATATATAAGCAGGCATCTAATAACATTCTCATCTGCATGTAGGAAAATTGAAGTGATGTGCCTTTCCTTGATTGGTCACATGATCTGAGTTCATGTTTAACAGTCCTGAATTATCCAATACCCCAAACATCATGCCACATGAGTTGGAAATAAGAGTAAGACTTCTATGAGATCTGGGGGCTCAGATTCTAGCAAAATTGAGGTGATATTTATAGAAAGTAAGCTTACAGCCTGTTTTTTAACTCTATGGATTTTCCACAAACAAAAAAAAGTAAACATCAATAATTTCCAGACATGTTCCTGAAGGATGCAAAGAGAGCTCCATGCTGCCAATAAAATGTTAGTAAGTCACTCTTCCACTATAAGATGTGTTTCAGAGAAATGCTTGAGCAATTTGGGGAGATGCTTTTTCCTTATTGATATAATCCATTACAAATCACAAAGGTTTGTTTTGTTTTGCTTTTTTTTTTTTTTTTTTTTAAGAGAGAGAGAGTGTGTGGGTGTGGAAGGGCAGAGGGAGGACAGAGAATCCCAAGCAGTCTCCATGCTCAGCACAGAACCTGAGACAGGGCTCGAGCCCAAGACCCTGGGATCAGAACATGAGCTGAAATTGAAAGTCAGACATTCAACCAACTGAGCCACCCAGCGCCCAAAGAGGTTCTTTTCAATAGTGTTTTCAGGGGACAGAACTAACATTGCACTTAAGCTGATGATGTCACTTAGGCTTTTCTTACATATATCTGTGTACATAAGAGAACAGAATTTGATCTACAGCATTTTGAGCCTCATTTAGTAGGACATCATTCTTTTGAGGGTTGTGATATTCAGAAAATGCTTAGGCTGCAGTTTCTTTCCAAGGAAAATTCCCGTCAATGGTAGTAAATGAATGTACATTTCCCAAGTTAATGATGAGTGTGTTTAAGTTGATATATGGAGCATAGTAAAAATAAATACAAAGCTGAAAAGAACTTTCTAAGATAGTCCCTCAGTTACTGATATTCCTCTATCCTTACCTCCTCATCCTAATATATATATATTTAAATAAACAATGAGAGACAGACAAAAGAGGCAATCCTTCCTACTATAAAGAGCTGTGGAGTCCTGGGCATACACTACACCTTAGCTCATACAAGGAAGTGCAGCATACTGGAGAAGGTACGAGTTTGGACAGCAGAAGAAATTCATTCAAATCCTGGCCCTGATATTTCTAGTAGTATTACCCTATGATGTTCTGTCTTTCAATTGATGAGACTGAGATAAAACATACAGTACGTGCTCACAAATACTGAGTTATATCTACATCATAGCAGTTTTATTTTTTTATTATTTTTTTAAATTTTATTTATTTTTCAGAGAGAGAGAGAGAGAGAGAGAGAGAGAGCGAGAGCAGGAGGTGGGGAGGGGCAGAGAAGGAGACACAGAATCCGAAGGAGGCTCCAGGCTCCAAGCTCTCAACACTGAGTCCAATGGGGGGTTCAAACTCGGTGAGATCATGACCTGAGCCGAAGTCAGCACTTAACCAACTGAACCACACAAGTGCTCCTCACATGTGCTTTAAAGGAAGAGTGGACATTTTCCTCTGGGCAGTGGGACACTACTGAAATTTATGAGACAGGAACTACAATAATCAGTTTGGCACTTAGAAAACCAATCTGGCCACACTGTGTTGAGAAGACTGAAGGAGGTTGAGCCTGGAGGCAGGAAAACCAGTCACTCTGGATCAGTCAAGAGCTGATATAGCCCAAACCAAGATCAAAATGGCAGCTCTGGTTTGGAGAAGGCTGGGTTCTGCATTATTTCCAGAGTTGGAAATTCTCTCCTCAGTGATGGAGAAGTCACATGCTCTGTGTCCCTAGGCAGACCAGTCCCACTGAAGCTGGCAACAAGAACAGAAAGGATTCTGTCACAAGCCCCTGCTTTGGTTTCAGGTTTTTCTTTGTTGATTCTCAGCAACATAGGTCAGCCCATCTCCAGCAGCAGGACATCCCTTCCCTTTTTCTCTGACTACCTGTAGTTCATATTCCTAGTTTCCTGAGCTCCTCCTATAGGTGTAAATGTCCATTTCAGTTGAATCCAAAGTTAGATGCCATGGTGATATAAAAGGCATCTTTTCTTACTTACTCATTTTTAGTTATGTCTTGATAATTTTTTTAATCCTTTTGTTTTAGCTTGTACATACAAAAGCATTAAATTATCTTAGAAGTGGGGGCGCCTGGGTGGCGCAGTCGGTTAAGCGTCCGACTTCAGCCAGGTCACGATCTCGCGGTCCGTGAGTTCGAGCCCCGCGTCGGGCTCTGGGCTGATGGCTCAGAGCCTGGAGCCTGTTTCCAATTCTGTGTCTCCCTCTCTCTCTGCCCCTCCCCCGTTCATGCTCTGTCTCTCTCTGTCCCAAAAATAAATAAACGTTGAAAAAAAAATTAAAAAAAAAATAAAAATAAAAAAAATAAATTATCTTAGAAGTGTCTCTCAAAGACTGACCTTGAGCCAGTCATATTAGTTGTACAAGAAAATTGTAATGGATAAAATGAAAATTTTTACTACATAAGATCCTAAAACTATATTTGTATAATCATAAAATGTAGCAGCAGGACACTCATATTAGCCATTATACAATCAGACTTCTCATAGTCAATCTGCATTTCTCTCTAATTAGTCAAAATTAGTGAGGATACACTGCATCTTTTAACCCCTATACCACAGGGTCCAGCCACTGCCTGCTTCTATTTATGTTTTCTGTTTCCTCCAAGGAAAAGGTGTCCTCCCAGGTACTCCCACATCAAGAGGGTAAAAATATTGCCTAAATAAAACCTTTTTTTTTAACTTTCTGAAGAAATTGCTATTGGGTCAGCCCCAATCAGCACTCAATTTTAATACATTTGTCATCAAGTACTAAGGATTTTTTAAATAATTAATGAAAGTATTTAATTGAATGGCACCCTCTGCTGTCCCTAGCTATTAGAGATCATTGCTTTCACTGATCCCAGATCAGTGATTCTTTAGATTAAATAGTTGGCTGTGCCTCTCTGCATTGCTTTAATCCAAGGCTTCCTTTAGTAAGTCATCTGTGGCTCAAACAAAATAATTTGGTTTTATTTATTTATTATTTAATGTTTATTTTCTGGAGAGATAGATATAGAAAGAAAGCAGAGGAGGGGCAGAGAGAGAAAGAGAGACAGAGACAGAGACAGAGAATCCCAAGGAGGCTCCACACTTTCAGCATAGAGCCTGACACAGGGCTTGAACCCATGAACTATGAGAGCATGACCTGAGCCGAAATCAAGAGTGGGATGCTGGGGCGCCTGGGTGGCGCAGTCGGTTAAGCGGCCGACTTCAGCCAGGTCACGATCTCGCGGTCCGGGAGTTCGAGCCCCGCGTCAGGCTCTGGGCTGATGGCTCAGGGCCTGGAGCCTGTTTCCGATTCTGTGTCTCCCTCTCTCTCTGCCCCTCCCCCGTTCATGCTCTGTCTCTCTCTGTCCCAAAAATAAATAAAAAACGTTGAAAAAAAAATTAAAAAAAAAAAAAAAAGAGTGGGATGCTTAATCAACTGAGGCACCCAGGTGCCCCTGGTTTTATTTTGTTAATGATTATACACTCCTTATTGACTACTCAAAATCCACTTTTTGCTTCCCTCCATGGAAACAAGATCTCAATTTTGGGGTGTGTGGCAAAGATGCCCAGCTACACTACGTGTTTGTCGCAGCTGCCCTTGCAAGTGGCCATGTGACACTGCTCTAGCCAATGAGAAATAGAAGCCTGTGGAGGGTTTCTGTAAAAGCTGTGCTGTCCTTTCCTAAGCTTGGCACCTTCCTCCATATTGCTTTTGTTCCTCCCTCCTGCCTGGACCCTGGAAAGCAGGGTACAGGGCAACAACTCGCTTGGAATTGTGAGGATGGAAACTGAAGTCTGGGACAGAAGGCAAACTGTGCCAGAGCCCCACAGTCTTTGTTTGCTGAACCCACTCTAGACAAATGAGTTAGGTTCCGGTCATAATCTGTCCCAGAATGGGAAGAACAATGATCTTCAGAAACTGAGCAAACACAATGGAGGGGAATAAGGTGCAAAAAAAGTACATGAAAGCTTCCTAGAACCCCAGCATCCACAGCTCACCCAGAGATGGGGCAAAGAGCAGCAAGGATATAAGTTCAAGACAGGGGTTCAAGCATACTTCCTCAGATTAGTTCAGGAACTGGAAAAGTTCCACAGCTGAGAGAACTTTGTTTTGACAAGAGAGGGGTGACTGAAAGCCAGGACTACTGGAATGCATTATAGAATTTTACAGGAATCAATCTCTCTGGTCTTCTCATCTCCTATTTTCTCTCAAAGAAGGTTTATTACAATGAAATATTTTCAGGCCTCCTTCCAGGCTCATGACACTTTTTAATGTCACTTTGTCAGTAATAAATCCTGAGATTGCTCTGCAGGGTGTTAAGTGGAAAGAGATGGGAATGACCATCAAGAGAGGCATTACCATCAACATTATGGCCTCTGATGCATGATCCCAGGTATTAGGAGATACAAGACAAGAGGGTGGCTGCTCTGTGAATCTGAGGATGTCTGGTCTTACGACACGCTAAATGCCTCATGATGTGTCCTGGAAACTTGCACTTTGATTGTGCCGAGTGAACAGAGACGACTGAGCTTTTACTCAGCCTCACTCTTGCAATTTACAACTGTCAGGAAACTCAGAAATCTTCTCTTCTAGTTATCAATCCACCAAGTAATAATTAATAGCCAGCACACACTGATCACGGCCTAGGTATCTGGCGCCACGTGAGGCACTGCCTACACTTGGACTCATTTAATCCTTGCAATTCCAATATGAGGAGTCATTACCACATTCGTCTTTCAAACAGAATCTTAAGTGGCAAAGGACAAGTTCCTTGACCTCCCTAAGACTCCGTTTGGATGAGGCACTGATATATCTCAAAGAATATTCTGGAGCCAGCATTTTTCTCACTGTGATTTTGGTAGGAAAAAAAATCTGCTGGCGAATATATAATATACCTTGGGCACTGGGGTCATGCAGTCCTATGTGCAGCTCTGAGTCCTACACAAACCTGAAAGTAAGAGTAACTAAATGTCACAAACACGACTGCAATGTTCTTTAGAATACTTTATTTACAATTCAGTTTTAGTTAGGAACTATTTTTAGAATTTCTATTCCTTAAATATTTGTCTTATCTTTATATGTTGTGACAGATCTATGGGGTTAGTAACCACAGTCTGGATAAACACAGAATAGCTTATCACAATATTTAAAGTACTAACAATAATTCTGCTGACAATCTGGTTAAATAATTTTTGATATTATAATAAATCAATGCATAGGGGAGGGAGTAATAGAACACAAGATCTCTCAACTCTGTAAATGTCTTAAAAGATTCACAGGACTCATTGTATACTAATTCTAGATCACTGAATAAAGGGTTATCAGAAGCCTCTAAGGTAATGAAACTATCACAATATTTGAGTAGATTCAACAATTTGTTTATTCACTCAATTTTTTAACAACCATTCTAAACAGGACAGACAACAAGTCTGTTTTCTTGGTGCTTGCGTATCAGCAGGAAGCCGTGTCCACATTCAGCATATTGAAGACAACAGAGGGTTACGCTCACAGGGAAGAAACTGGGCTATTTGGGCTGGATGTATGCAAGACTCCAGAGATAGTTTCTCAGAGGCTACGAGGCAGGTGTGCATTCAGGTCCAAAGTTTATAGGCTGGGATTGAAATCCTTGAAAACTATGATTCAAGGACTCATGTCAAAGCACAGTGCTCTGAGTCATGATAAGAACCATGACCGTGAGCAGAAGAGGAGGGCTGGTCATATGGTTTTGACAGAGTCAGGAGCCTCCACCTGCTCTTTGAACTTGTTATCCGAGGCTTCCAAGTGAACATCCACCAGCTTGTCTTGCCTCATCGAGAATTAGAGGAGAAAGAGGGGAAATTGGAAAGTGGTTTTGAAAACTGCAGTTCCTTTCACTTGTCATTACTGTCAGGTTAGGAGGCAGCAGGATTCTTGCCTTTGAAAAAATAATAATAGCAAATGTGCAAAACATGAAAGAAACAGTTACGATGGGGGGTGGGATTTTTGCTGGTCTCCTATTTTCTAAATGTTATACCAAAAATACTTTATTTAAAATATGTCATTTTGTGCTATTTCAGGTAGATATGCATCATGTAGTCAATGGTCAGTAACAATATAATGTGCGAGTCAAAGTAAAACAACTTCCTGTTCTTTCAAACATTGATGTGGCAAAGGATGACAGGACGTGAGTTAATAATGACATGGGTAGAAACTGGGGTGCACTGCTATTTTCAGTAACACTATTCAGTGTATGGCAAATATTTTCTGAATATTTTCAGAAATTTATTTCTAATGTGCTGTTATACTGGCACATTGCTGGCACATTCAACTATAATATGAAATCACTGTCATACTGATATAGGAATACGTGTATAAAAATACACAGATAGCAAAAGAATTCAAAAATTGAAAAAAATAATTGAGTCTTTTTTTGAGGCTAATAATTATTATATGAAGATTAATGACTATATGTATTTCTTGGCATTGAACAACAAAGTAGAAGATGGTGTTTAATGCAACTGCATTTCAAATGCAAATCCATGTATGCAATTATCCCATTTTGAGGTGAGGTTCATAGGCTTTTACAATGATAGAATTTTCTCCCATAGTTAACATTCTTACCTTTCTATTATGGTAAAGCACTCTTTTGATTAAAACATCAAGTTATTTCAGAACGCATGGGGTGATTTTCCCTCCCTTAATGTGCATGCTAAAAGATGAAGCAGGAAATATGTAGGGTGGGGGGGAATTTATTAGAAATATAAACGGGATATCAGTTATATTGCCAACACAAGCTAGCATACACTTTCCTCCAGTAAAATTTATCAATGCTTAATATAATTGTCTTTTTGGAAAATCTCTAAATCTGAGGAGGGTAAAATCAATCTATGTGTATCAACTTACTGATGAGCTAATTTAGCACTTTGCCTTTAAGGGTATTTTTTCTGCCTTTTTTTTTTTTTTTTCTTTCTCTCTCTCTCTCTCTCTCTTTTTTTTTTTTTTTTTTTTTTTTTTTTTTTTTTTGCAGCTGCTGATGGGCAATCAGCAATGTTAAGTCTGCTGACTAATTGAAACGTTTTCCAAATTATATGGCTCTCTGGAGAAGATGCATTCTATTTAACTTGGCATTTGTTCTAAATTACAGGAATCTACTATATTATATTATCCAAGATTTTAAAATCGTCTTTCATTTCTTTCCTAATTTGCATCTCCAGTTTGTTAGATTTCCCATTGGAGGCTACTGAAGTAAAACAAACAAACAAACAAAAAAAGTACCCTCTTCTACACATGCCTGATACAACAATATTACTGTTTATAACAATGTCATACCTTCTTCCAAAGCAGTTGAAAATCCCTTTTAGATGACCAATCATAAATGTTTACAGTGTCTGTAAATCAGCGAGGTGGTAAGACATCTAAATATTAAAATGGAAGCTATGGAAGTAATGGCCTGTGGGTTCCTTCACTTCAACTGATTGCTAGAATGTTCTTTGAGAAAACTCCTGGGCAGTTGTAGCAGACACTGGTGGCCTCTGCCCAGATCCTCTTCACAGGCTGGCACACACCCATTCTCTAGTATATAGTGCATTGCTGTGCCCCCTTCCTGAGAATTTCCCTTGGTTAAAGATATCCTACTGGGGTAGCTTACAGCCAATGATGAATGATGTGGGGATACAAATGGCTAGCCCTTTTGTCACAAAGTAGGACGATTCTGTGGTACCATTCACAAGCCAGAATTTTCCATAGGAGCAGGCTGAGGTGGAACTTAGCTGGACTTCCACCTTTGCCTAGCCCTATCCTCCACAGCCTCCCTCCCTCCCTGATGTGTTCGCCTCAACCCACAATAAATCACTGCACAAGAATCCCCACCTCAGGCTTTGATTTTGCAGTACCTAACCTAGAACAGAAGGTTTCCATGCCAAAATAATTAATATGATACTTAGAATTGCTTAAAGCCCAGTTTACAGGCATTTCACGTTGTCATCTCACTAAATCCACATATCAGTTTTGCAAGATCACCAACCATCTCCATTTGTCTGACACTGAGGTGTTTCCCAGTGAGTAGGGTGTCCCCTGGTAAAACCAGCAATATCATACTGAGCAAACCAGGACATACTGATGATCACCCTACCCTGTCTTCCATACCCCACCTCACCCCTTTTCTGATGAACTGGAGCTAGCAACCAAGAATAACTTGTGCAAAGTCTCAAAGCAGCAAAGAAGAGATCCAAGGATCCAAACTCAAATGCGCCTGACTCCAAAGTTATGCTTGCTTGTCCTATTAGATCACGTGGCTGTCTAACACTTACACTATTCACTCCTGTCCTGTTTGTTACTCTAATTCTTCCTCTTTTACTAAAGTATTACTAATAGGAGTGAAAGCAAATGGCTTGTTTACTTGATGGTTTGACTAATTTTTATTTTTTGATATGTGTTCATTTTGATGGCAGGGGGTGGGGGAGAAAGAGCGAGCACACGCATGGGCAGAGGAGGGGTATAGACAGAGAATCCAAAGCAGGCTCCATGCTATCAGCACAGAGACTGATGAAGGGCTCCAACTCCCCAACTGTGAGATCATGACCCAAGCCGAAATCAAGAGTTGGATGCTTAACCGACTGACCACCCAGGCACCCCACGATTGACTAACTTTTTTTTTAAAGAATATGAAAGGTAAATTGAGGATGACATCAAGAAGTGGTCTAGGACTAGGAGCACCTGGATGGCTCAGTTGGTAAAGCATCCAACTTTGGCTCAGGTCATGATCTCATGTTTGGTGAATTCAAGCCCTGTGTAGGGCTCTGTGCTGACAGATCAGAGCCTGGAGCCTGCTTCGGATTCTGTGTCTCCCTCTCTCTCTGCCCTTCCCCTATTCGCACTCAGTCTCTCTCTATCAAAAATAAGTAAACATTTAAAAAAAAGGAAAGAAGTGGTCCAGGACCAATAGCTTGTCTAGCCTGCTAACCAGCTTAATAGTCCTATCTCATTTGAGACCATTTTCATCTGTTATATCCAAGCACACATTTAGTATCCAATGGGAAGATAAATAATCAATAATGACTTTCTGGAGAACAGAAAATCATGTTGATTTTAAATTGACTAAAATTGATTTGGAGTTTAGTAGGGATGAATAGTAAGGAGAAAGCAGAAAAACATCTTGATACGTGCCTCATTGATTACAGGCATGTATTAGCTAGGTATTGCATTTACTCCTCAGGGAATCCTATAAAACCCATTCACTTAAGCAATTGAAGCTGGGAAGACAAAAGTGATGCAAAAGAAATGAAAGTTGGAACAAATTTTACAAAGCATTAGGAAATTACAAGAAAAAAAACCCTCATAATAAAGCAAATTCTCTGAGTAGCCATGAAGCTTTGTGAAGTCATGGAAGCAGATCGAGCAGAGGACGGATGACCCTGGTAGCAAACTTCATGGAAACTGAAATGATCATGACAGTGGTACAGAAGAGTAGTTGGGTATGAGCTTAGAGTCTAGACTGAATTTATGAATTATGGCTTTGCTATGTACTAAATATGTGACTCTGGGCAAGGTGTCTACCATCTGTGCATGGAGTTTCCTCTCTATAAAATGGGAATAGGACCCACTGCATAGAATCTGTGACAACTTAATGACTAAGTACACATAAAGTACTTAACACAGTCCTGTGTTTACAATAATCATGTAGATAATGCTAGCGCTAATGATTTATGTGAAGACAGCCTGCTTGTGGTTTTGTGGTGCAAGACATAGAGAGAGTTCTATGTTGTCTTTAGAAACACCAGTGTGCATTGAAATGTCCTATTAGTGGCATCTTGTCCTTTAAATAATTACTAACATTAATATAGCATTAACCATGAACAAGGATTATGCTGAGGGCATTACATAGATTTTATTTTAATTTCATTTAAACATTTTTGATGTAGATACTCTTATCTCCATCTTACAGGTGAGGAAATAAATGTTGAGTAAACTCTAATAACTTGCCTGAGTTTACAGCTATTGTGGTAGAGTCTACAAGGAAAACCGTATTGTCTGATAAGCCCACACTCCTGACTACTACATTCATCCGGAGTTGATCAACGTCAAAACTCTAACACATCCAATACTATATGCCAGTCCACTTACTCTATTCTGTTCTATTCCACTTTCTTCCATTCCATATTCCATCCAGTTCATCCTTTTCCATTTCATTCTAATTCATTCCATTCCACACACCATCCATTCCATTCCACATTCCATCCATCCCATATTCCATTCATTTCAACCTTTTCCTTCCCATTCCATTGTATTCTTTTATATTCCAGTCCGTTTCACGACCCTCCACTATATCCCCATCCATTCTATTCAAACTTACTGACTACTTATCTCAAGTGAATCTCTAAGAAGCAACTTCTGTTACAAAGAAGAATAAAACAAGAATTTGCTCTCAAGGAACTCTCAGGCTGACCAAGCTTCATTTAATCAATAGGTTTACCAAGCCAAAAACTAATTTAGTAATTTACAATATATTTCAATTTGTGAAATGGAACACATTGGAAAATAATTTAAATACTCCTTGCTCTAGAACCAGATTTACTCACAGCATTCTTCCTATTAGTAGGTAAATCTACTTAAAAGGCTTCATTATTTGGGGACTTCACTCATGAGGAAAAATAAGATGTTTTCAGGGTGTATTTCCAATGAACCATGAAAACTAGAGGGGGTATTTTGCTATGCTGATGATACCTCCAAACTAAGACCAAGAGTCTATAATTTCAAATCAGGGTTCTCTTTTCTCCTGAAGGTGCTACACCATCACTGCTAGATTTTTTTATGAATCATGTTTTCCTGTAATTTTTGCCAATCCCTCCTTTCTGTAAAGTACAAAGACCTCAGTTACTTAGGACAAATGGAGTTCAAACACCATCATTTCATTTGTAAGCATTCTCTATTCTTCTGAAACATCCTGTTTTATGTTAATAGAGGTTCAAGAAGCCCCATTAATTTTATTGACCCTACATTTACAAACCATACTTCCATATGAATTGACTGAAGAAACAAAATGAACTCAATGTTCTTTGTTGTTCCTTACTTTGGGGGATGTATTTCAATCTTGGGGTCCCTCACTGCTCTGACTACATATTATCCTTGCTTCTTCTAGAGTTTTTCAAAGATAGGTCTGTATATTATCTAAATCAGCAATCCCTGGGGTGCTTTGTAAATGTCTATTCATGGATTCTACCCCATTCCTGAAAACCTAAATCTTTGGAGCCAGTAGCTCAGTCTGGAAAATAATCTCTCTTAGTGAATCTCACCCTCCAGCCTTTGCAATCCACTACAGCAGTGATTAAATTCAGGGATGGTGCTATGAGCTTTCTTTAACCTGCCTGACAGATATCTTGGCACTCTCACCTAAATACACTCTCACGAATTAGGCACTGTGAGGCAAGGAAGGCCCAGGTGCAGAAGAGTCATTGACTGGTAAATGCTTCATTAATTCCAGAAAGTCAAGAAGAAAAAACTCCGTCCAACAGAACATAAATGCTAACACCCAAGAGCCTGGTTGGTGTCCTGCTGAGGCTGGGCATTTGAGATTTTGCAAGCTAGGGATGGTTATAAATTAACGTGTTATGTAGACTCTGACACCAAAAAAGGAAATTGCCATTCAGTACTGCATCCCTGCATTTGCTAATTCTGTTTTCTTAGTATCGTTTTGTTTGTTTTACTTTGTATCTTAAATTTGACTTCAACAAGTGACAACCCTTAAGTGAAAGATGGAAAAAGACACTCTATGCATCTACCACAATTACATTTATTACCTCATTTAATCAGCACAGCTTCTCTGAGAAGAGGATATTGTTAATTTCTATATTTAAAAAGAAAACAAAGCCCCCCCCCCTCAAAAAAAAAAACTAATTTATTCAAAGTCAGTAAATCTCAGCAGTGGATATTGAGCCCTATTACACCCAAGGCAAAAAAATAAAAAAAAAATAAAACTAAAATAAACCTCTTCATTTTTCCTGTTACACCACGCTGCTTCCATTTCTTCCCCTCAACTACTTAGCACTTGAAAACAACTACGAAATTACACTGAGGCCACATAGTAATGACAGAGAATTCCTCCAAAGCCACACAACAGTCCCATTTCTCCATGGTCACAGTGCATATGTATTCAGTGAAGAATCTGGGTCTGCTCTGAGCACCACACATTGAGGATTAAATTGGCACAGATATTTCAGGTAATCTTTGGTTCCCCAAACTTTAGTCAATTGAGGTTCTGGCTCCTGTAAAAGCTACTCAACATTTTCTTGTCACTTCCCAACTTCTATTCTGAACATCAAAGTTCATTGGACGGGATACTGTGGAAGGTTGCCTTTAACATGTTATTAAACAGCAGTTTATGAATAGTGGTACCACAGCACATCGCTGCACATGATTAAGTACTGTTTATGCATTAAAGTTCATGGTACTAAAAGGGCAGTAGGATACTTTTAAACTTTATATCCTAAAGTCCAGAAGCTTATCAACTTGTGTGTGTTTTGGCATAGCTCTTGGCATACTGCAGAAACAAACTAACAAATAAAACCCTCTGTACTGGGTTGGATAGTGCCCCCTAAAAGTTCATGTCTACTCAGAACCTGTGAATACAACCTTATTTGGAAATAGGGTCAGATGTGATCCAGTTAAGATGAGGTCATACTGGATAGAGTGGGCTCCAAATCCAATATGATTGGAGTCTTTATAGGAACAGGAACATGTGAACACTGAAAGAGAGACACAGAAAAGAAGGCCATGAGAAGACAAAGGTAGAGACCTGAGTGATGCATTTCCAAGCCAAAGAATGCCAAGGTTTTCCAGAATCCACTAGAAGCTAGAAGAGGCATCTTCCATGGAGACTTCAGAGGCTGTATGGCCCTGATAACACCTTGACTGTGGACTTCTAGCTTCCTGTTGTTTTGAGCCACCCCGATTGTGGTACTTTGTAATATCACCCTAAGAAACTAAGACATCTTCCATAAATATCACCTGTGATATGCAGGGTGCCGAGTTCAATTTTGAGAATACAGAAGAGTAGAATTAAGCCTGGCTTCTGTGCTCCATATCAGGTCCATGAGCCTGTAGGTGTAGGGAGGAAGCTCAAAAGTGTTCCTCTCCCTTTCAGTTCTAGCCTTTTACTTCCAAAGTGCCACAAGCCATTATTCCTTTCCTTTCTCTTCCTTATTATTCCTTGGCTCCTCCGCTACAGCTTATTATATAGTGGAGTTCCTAGGATTTCCTTCTGTTTCCAATATTTTATGCCTTATAACTGTGTTTTCCCTCAATATAGTAAAATGGCACTAGGTGGAAACACGTGCTGCACATAGAGCACATATGACCTCCCGGTTTTATCGAGGCTTGTGTCCCAGGACCTGAGTTACGTGAGATCTCATTCAAGCTCCTGTAATGCAGGCATGTGCCCCGCATGACTGTGGTGAGATGAAGGACACAAAACTATTATCAAAAACAAGAACAACAACAACAAAAACCATTAAGTACATAGTAAAACAAATAGCTCTTAAAATCATCCAATGCATAAAAACAACATTCAGATATGCCTTCCATGTTTTCCAGTTTTCCCAGTTCCATCACAACAGCTAAAGTGTTTTTTCCTCCCAAACTCTGGGATTACTTTTTTATAGGAGCTAGCAGCTTCTAAAATTAAAAGAACCACCAGAACATACCCCATTTAGAGGAAGGAAAGAAGGAAGGAAGGAAGGAAGGAAGAAAGGAAGGAAGGAAGGAAAGAGGGAAGGAGGGGGAGGATGGAAGAAGGGAAGGTTGAAAGGGAAAAGAAAGAAAACATTGATAATGGGTGAATTTCAAGGATTCTTCAAATTCTTAACATTGGTTTCCTTGGAGCTAACATTCGTGAGTGTCTCTTCCATTTCAGACACTGCTCCAGAAACCTTTGTATTTGCTTTACGAGAATCTCATTGCCAATTTTGCCCAATTACACAGGATAAATTCGAGGTGTACAACAAAGCATCAATAATTTGTATATAGCCATACACTATTATAATACATAGAGGTGCTGGGCCTTGAACTTAATTGGATCTTCAGATTTGAAAATCTAAATGTTCTTTCCACTAAACCATGTGCCCTCCCCAAGTACATTTTCACACATATCCCAGGGCACGTGTTATCATGAGAGAATACAGAACGGGCACATGGCCAAATAAAGAAGAAAATAAGTCTTATGGTTTATGGTATAAAATCACACTGCCACCTGACAACCTTTTACAACAAAAATAGACAACTTCACACATACACAGCATTTAAATAGCATTTTCCAACAATGAGCCATGGCTAAAATTGTGAGTACTGGTACTTTGACATCAAGGCTCACATCAGGTGATTATGTGCAAGGGGGAGGTCGCTGGTTCATTAGGGATAATCAGAAACTCAAAGTATGGAAAGAAGCTATAGCATGTCAGGGGCCTCCTCTAGAAATCAAGGATTTTCTGATGTAAATGTGATGTAGATGTAAACAATAATTCAACATCAAAAGAATACCTTGGAACACAGGAATCAGAAAACTTGGAGACGGTGGAGCTAGTGTGTTCCAGAACAGGATACATGAGAGGTATCTGGACGGTAAAAGGATGACAGCCACAGACCTGCCTAACCCAAAGAGTGCTACAAGAAAATCCAGGGTGTCTAAGTCTTAATAAGCTCATGTTGCATATCTGACTCCCCACAAAATTACTGTGGTCAAATAAATTTTAGAAACTGCATATTCTATCACTCTGCAGTAAATTTATGATGTGCTTTGGCACATTAAAGATTCTGAAAAGCTCTGCATTAAAGGAAACTGTTAAACCCAGGGTTTCCAAAAGTAATCCAGTCAAAGACTCTGAGATTTTGTTTCTTTGTTTTGTTTTGTTTTGTTTTTTCAGTTTAACACTCATTAACATCTCTGGTGAAAAGAGACACTTGAGTACAGAGTTACATTTGCGTTACACTGACCTTAGATAAAACCATCTATTAATGAAGAACACTGAAAAGTTCTGCCCATAGTGACAAGCTTAGCTCAGAGTAATACTTCTCCTCCAGGTTATGAAGAAAATGTTTTTTACACATTTGAATCACCGAACTTCCAAAATTATTTCCATGTGGGTCCAAAATATACTTTGTCGAGGGAACAAAAGAGGATTTTAAGTAATGCTGTCTCCAATCTTTGTTAAAGCGCCTACTTCATAATTAACATTGCTAAAATGTCTACGTTACCCAAAGCAACCTACAGATTCAATGCAATCCCTAACACAATACCAATAACATTTTTTCACAAAACTAGAACAAATAATATCAAAGTCTGCATGGAGTCACAAAAGACCCTGGATAGTCAGAGCAATCTTGAGAAAGAAAACCAAAGTTGGAGGTATCACAATGCCAGATTTTAAGATATGCAGTAAAACTTTGGATTGTGAGTAATTTCTTCTGTGAGTGTTCCACAAGATGAGCAAATATTTCTAATAAATTTTAACTTGACAAATGAGTGATATCTTGCAATACGAGTAGTACATGATGCCGAATGTCACATGATCACAACTGAGCCAATGGCTCGCCTCTCTCTCGCTCGCTCTCTCTCTCTCTCTCTCTCTCTCTCTCTCTCTCTCTAATTCTCACTGTGGTATTGTGGGTGGATGGATGCTTAGTCTCAGGCCGTGGTGTTTGGCAGAAATCAGTAATTTTTCAGAACATTGGAAGGTGCCCACAACTGGCACTAGTGTATTTTTTTTGTCACTTCAAAGCAACTATGGACAGTCCTTTGCTTTTCCATCCAAGAGTAAGTGCAGGAATGCTTTGTTTCATTCTAGTCTAGTCTGCCTGCAGATATAGACTCTTTCCTCTGCTGCCTATTGCCAATTTCATTAAATACAGTGTATGACAAGAGTTTATTAATACTGTACTGTGGTCAACACTGGTGTGAGCGTATACAATGATCCCCATGCAGAAAAAGGTCGAAAGGAAAGGTAGTAAGAAGAAGGAGATGATTATGGTGGAAGTTAAGAAGGAAGTCATCAAGAAGTACCAACAAGGTAAGCAAGTGGCTGAAATTGCAACATTTTATAAGAAGTCTACATCGAACATTTGCACAATATTAAACAAGAAAGAAGAAATAAGGGGGCTAAATGCAGCAAAATCATTTCTCATGACAATATCAAAGCAAAAGCCATGTGTGTTCTGGAAGATGTAGAAAAGTCGCTTCTGGTTTGGATAAACGAGAACCAACTAGTAGGTGATACCATGACCAAGAACTCTACCTGCAAGAAAGCAAAGGCCTTGTATACCAACCTCCTAAGTAAACTGTCAGGTACATCAACAGAAAACAAAGAAGGTTTCAAGGCAAGCAGAGGATGATTTGATAACTTTAAGAGGAGAAGTAGCATCCATAGTGTTGTGAGGCATGGAGAGGCTGCAAGTTTGGACAGTAAGGCAGCTAAGACATTCACTACTGAGTTCCATAAGCTCATGGCTTCTGAGTCCTACCTGCTGGAGCCAGTGTTTAACTGCGATGAGACAGGGCTTTTTAGGGAAAAGATGCCAAAGAGGACTTACATTACATAAGAAGAGAATGCAAGGTGATAATAAACCATCTCACCCTCTTATTTTGTGTTAATGCAAGCAGGGATTTCAAAGTCAAGCTCCTGCTCCTGTATCATTCCGAGAATCCAGGAGCCTTCAGGAAATGCAAAGTGCAGAAGAGCCAGTGAAATGCTAGATTTGGGTCACTCATATCCTGTTTATTGAGCGGATCAATGAGGCCTTCAGTCCTGCAGTGAAGAAATAGCTTTTAATTTTTTTTAATGTTTGTTTATTTTTGCAAGAGAGAGAGAGAGACTGAGAGATGGAGTGTGAGCAGGGAAGGGGCACAGAGAGAGGGAGACACAGAATCCAAATCAGGCCCCAGGCTGTGAGCTGTCAGCACAGAGCCCAATGTGGGGCCTGAACTCACAAACCAGGAGATCATGACCTGAGCCAAAGTCAGACGCTTAACTGACTGAGCCACTCAGGCACCCCAAGAAATAGCTTTTAGGAAAGAATTTTACCCTCAAATCCTTTCTGTTTATGGATAATACTCCTGCTCATCCTCCAGGCTTTGAAGACAACTTACCCAAGGAATTCGAGTTCATTAAGGTTAAGTTCCTCCCTCCCAACACCACTCCAATCCTCCAGCCCATGGATCAGCAGGTCATTTTGAACTTTAAAAACCTTTATACCAAAGCACTATTTTAGTGATGCTTCGAGGTGCCCAAAGGAACCAACCTTACTCTCCAAAAGTTTTGGAAAAACCATTTCTACATCATGAACTGCCTCAAGATCATTGACAAAACACGGGATGGGGTCACCAAGAGAACCCTCAATTCTGCTTGGAGAACACTGTGGCCTCATGACATTCTTGGACATGACTTAGAGAGGCTTGCTCACGAACAAGAGCTGCCAGTTGTCAAGGAAATTGTGTCCTTGGGGAAGACCAGGGGACTGGAGGTGATTGAGGATGACATTCAAAGCTGGTGGAGGAACAGGGCCGAGAGCTGACCACTGAACAACTGATGAACCTGCATCACAAGCAACAGCAAGAGGTTATGGAGGAGATCTTTTCTGCAGAGAAGGAGGAGAAAAAGGCAGAGGAATCCCTCACTTCAAAGGGGATTAGTAAGATGTGTAAAATGTGGGAAACAGTGCAAAATTTTGTAGAAAGCACCAAATAAGGCTGTAGCAGTGGATCTGTTCAATGACAATGCAATGTCACATTTCCACATCATCCTCAAAAGGAGGCAAAAGCAAGTGTCATTGGATAGGTTCCTTTTTGAAGTTTCATGAAAAGAAAAAGATTCCATTGAGCCAATCGACAGGTCGATTTCTGTGGTTCCTTATCATACTTTATGTGTAGCCAAGTTACAGAAGATTGTCCTAGGATAGGAGAGGCTTCCTCAAAGTTGACTACAACCTAATGTGTGAACTTCCCTGGTGTCTTGATATAAAGGTTACCCAAAGGTGATATGAACGCCTCTGGCAGTCCCCAGCAATGAAAGTACATGAATACTGGATGGACTCTCATTACAAAACTGTTCAAGGCTCACAACTTACAACTTGGGGTCAAAGATATTTTAGGCATCAAAAATATATCTCTATTTTTTAAATGTCTATTTGGTGTGTGTGTGTGTGTGTGTGTGTGTGTGAGAGAGAGAGAGAGAGAGAGACAGAGACAGAGAGACAGAGAGACAGAGAGAGAGAGAGACAGAGAGGGAGAGAATGAGTGGGGGAGGGACAGAGAAAGAGGGAGACAGAGAATACCACGCAGGCTCTATGCTGTCAGCACTGGGCCCAAAGCAGGGCAAAATGATGACCTGACCCAAAATCAAGAGGTAGATGCTTAACCAACTAAGCCAACCAGGCTCTCCAAAAATATATCTCTATAGACTTTCAAGAAAAACTTAAAAAGGAAAAGCTTATAAAATATTCGAAAGCTTGAGAGCTCAAATATGCCATTTTAGTTGCAATTTGAAAACATGTTGTAGCACATTTCAATAAAACAGCGAGAAATTATAGATCTTGATTAGTATGTATGTGAAATTACCTTTATTGTCATTTATAGAATGGCATATTAAAGTAATGGAATAAAATTTAGATAATAATGATAAAATATTGTGGATGTTCAATATATTTATTGGGGTATATTTCACAATATACATACTTATCAACTCATGATACTGTACACCTAAAACAATACAATGTTATTTGCCAATCATATCTCAATAAAAAATAAAGGAAGGCAAAAATAATACACAGTAATAATAGTGATAAAAGTGAAAAGTGAAATTACCAATTTAGAAATTGTGTTGACATGAAGAAAATACCAAAAAAAAAAAAAAACAAATTAGTTTGCATAAAAGGAATGGTCATAAGCAGAAGAGATATATTTTGGCCAGAAGTAATGTATGAGCTCTTGGATTGATAATTCAAGTAATGAAGAGAAATAAATAATGTATCAAATGAATATATTGGATAAAATACTCAATTTCACATTAAAATAACACAAATTACTGATACTGAGAAAATAACTCTTAATATACTACTAACACAAGAACACCTATGAGAAACTGGTGTTTCAATTTAAAGATGATTTTCTATTAATGCACAACAAAGTTTGAGATATGAAAGAAAATCAAAAGACATTGTCTCATATTTGACAATAATTAAAAATATATATATATTATTACAAATAATAGGTTGGGAAATTCTCTTATTTGTAATTTAAAATGAATTTCTATTAACTCTGCTATAAATCTGAGCTACTTTTATATTCTCTGTGCAAGAAATATTGCAAAATTATCTAATACTATGTAAGTATGAATTAAGAAAAAAATTACACAGTTCAATAAAGCAGGTAACATTTATTTAAAATATGCTACTGTTTTAGTTTTTTATATTTATGTAACTTATCAACTTTCTAAAATTTATAATTTTGAAATTTATAATATCTCATCCTAAATAAACTTTCTTCAACTTTACACTTAATTTTATATTTTATTCATGTAATCTTTTTCTTAAAGGGAGACCTAAAATTATATAAGTTTCAAACCCCACAAAATCTAAATCTGCTTCTTTACAAGGGCAAGATTAAATGACTTAAGTAAATTCCAAGGCCAATCTAAAAATAGCAAAGTCTATGTAATTTGATTTGTCAGAGCCAATGTGTCATCTTTAACATATCAGGAGGGTAACATTGACACTGATAAACAGAAACACACAGGTATAAAAGTTTTAAGATACAGTATTCATTTTACACCTCTGCATAATAAGATACCAAAAATTTAGCAGCTGAAAACATTATTCATTTATTGTTCATATTATTCATCCTTCGTTTTCTACTGAGGATCCCAGAAGGCTGAACTCCAAGTATCAGCTGGCTGTGTGCTTATCTAGAAATTCCAGCAACTAATCCACATCCAAGCTCATTCGGGTTACTGGCAGAATCCAGTACCTTGTGGTGACGGGTCCTTGGTCCCAATTTGTTGGTTGTCTGTCTCTTCTCAGGGTGGCTCTGATGCGTTGGCTGTCTGTCCTCCATTCCTTTCCACGTGGCCTTCTTAATCCTCCAACTGTCAACAGTACATTGAGTCCTTTTCATGCTTTGAAGCTCTCTGGCCTGTTCTTTTGCCACCAGTTGGGGAAAGCTCTACCCTTTCAAAGAATCGTGTGATTATATTAGGTCCACACAGATAATCTCCCTACTTTAAGGTCAGCTCTGACATGCAATATAATCACAGGAATGTTAACTCATCATATTCAAAGATGCCATCCACACTCAAAGAGGAGGGGATTGTACAAGGGTGATGGGTCACTGAGGGCCATTGTGTCTATCACAGACATTCTATTGGGGTTACATGATTTCCTCTTGTATGCCCAGCATATGTCAAGGGGTAGCAAAGTTAACTGTTTTGCTGGGAGCTTGAACCCTGGTATATATAAAGTTAAATAAATAAGTCAGAGAGAACAAGAGCCAAGAAAATAGGTAATTTGATCGAGTGAAGAAGAATGAAACAGACCTGTCATGACCTGCAATACTGTGTACTTTTTTTCTTCTCTGATTTGCTAACTAATGCTCTCTCGAAGAAGACATAAAACATTCCAAAATGCTTGTTTTTCTTAAAACTCATTTGCATCTCCTAATTGGTGTGTCATTTCATAATTCCACTCTGGTACCAAATCTGAAGTTTTCAGCCATTCTTATGTCTTCCTTTCCTATTAAGCTGTTTATGCTGTGGAATGTCTGAGTCTGTAATTAAATTATTGTCTCAAACAAATTAACCACATCCACGCATACATTAACATAGCATTACCAATGAGGAAAAACATAGATGTGTGCTATAGAATGTCAAGCTAAATGATATGGCACAGATCTGGGCTTGCTTTTCTGATAACTGGCCTCAAATCTTAGGGTAGGAAGAGGCAGAGAACATAACCCCAGGAAACAGAGAAAATTTACCATGACCTGAAATAAGAAGTTGATCATTGGAAATAGTTTTGAACAAATATGTGTTCAAATCCCCCTTTCTTTCTCACTGCGGGAAAAATATTTTTCTCAGTCCACTGACATTGGACTTGGCCATGTGTCTTGCGTTGGCCAACAGAACCTTAGAGACTAGGATCTGAAAAGAGGCCTTAAATATATTTGTGAGGTTTGACTTGGCTTTTGTGCTCTAGCTTATCCACTGTGATAAAACCAATCTGTCTCAAACTGCACACTAGGACACATAGATACGGACACCTGACAAGCCTGAGCCTCCCAGCTGAACCTGGTCTATATCCGCTGAACCAGAGTCACCTGCAGAAATGTGAATTGGAGGATAAATATTTACTGTTGCAAGCCCGCTGAGTTTGGGATAGTTTGTTACACAGCATTATTGCAACCTAGTTGACTAACATAAAAGAGAAAGTAAGGGAAAAAATCTAGAGATGCATCTTTAGATTTAAATCTAGTTCAGCTTAATATATACATATTTATATCTCACATTTACACACTGTATCTATGATATAGCATATATGTGTATGTGTGTGAGTAGTGTTTCCTTAAAAGTGTATCACACTTATAAAAGTGCTCCCTTTGGGAGAGCTTGTCATGCTAAAATTTATATTTAAAGAGGTCTCTATATGATACTGTTGCTCACAATGAAATGTAACACAAGGCAGCTGGAACTGTCAGCTCTCCCTGTTGGGCTATCAGCCACTATATTCTCCTGGTTATTCACAATTTTAAAGGGATCTTATAACTCTATAAACATAGGCATTACAGGAAACTGCTTTTTGAAAAGGCTATAACCTTCTACATGATCTCAGGTATATATTACATCTAATTTTGTGAGATTTGATGTTTCATTTTTACAAATAAGAGAAAAATACTTGCAGGTTACATCAAGGTCACAACTGTCCCCTTGCACCAATACAGCATTAAAAAAAAAGAATACTGGGGCAGGGAGAAACTTTGAAAACAGTATTGAAATAAATGTCAATGGTTGGGAAAGCCTTCTTCTATTTCAACAGTTGTAAAAGGACATCACCATCTATTAAGACTTCTGACCCTAAGATTTATTTTTCTATTTCAACATGAAATCAAAAACAATGCATAGCAACACTCTACATAATCCAAGTGAATAACAAATATACATAGTACTAAAATGTATACCTTCTTGCAAACTTATGTGTCAAGAAAAAAACTTGGATCATCTGAAATTGCTGAGATCATAACAACTAATTGCTGGAGAAGAATGAAGGGTGTTGACATTGTGGAAATACATCTTACGTACAGGCTTTAAAAGTAGGGAGAATTCACTCTAAGGTGTTCAGCAACACAGCTCGTTATGAGAGATGTTCAGCCACGTTTCTGGCTTCTACCAATAGATGGCAGAGCACCCTCTGACCTTGAGCTAAGACAACCAAAAACATTTCCAAATGTCCCCTGGGGGTAAATCTCCCCAAGTTGAGAACCAATGATCGATCTAGAGAAACACAATGCAATTCTCTCTTTCTTCTAACACTAGACGCTAAGAACAAGCACAAAAATAGCCACAATGATGTTTACTATTTGTCAGACACATTGCAACTTGTTTTACTCCTCATAAAGTTACTTGCCTTATATACTAATATTACTTGTATATTATGGATGAGAAATTGAAATACAGACAGAGGTTGCTCAGGTAGTAAGTAGAGCCAAGATTTGAACACAGGGCAGTGGGACTTATGGAGAGAAAGTCTCAAATGGAATGGGCTTTGAGACATCAGGATTCCAGCTGGGCCTTGCACACTTGAGCAGTATCTCTTAAGAGCTCTCTTTGCTCATCTGCTAAATCTAGAAACTGAGCTACGTGACCTCAGAGGACCCTTCCACTGCTAACAATTTGTGAGCACCTAAATCACAGTGAAATCTATGTTGTTACATTCATTTCAATAAAGGCAAGCGGACCACACATCAGACAATGTCCAGCTACAGCAGCCGAGTTCCCAATGGCAGCCACCCATCTTCCCCGATTTAAATTCTTGGTGTTTTAGGACATATATCCCCTTAAACCTGTTTGCTATGAGAAAATTTGGCAGGGAGGAGAGGCTGCTTGTAAAACAGTTTTACAAATTTCTCCATGTATCTCATCTCAAGGTTTTCAAGGTCATGGCCAATCACAGACAAGGTTGCAGAGAATACACGTAAGTTTTCCCTTCCTGCATAGCCGGTAGGAGAAAAGGGTTAACTGCTGGCCAGATGACCGTGAAAATCAACACTGAAGTAAGTACCAAAAGACTTGATCAGTCAAAGGGTGTTAATTAAATTAATAATGAACACTGGAAGAAGGGGGGCAGTTTCCTCACCTAAATTGACTATTGTAACCCCCATGCTCACAACAAATTAGAAGATTACAGTGCACAAGAATATGCTAAGTTCCATTCCATAAACTCACCAAAAATTTCTCTTTACGAGTTTATCTCTAGCCTCTGTCCTCCCTCAAGAAATCATTTCAGCTGCTGCTGTAGCCAGATCTTTTTGTTTTAGTTACTGCTCACGTCACACAATTCCTTATGGTTCATCACCACATCTGTCCCTGATGGGTCAAAATTCCTGACCACATAACGTCCCTACCCACAGACATGATCCCACACATTGATTCTCATAAATCTGAAAGGAAAAACAAAGTTCTATATGATTACCTACATAGTAAACTATCTTTTATGTAATAGGGCATTCCAGGAGAACTACGTCCTGAATTTACTAAATATAATTTTTGACAGAGAAATTTTGCAAAAGTAGGCTATAAACATAAATTTTTAACATCTTAAAAGGAAAATGGAGTTCTCAATCTTTCTCAGCCAGAAACTCCACACTGCTATGTCTCATCCCAAAGACCCCCTCCTCTGTCCTCTGTCACACCTAGATGCATTACCACACATTAAAATGCTTCAGAGGGTCACTCATGGTCACTTACTGTGTATTCAGATAATTTATAACCCAAGTACATTCTTGAAGATTTAAAAGACTAGAAATAAAAAAAAACAGGCAAACATGAGACACAGTTATATGTATATATTATATATCTATATATATATAATATATATAGATATATAATATATATATTTATACACACACACATATACAAGTGATAGCTATGTGTTAAGTCACAAAAATGTGATATATATATATATATATATTTGTTAATAATTGCTGCATATAAAATATATCCTTTAAGTGATATATAAAACTGTAAAATAAATGCTTTTTCACATCTTCACTTCAAACTCTGAAATATTTGTAATATATGTTTAATAAGGTCCTGATTATATTTGTAAAATGTATAAACATAGATTATTCAAGAGGAATGCAATGAAGCAAATAATGGAGTTGACAGATGTCTAACTGAAACTCTTTGGTTCCTCCAGCTTTTAATGATACATTTTCCCTTGGTGAGGAACTGTGATTTCTACCTGTGCCCAATCCATAGCCAGGCTCACATCTCCTTGTCATTAATATACTAGGAACTTTCCCTGCTGAATTATTCAGTGATCTTTGGAGTTGGCTACAGTTTATAGAAATGTGACAGTCCTACGCATCTTAGTGCTGTGAACTGTTACCAAAAGACTAAACATCCTTGACAGGCTGATAAAAAATTAATTATTATTCTTTCAATGGAAAGGATACAACCCTGCCAAAAGCTGTTAAGTGTGGAGATTTTAGAATTCTCCCTTTCTCTCTTGGAGAGGGCACACTAGGATTTTTCATGAGGAGGAAATAGCATCCACAAAATAGCTAGCCTGGCCTAGCACACACTGGGCCTTTATACCTTCCTTCCTGTCATTGGCCCTAGAATTTTTTGTCTTCTTTCCTCTCTAAATGTGAACACATCTCTAAAGACCAGAGCTAGCAGTGCAAAATGGAAGGATGGAAGAAATGCTGATTGTAAGAAAAGATTCCAGTTAAGAGATTCTCACTGTAGGTAAATATTCAGATACTCCGAGCAAGTTCCTTCCTTGGCTGAGTCTGTCTGCTTGTTTGTAAAAGTGGCTTAATCCTGTCTGGTTCTATATGTTTACTGGGTTATTCTGTAGGTTGAAAGACAGGGGAAACTTTTTTTTTAAGCCTATATATGTTACAAACCATTAAGTATTCTTATTTTTACAACTAATAGGTATGCAATTAGTATAAAATTGTGTTAATGAATTGTGTGATTAGGAACGGTCAATTCAATGACTGATTACACAAATTCCACTTATTTGGAGACAAGCTGCTGATCTTACCATTTAATGATACTGCCTTCAAACCACAAACATAAGATCCTGGAGTAAAGGTATCAATTAATTAATTCAGAAATGATGTTATCAGATATAACAGAAATACCAGTAAAAGACTAATATGAAAAAAAATAATGAAAGACATTAGTCTTTTTCCTTTAAAATTAACCCAGTAGGTTGAGGCAGTTTACCAATTTTACATTAGAGGAAGCATTTTATGCATCTAAAAATGAATCAACTGAAGACGGCATGAACTCTGTACAGGGAGCACTGGGATCCTTTCTCCTGTTATTACAAAGCATGAATAGTCCCTGCCTATGGACTATTTCTTGCACCTACCCTAATCAGATATAACCATGGAGTCATAAAGTTTCTAGAACTGGGAACACTTTTAGTTTCAAAGAAGACAGAGGTTGAGGAGGATGTGAAGGACACGGTGTTATCTGCACTCACCACAGCAAAGCATATTTTTTAATACCTAGTTTCCAGGCTTTTCTTGGGAGACTGACCTTTCCTTAGGGCGGCTTATCTTTCTGCAGAGCTCTATTCTCAGGCCTCCTGGGGTTCCCAAAGCAATGAAAAAGCAGTGTCAGAAAATAAAGGGGATGTGGGGGCAAAAAATATATAAGCAAAATAAAGTTTCAGCTGAGGGAGACTGAGTGTAGAGGAGACACTAAAACCCCGGATGTGGCTTTACAACTTTTGACTTACATCCTACTTGGCTGTCCAAGGAAAAGAAAGCAGAAAGAATCTCAGGCTCCTGGTGGTGACTGATGGGAAAAACAAAACTCTTCTTATAAGGAGCGAGAGAGGAAGGATGGAAAAGGGTGGTGAGTGCAGCATAGTGGTAGAACTCTGAGAAACTGCACCTGAAAGCTCAAACTGAGGCACAAAAGAGTCAGCATAAACTCACTGGTGGCCCAGGTGTGCAAAGTCTGAAACCTGTCTGTGGTGGAAAGATCAGGAACTTTTGGGTCAACCAAGCAGACTTTACAGTCCCTCCGTCTCTCTTCAGCTCTGTGCTAATATCCATTTTCATGCCTGTAAATTGAAGCCAATACTGGCAGCCTCACAGAAACGTCAGGAAGACTGATGAGGGAGAAAATACCTACTACAATATTTGCATATCATACAGTCCCGATGGAGGTTTCTCTTCCCTACTACTAATGCCAAGGCTAGAAAGCACAGATCTACAAGGAGCACAGAGTTGGAGCCGGGCCACACCACTCTCGAGGCCTACAGAGATGCAGGTGTCCCATCTGAGACCCTGTTCCACTTGATGAGGCGTCTTAGTAGCAGCTATGTGATCTCAGGTCATGTCATTGAGATTTTTGTGAGCTTCAATTCGGTTAGTTCCAAAGTGAGACTGTAATAATTCACCATCATGTGATTGGTAGGAACATTAAAAAGAAAACAAAAGCAAATCTCTTCATATGTTAATATTAGCTCTTATCTTTAGCATCACCGTCCTTAGTATAGGGCAAGAGAGTCAAGAGCTTTATCTTCTCCTTTTCTCTTCTCAACACTCTTGTCCTTGGATTCAGGGCCCACCCTAAATCCAGGATGACTTCATCCCCAGGTCCTAACCTTCATTACCTCTACAAAGACCCTTTTTCCAAATAAAGTCACATTCATAAGTTCCCCAGTTAGGAAATGGGTATCTTTTGGAGGATCACAGTTCAATCCACTACAGGAAGTTAGAGGCTAAGCATATAACTTGATGCATTACAGAATGTCAAGGAGTGATAAGTGCTCTAAAGAAAAAAGGGATAAAGGAGGAGATGCTCTTTGGAGAGAGTAGTCAGTAAAGGTCTCTCGAGGCTGACATCTGAGCCAAGAGCTGAATAATACTGGAGACAGCAAGACATGCAAATAAACGGGACATATGTTCTAGGCTGAGGGAGCAGTAAAAGCAAAGACCTACGACAGGAAAATCAGGAAAGTCAGGGTGGCCGGAAGCACAGCAGAGAGCAGTGCAGTAAATGGGGAAGAGATGAAGGCCTTGTCAGGGCCTCAATGCATGTGTCCCCCCAAAATCATATGTTGAAATCCTAACTCCCAATGTAGCATTAGAAGGCAGGGCCTTTGGGGGATAATTTAGGCTCCATACTTAGGAGTGGGATTAGTGCCTTGTAAGAGACCTGCGAGCTTGCTTCCTGCCTCTGTCCCGGCCATGGAAGGATACAGAGACAGGGCCATCTGTGACCTGGAAGTATCTCACCAGAACCTGACCGTGCCGGCTCCCTGATCTTGGGACTTCCAGCCCCCCGAACTCTGAGAAATAAGTTTCTGTTGCTGATAAGCCACCCAATCTATGGCATTCCGTTCTAGCGGCCTGAGCTAAGGCAGGAGCATGGAGGTCACAGGGAGGATTATGTATTTTATTCCAAGTTTGATGTGGAGCCACAGCAAGGCTGAGAGCCGCAGTCATCTGCATCTTCTGGGCAGACCTTCTATTTCCAACCAAACCTCAGACACAGACTGAACCATTTAAAATATTACATTCTCAAATAATTGGCTCTAAGAATGAGACAAAGCTCCAAGAGCACTCCTTTGCCAATATTGAAACCAAATTCCATTTTCCCTACCATTTCTTTTCATCATCTTGTGCTTCGCTGAACACCTCATGCGTTTGCATAAGTGATTCCTTCTGCCTGCCTGCCCTTCCCCTGTCTGCTATTGCCGGTCCTCTGTCTCAACTCCCCAGAAAAGCCCACCCACCCTTCCTCCGTGCCCCAGAGCACGTATTCCCCTGAGCATTTCCTTCACTGTACTTTCACCATCTGTCTACCGGACTGCCACCCCTACTGGACTATATCATTCTCTATGGTCACATCTATGCCTTATTCATCCGGATACTCCTGGAAACTAGCACGTGCTACAATAGGCACTGAATAAATGGTCACGAAACATGTAAATGCATCTTGGTCTTGGTGTGATTTTGCCTGGCTTTATTTATTCCATCCCACTATTTAATTAAACATAGACCCTCTTCTGGTAGCTAATGAATTTGTTAGTACCAGAATACAATCTAGACATTTTTCTAACTGTTCACTAGAATTGCTCTCAAGTATTGGCTTATTGTCCTTGGCTTGCAAATGCCTCAAGAAGCAAAGGAGGGTGTTTTCCCTGTGTTACCTGCGATAACAGAGACAGAGGGAGGGGCATTAACCTGTCCACCAAATCACTGCACCAGAACAGTGATTCAGGGGGCTTCTTTTCTTCCATCCCTGTCCTGCACTGAGTTCACTGAGCTGTGCTGCCTTTGTCATGCACGAGTTCTGAACCATCAATAAAATCTGTGGACCATACCTCACACACATACACACAGAAGCAGTGAAAAGTGTCTGCTTCCTTCAATTATGCCAGCATGAATGGATTTAACAGCTGTGGCCTTCGGTGAGATTTCTAGGGCAATGGGATCTTTAACAATATTCAATTTTTTGATGTGTCTAATGCTCCCAATTGGACTTTTTCTAACGGAAACCTCAAAGCTGAGTGATGCAATTGTGGCAAAGCGTGATAGTCAAGGAAACAAGAACACAGAACCAAATCAGGTGCAGACCACAACAGGGAAACTTGAACCATTTAGACAACATATATTCTCAAATATGGGTAGGCATAAGAAACATGTCAGAAGGACTTCTCTGTCATGTTTGGAAAATATTTTCCTTTAAATAAATGTTGAATATATCCAGTTAGCATACGCATGTAAAACAGAGAGGCCTCCATTATATATTTGGACAAAAATAGGATCACTGGGACCTGTTATTCCACAGTTGTCAGAGTTCATATCTCAATTCCAGATTGAGTTAACTGGTCCATCAGAGGCTGGAAGCTCACTGGGCCAGGTGTGTCTGTGGACCCAGCTGTATGCTATATAAAAATGCATGCTTAGCTAACCCAGGAATGACTTCAGATCCCAAATATTACAAGGCAAAGAGTATCTTTTGGTTTGTTGTGTCTCGATAAAAAATTGAGTTAAGTAAATTTTGTTCGGCAAATCTGGAAACCCAACATATTATTTTAAGGGATGAGAAATGTATGAAAATGACACATGAATGAAAATGGATGTTTGAGAAAAATGTGAAATGTTCACAGATTATTGGCCTTCAAGTCGGAGAGCCTTTAAAGGATAATTACAATGATGTTGATCCAATGGCAATTCTTTTTTACATAGTTCTTTCATTTTATGAAGTGTTTTATCAACAAATAGGTACATGGTTCAGCTATCACTATATCCAACTTAAAGACCAGGACAATCCGGTCTAGAGAAGACCTGCCCCGGTTCCCATAATTGATAACTGAGTGTCAGAGATGGGACACAGACTCAAGGTCTTGGTCTCCTGGTTTACATGGGAATAAAAAGTCAAACCTCCCAAGACAGGTGAGCCTCCTCAAGGACGAGATGGCATGCATTCTTTCTCCCAGAAGATCTCAGAAATGGTTACCATTTCTGCTCTCTCAAACTGCCAGGCATGTTGAAATAACTCTATAGATAAGTTTACCACCAAGGATCTTCCACGGAATACTACTTCTACAATATGTTAGTAGACATTACTCAAAACAATATTAAAAAATCGTCCAGGAAAATTCTGGTTTCAGCAATGGGAAACATATTTCTTTCCTGTAGCACTTACCACCATTTTAAAGATAAATATATTCATTGCATACGTTCTACTAGTGGCGAGAGTACACAGCACTTTAAGTATGTTTGACCACATGACTGTTCTTATTTTTATCCTAGATAAATATTTGGGAATGCTTTGCTAATGGAAATTTTAGTGCTCTATAGCAATAGACCTTTCTACATTTAATACACATGACAGGAAATGTATACAAATGTACAGCAAATTATACTGTGACAACATCAATGTAATTACCTTGGCTAGTTTCACCGTGGATTTTACCAGAATCGCATTATTTCACACTCATTGAGATGTCAAGAAAGATCAGGACAGTCAAATGCAATGTTGGGGAAAAAAAAAACAGAAATAAAATTGAAAATTGTCTCCATATCTATTTAGTCTTTAAGGTGGTTATAGGAAAATGTCCTGTATAGGAATGTCTGGCTGGTTTAGTCCATAGAGGGTGCGACTCTCTTGAGCTTAGGGTTGTGACCTTGAGCCCCACGTTGGGTGTAGAGATAAACTCTTAAAAAGAAAGAGAGAAAGAAAGAAAGAAAGAAAGAAAGAAAGAAAGAAAGAAAAGAAAGAAAAACGTCCCATAAAAAAACTTATATTATGACTCCAATAATATTTAATAGCCAGTGATTTTATGAAAAATTCTCTTTGAAGCTACCCGATAATCAATGGTTTGCATCTTAAAATCAGAAAACTAGAGGCAACAATGTATACTGGTGTCATGGAATGGAGAATAGGAAACTGGTTCCAAGTTTCAAATCCACCACTCACATCCCAGTAGCACCAGTCCCTGGCTGACTATATATACTACTTGGTTGTGTTCGGAGTATGTCCTTGAGACAGTGGAATATCCTGGGCATCTTCGTTCTCATTTCCAATTTAGAATCCAGAGTCAAATGCTTACCAAATGACTTAAATTGACACATTTAGGACATGGTGAGTTCAATTTCCCTTCTGGGTTTTTTAACTCTAGAAGCACAAGGTAGGGAGGTGGGGAAGTGGGGGAGATGATGAAGGTGATCACAAGGTACAAACATCCAGTTCTAAGATAAGTTCTGGGGAGGAGGATGTAATGTACAGCATGGTATAGTTCACAATACTGTATTGTATATTTGAAAGTTGCTAAGAGAGTAAATCTTAGAAGTCCCCATTCCCCCCTAAAAAAAGGAACTTTGTAACTATGTGATGGATGTTAACTAAACTTCTTGTGATTATTTCTCATTATATACACATATCAAATCATTATGCTGTACACCTTAAACTAATGCAATGTCATACATCAGTTATATCTCAAGAAAACCAGAGAAGATGCAGAGAATGGTAAGGTGCAAAGGAAGGAGTGGAGATTCTTCTACCACAAGTGATCAGGTATTAGACCAGCAATGGAGAGGTGCACCTCGGAATTAGGGATGAGGAGAAAGAGGACAGAATGTTGAACGGTGATGCTGAGGTTCCTGGCTGAGAGTCTGAAAAGAAGCTACTGGGGACGGAAAGTGGTTCTGATGCCATCTGATTTTAAAAGGTAGCTAGAGAGGTACGCTGTGGCCGGAAGTGTCTATGGCCAGGAATTTCCCGTGAACCAGAGTGCCCTGCATCCAAGGGCAGTTCTACAAATCAGCTTTATCTGGACACTTGCAGGCATCATGCTTGTTACCATAAATGAGACACAGTCTGCATTTTACAGGACTCAGATTTAGCAAAGAACTACAAGCCACGCATCGTTAGCCTCATTAGGGAGTGCCACCTTATTAGGTGATATTAAAAAGAAGTATCTAGGTACAAAGACAAAGGACATCAATGCCATATATTTAGATGCCACAATCAAAAGTGAGGATTGAAGGGAAACAATGATCTCTTGCCTTTTCAGAGCCATGCCATTATAATAAATAAATTGGAATGTGAAGCGAAGATCATGTAGATTGTGCTTTTCTGTTGTGATGCTAAAACTACGGTTATAAAATTTATGCTAAGTGAAATTAGTCAGTCAGAGAAAGACAAAAATCATATGACTTCACTCATATGAGGACTTTAAGAGACAAAATAGGTGAACATAAGGGAAGGGAAACAAAAATAATATAAAAACAGGGAGGGGGACAAAACGGAAGAGAATCATAAATATGGAGAACAAACTGAAGGTTACTGGAGGAGTTGTGGGAGGGGGAGGGGCTAAATGGGTAAGGGGCATTAAGGAATCTACTCCTGAAATCATTGTTTCACTATATGCTAATTTGGATGTAAATTTAAAAAAATAAAATTAAAAAAAGAAGTGAGCAGTTTGTGAGTGGTATAAGCAGCTTTTACTTTGGCCATTTATTCTTTGATGATGTGATTTCCTAATAAACCCTTGCCATTCTATGCAATGTATCTCATCAAGTCAATAAAATTACTTTGAACCCACATGCATAAGGGTTTTTCTCTGCATCTTTTCACCTACCAGAGGAGAACATGGGCTTTGGAATCTGGGGGGGCCTTAATTTACATATAAGCTCTACCATCTGCTGTGAATAAGACAATCAAGTTTCCCAAACCTCGGCTTTCTCATCTATAAAAAGTGGGATAATAAAAGCTACCTAAACAGGTCTATTTATGGCTAAATGGAATGACTATAAAGCTTTAGAACACTATGTGGTACAGAATCAACAGCAAATAAATGATGATAAATAATTATAATAATAATTGCCTACTTTTAAGAGTGCTAGTAGGGAACTCAGAGTTTGTTCAATCCAAATGTTTCACAGTTTGAATGAGGACATTGCATTGCTTAGTTCTAAACACTTTCAAAGCACTTTTAAAAAGGTATTCAACAATATATTGCAGACCCACCTTTTGTCAAGCTCTGGGGTGGGCAGTGGCAGTTCAAAGTATATACATTCTCCATGAAGGTAAAATATACCTCTTACCATGAAGGTAACATACACTAGCTATTCATACTCAGATTTATTTGAGAACCAATGACATATGTCCCTTGAGTTCAGAGGATACAGTAGGGGAATGGCCCAAATGATGCATCCCATAATGCACTGGAGGTATCAACAGTGTTGACGGAGAAGAAACAATGGTTCTAAAATGAAAGTCACTTCACAGAAAAGGTGGTGACTTATTGGGTATTTAAGGAAGAGAAGGAGCAAGGTGGACCATATTCTTGCAGGACAAGCAGAGGTAGTGTGGATTCCATATTACTCATGAGAAAACCAGGAAATTGAAAATATATATATATCAGTTGACCAAGGTCCCATAACAAATCAGGGGCAAAGTTGGGACTAAACCTCTATTCCTATGACCCATATCTACTAATATGTCTACTCTTTAAATGCCCCTCTTTTTTTTTTTTAAGTTTTATCTAAATTCCAGTGAGTTAACATTCAGTGTAATGTTAGTTTCAGGTGTACAATTCAGTGATTCGACACTTCCATACATCACCTGGTGCTCATCACAACAAGTGCCCTCCTCAGTCCCCATCACCTATCTCACCCATCCCCCCACCCATCTCCCCTCTGGTAACCAGTGAAAAGTACCACTCTTTCTTTCATTCTCCCAAACAAGTAGTATGTATGTTGCAGAAATAACCAGCAGTTTTCTACCACGGGGGACAAATTTTTATTTAGTTTCTTCATTTTTTTAATGGATTTTTTTCTCTTACTTGGTTTATGCGTTTATTTGTAGATTTGATGTTCTTTTGACTTTTCCCTTCTTAATCGGGTGATGCTCCTTTGAGAATATTTCATTCTCTCTTTGTACATAGCAATTTGTTTTTCCTCCCTGGAGAGCTAATTTATGTATATTCTAAAAACAAGCAAATAATGTAAATGCAAATGGGCTTCCAAGGATACCTCACAGGGGTCTTAATTGACCTTTATTTCACTTGGTGTTGCCTATGCACAATGTCCTGACCTTAAGGTCACACCCCATTGGGCTATTCTAATTGTAAAATGAACTCTGCAACTGATTTTCAGATTATTGGACCTCCATGTTTATCATAACTCTGATTAAAGGCCCTTGCAGCAAATGGACCATAGCTGGGTTTTTTTGCAATTGAGCCTTATTAAAATTTAAAGTGTATTCATAAATACATAAGTGCCTATTATAGATCAAAGTTCTGAAAGTAAAATATTCACAAATACAGCTCATTTTACAAAATCAGAGACTCAAAATTACTAAGAGCCAACTAATCTTAGTACCTAATAACCTTAGTTATTTCATCAGTGTGCACGCTGTGTTAATGTTAAGCAACTTCTTTTGCTTTATTTTATTTGGGCAACTCACAAAATACAGCTCTCTGTGGTAATGTTAATGTCTAGACAATGGTAAGGTACCACCTAATATCACTTTTATTTGAATGCATCAGCAAGTATACCATTCTGGGTTTATGTACTTCACTGATTGACTTGATTCTCATCATGTTAGAAGGTTAATACATTTGGGCATATTTCTTTTTATGATAATTCACAGAGAAAGCAAGCTTTAATTTCTGTAATCCTCTGTAAAGGTTCAGCCAACAAGCACAAAGCTGCACGTAGCAGTGAACATTTACATGGATGCCTCCACAAACGAACAATGAGGACTTGTTCTTATTGACACTAAATAGATTATACTACATAATTAAGAGGGGGGAAAGTGGATGCTGGAAAACAACACAAGAGATACAATTAGAACTACATTTTGATTTGTCTTAGAAACATTTTTTTGTATTAAAGTTACTGGTCTATTAAATTGCACAGTGGAAAAATAATAGAACTCATTACATGGAGCGTGCTACTTTGCCACAGCTAGAGTCTGGATTGCACCCTTAATAGTTACGTGAACTGGAGCAAGTTGAGGAAATACAGATTAGTAAGGAAATAACCTTTCCCATTAGGGGATCTTCGATATCCTCAGGACCTTTTAGAAGATTGGTGGGTACATAAAGAAGAGCAAAGTGTCTGTTTGCCAGCCATTGCCCACTGTGGACAGTAAGCACTAGAAAAAGATGGTTTCTGTTTCAGCATCTTTCCTTAATAGGAAGGAAAAGAAAAAGGGAGTTACAGAGAGCATCTATTAAAGACTGGAAAACAGAGGAGATAGACACCACTGAGATGGGAAAGTCTGTTTAATAGTTTCCTAACACCAAACGCTAAAAGAAACTTCTGGAATTTGTTTAATGTTCCTCTAGCCCTCAAAAATAATCTCAGGAACAACTCATAACACTTTCCTTTTCAGTTAGGTCATTTAAACTCTATGAACGGCAGTGGTCCCACTAGCATTGGGGACTGAGCCAGTTTGAAGCACACTAGGTGTTCCGCCAGAAAAATCAGACCAAAATCATTAAAAAAGCAAATATTAAGGTAATTAAATTATATACTATCATCACCAAGAAAATCATTATAATAGCTGTCATGAATGGGGCAGTTATTATTCACTAAGAGTGGTACGAAGAGCTTCACGTACATTATAACATTTAATCCTTTGTGTCAGCCTCCCTCAAATCATTTGTTCGTTTGTTTGTTTGTTTGTTTTGTTTCATTTTGTTTTGGTTTTAATAAAAGAATTCATCCTTGCTTGTTGGAACATCACACTGCCTACTATACTGTTTATGAGGAAGACCCATCCCTTGGCTGAAGGGTGAACATATGACCCAAGAATGGTAAATAAGAACCCTAGGATAATGATTAGTTCAGAAATGAGCATGTGGTTATAGCCTGGCCAGTGTGACAGAATCCTGGGACTTCGCCTGAAACTGCTCAACTGTGTGACAATCCTCTGGTCATCTGTGGATCTATGACGAGTAAAGTATTTCCTTCCTCTCTCTTGTCAGCCCCTTTAGTCATACTAGCATCTAGCTTATTCACCATGAAAACAACTATGGATGAATCATTTTTATATGCAAATGAAATAAATTGAAGCTTTAATGTACTTAGTTTGAAAAGGTGCTGAGCCCTGGGCTACATAAGGCTATAGAAGTATTATAAAAGCATATATGCAATTCTAGAAGAGTCACAATGAATGATGAGAGTTTAAGTGGCTATTATTAACATTTAATTTACAGAGTTGGATAAGCCATTTACCACTGATATTAAAGAGTTATTACTAAGAATGAACATATGTGCATATTATATCTAAATGGCTCCTTACGTCGCTTTGGAGAGCTTCTAGAAACCACTTCTACCCTAAAAGAGTGTTAATTGTCTTATCTCCAATAACCATTCATGCTGAAATTCCTCCAATCAAATGACATGTAATATTTGGGGGGGTTAATAATGGTTTGATGACTCTTTTTATTCTCAATTTAGCTAACATATAGTATAGTCTTGGCTTCAGGAGTACATTCCAGTGATTCACCACTTACATATAACACCCAGTGCTCATCACAAGTGCCCTCCTCAAAGCCCATCCCCATTCTCCCAACCTCTCCACCCACCTCCCCTCCATCAATCCTGTTTTTTCTCTATATTTAAGAGCCTTTTATGTTTTGCTTCCCTCTCTGTTTTTTTATCTTATTTTTCCTACCCTTCCCTATATATGTGTGTGTGTGTATATATATGTGTATATATATGTATATATTTATTTATATATATACATATATATGCATATATATACATGTATATATGTGTGTATACATATATATACATATATACATATATACATGTATATATATACATATACATATATATGCATATATATACACATGTATATATGTACATATACATATATATGCATATATATACATGTATATATGTATATATATGCATATATATACATGTATATATGTGTGTATACATATATATATATATACATATATACATATATACATATATACATATAGTATATATACACACACACACACACACACACACATACACACACCACATCTTCTTAATCCATTCATCAGTTGATGGACATTTGGGCTCTTTCCATAATTTGGCTATTGTTGATAGCGCTGCTATAAACACTGGGGTGCATGTGCCCCTTTGAATCAGCAGTCCTGTATCCTTTGTATAAATTCCTTATAGTACAATTGCTGGGTCATAGGGTAATTCTATTTTTAATTTTTTGAGGAACCTCTACACTGCTTTCCAGAGTGGCTGCACCAGTTTGCATTCCCACCAACAGTGCAAGTGGGTTCTCCTTTCTCCACATCCTGGCCACATCTGTTGCTTCCTGAGTTGTTAATTTTAGCCACTCTGACCACTGTAAGGTGGTACCTCAATGCAGTTTTGAATTGTATTTCCCTGATGATGAATGATGTTGAGCATCTTTTCATGTGTCTGTTACCCATCTGGATGTCTTCTTTGGAAAAGTGTCTATTCATGTCTTCTGCCCATTTCTTCACTGGATTGCTTATTTTGGGGGGTTCTGAGTTTGGCAAGTTCTTTATAGATTTTTGCTTCTAACCCTTTATCTCATATGCCATTTGCAAGTATCTTCTCCCATCCCATCAGTTGCCTTTTAGTTTTGTTGATCATTTCTGATGTACAGAAGCTTTTCATCTTAATGAGGTCCCAATAGTTCGTTTTTGCTTTTATTTTTCTTACCTTCGGAGACATATCAAGTAAGAAGTTGCTGAGGCTGAGGTCAAAGAGGTTGCTGCCTGTTTTCTTCTGTAGGATTCTGATGGTTTCCTATCTCACATTTAGGTCTTTCATCTATTTTGAATTTATTTTTGTGTATGGTGTAAAAAAGTGCTCCAATTTTTGATGACTTTTAGTATCAGAAGCAAATAATGAATCACGTGTTTATGTGCATCAGGAAGAAAAGAGAAAAATTTCCTAATCAACACAAAAGGAAAATAAAATAAAATAAATCATACAGTAAACTTTATGTTTTATAGAAGACCAACAACAACAAACCTCTCTCTAGTCAGCATTTTGTTTTAAAATTCGAGAATGTGTGCACATACAGAGAGAAGATTGCATCAACAAATTTCAGATTTTGACTTAGTATGAAAAAAATGTTGTGGTCTAAAAATTATTTTGAGCTCAAGATACCAAAGTGAACAAAAATACTTTCACATTTATATTCCACCTCTCAACACTTGCGCAAATACACAGAACCCAAAATATCTTTTGCAATTATCTTAATTACTGTTACCTTTGATTTATCTTACAAGGGTAATGCATTTGAAATTGTAATTTCTCATTAATGTCAGCTAGATTTTATGAGATTTTAAAAACATTATTTCTTTGTTGGTTGGTCTGATATTTTAAATATGTGTGATTCAATGAATAAGAGATGTTAAAATAACCAGTTTTCACCTCAAAGGATATTTCTGTAAGTCCATGATTGTGCAATGCTATTATTAAATTATTTTTTAACCTTTTAAAGTATATTTATTTATTTTGAGAAAGGCAGAGACAGCATGAGCAGGGGAGGCGCAGAGGTAGAGGCAGAGAGAGAGAATCCAAAGCAGTCTCTGCACCATCAGCACAGACCTCGACGTGGGGCTTAAACTCATGAGAAACCATGAGATCATGACCTGAGCCAAAACCAAGAGTCAGACACTTAACTGACTGAGCCACCCAGGTGCCCCATTATTAAGTTATTTTAAATATAGATGTATTTTCTCTCAAGGGTTAATACCTTGAGGGTATATATTGTTAGGGTAATCAGTATACTAAACATTGATCTAAACTCAAGGTGACTTTTCTCAACTTAATGCATTGTACTTTCTACGTGTTCAAAGTATTTCTCCAGATGGGACAGATATGATAATGGAATGTGCACTGGAAAGAGAATATGGAAAAATCTAATTTTTATTTAAGGTCTATAACTACACTACTGTGTGAATTTTGGCATACTGCTTGACCTCTCTGGTTCTTACTATCTCCAAATTGAGAATGCTTTTACTTCCATTACAGATATCCCTATGATATGAGAACCAAAGGGAATAATAAATATGAAAGGCAGTAAAAATTACAAAATGCTAAATTAATGGGTAGCCCTGTTCTTCATTTAGTACTTAAATATTTAGTGAGAAAGTACTAAATACAGAGATGATTCAGAAAAAATACTAAAATTTGGCAGTGGGAGAAGTACCTAAAATATACCAACTCCTATAAGAACAGTTTAGCTCAATTGTTATGGGAATTTAAGGGAGGGAAAAGATAATTTTGACTAGGGAAAAATAAGACCAGAAGAATGAAGCAAGACAACCTAGAATGGGTCTTGGTAAATAGTAGGACCTAGATTTCAGATGAGAAGACATAGCAGATTGGGGAGGAGGTTACGGATTTGTGGAGATAGGAAGGTCATACCACATGCATTTCACCTCTTTAGTTGACTGAGGGAAATCACCTAAAGCTTCTGAAAGAAAAGCAGAAAAGGAAAAAAGAGAATAAGAAATAGGATGATCAAATACCCTTTACTGAACAATTAATATACCTAAGATCTTAAGTGTTGTTATCTAGTACCTCAACTTTATTAAGTATTATTATTATGTTTATCTATGGATTAAAAACTTGAAAGTGTACCAAGAATTACCTGAATCTAAGATCATGCCCCTCTACTCCATATTACCCCATTATACACTTTTGCAAGTAGATTGTGGTTATTTTATTTCCTGCAACACTTTTTACTTTGTTGTGTTATGTGGTTGACAGATGATCACAGAGATATGCTCAAATGAAAAGTAGCAAGCTGACCAGAGAGGTCTTTCTTCAGTAGACTTAGGCATGAATCAGAGTTCAGAAATAAGCATTCACATGCACCTGCTAGGCCCTCCAACCACCCACTCCTCAAAGGACTGAATCGTTGATTTAGATGGAGAAGCCCTTGCATCTTGAAGAAGGATGAGTATGTGACTCCCCTTCCATGCTCCCCTAGAATCAGAGTAATTCGAGAAGCCCTCCACCTGCCCTTCTCATACTCAGGTTCCTGCTCATTCCCATACCTGCCCATGGTCCTATAAGTGAGGCACCAGAGTATATTCATGAGGAGCATAAGCTTTAATTTAAACAAATGTGAAAGAAAGTCATAATTCTACTTACTAGCTGTATGACCTGAGGCATGATACATAAGATGAAGATAAAAATTCCATAGGATCATTTGCAGCTTTCCTAAATATGAATATGTGCACTGCTTAGCCTTAAGCCTTGCATATGAGTACTCCAAAGTGGCAACTATTTGTGTTGTATGGCTCTTTGTGTTTTATATCCACATCGCTACCATCTCCTACAATATGCACCTGAAGCAATTGATTTGTATATCAATGACATCCATTGCAGTCTCAAACCTATTGAATAATCATTTACAAAGGACCTATGTGTGAGGCACTATATCGGGTACTCACGAGAGGAGAAAGAATATAACGAGATAAGGAACATAAAGTCCCTACCCTTGAGAAGTTCACAGGATGGTGAAGAGTAGCCAGTACTCTACAGAAATGACTGGAATATAAAATGGGATAATAACATGGAGGAAACTTGTGTCTGATTTCTGTTTGAGAAAGTTAATAAAATCTTCAGCGAGGAGTGACATTTCAGGTGAATCTAGAATTCCTTTACTAGCTAGAACAAAGGGGGTAGGATTCTCAAGGTAGAAAAAAAATAGTCTCTATTAAGAAAAGATGTGGGAACAAGCTAAGAATTTCAGGGAAACTCAAAAGACATTCGTAATCACTGGAGCAGCAGTCACATATTGCGAAGGGAAAATAAATAAGAAGGTAATTACAGTCGAGCTCTGGGTTGTAAAGAGTCCTCTTGTGCCACAATAAACATATGAGGTAAAACCAAAAGTATTTTTAAGTTAATGTTGGCCACAGTGTGAAGGCAGGGCTGGGGAGAGACTGGCATCAAGGAGACTAATTAGAGAAAACTGATGGATTCAAGACAGTAGTGGAAACAAGAATGAGTAACAATGGGAGGTATTTAGGGATAGAATCAATATAGGCTCATGACTGGATATGAGGCAAGAGAAAGAAGAAAATGTTAACATTTTTAGTCTTAGAAACTATACACATGATGAAATAAAGGATGGAACCAAAAATATATATAAAGGAGGATTAATTATTTGGAGAACTGTTAGCCTTCCTCCCACTTTTTCCTGGCGCCTAGCCCAATTCATGTTAATAAGAAGGAACTGGACTTCTTGTCATAGATTTCTCGGGTGCAAATCATGCCTAACTTAAGCTAGTAGGGTTCTAAGTTACATTAAATTTTAAATAATGTCCCACAATTAAATATGTGATAGCTCTTATTATTAGACTATAGATTTAACTAGCTCTGTAAGAACACTGGCTTTAATTAGTGTTTAGCAATATTTGTATAACTTGTCCAAAAAAGATCCTGAATCCTTTTTCTGTGGATCCTCCAAATGGCCCAGTGAGCTGGATCAATGGACCTAAAACCCCCATTTGAGGGCAGATTAAGAGATTAAGTTCTGCAGAAAAATTAAAAAAAAAAAAAACAGAAAGACATTTGCTGCTGGGGTAGAGTCAGACTTTCTGAATGGATCATCAAGGAGCCCACAAATGTAGCCTCACAGACATACAGGACTTGGAGACAAATCGCAAAGACACTGCATCAACCTATCTCCATATTGTGTCAGGTCAGATTTGTGCAAATCAGTAAGGAATGCCAGGCTCACCAACCACCTCCACAATGAATACTATGATAACCGTCCATCCAGGAAGGTGATATTCCCTGTTACATTTTTAAAAGTCATATCAACAGAATTCAGTTATGGACAATGAACATTTATTAACTACCTCTTATAATCACTATGGCAGAAATAGCTAGTTACCAATCTGGTATCTATTCTTGCTTCTGCTTTAAGAACAGAATGCTGATTTGTTAAGACCCGCAAGAAGCTCAATTTTGTTTTTCCATTCTCTAAGGAAGCTAGGTGTGGCAAATGAAATATAAAAGGAGCATCTGGGGCATCTGGGGAAACTTGTTAGAGGGGCTAGACTTCTGTGGAAATGGGGCCCTTTTGCCCTCCACCCACGCCTCTTTCCTGTTTCTTAGGCTCTATATGTAAGGGTCAGAGATCAAGAATGGAAATACACAGGGGCGCCTGGGTGGCTCAGTCGGTTAAGTGTCTAACTTCGGCTCAGGTCATATCTCACGGTTTGTGAGTTCAAGCCCCAGGTCAGGCTCTGTACTGACAGCTCAGAGCCTGGAGCCTGCTGCGGATTTTGTATCTCCTTCTCTGTGTCCATCCCTCCCCTGCTTATACTCTGTCTCTTTCTCAAAACTAAATGTTAAAAAAAAATTTTAAAGATTTGAAATATACACTAATCCTTGCAGAGCAAAAAGAAAGGAACCCAAGTCCTTGATAACAGCCTGTTCCAGCCTACTGCTGACCTTAATAGACATGATAAAAAATATAGCACTAATTCATATAAGCTAATGTTATTTGGAGTTTCTCATGTGTGCAAACAATAGTAATTAATATGTGATAGAGCCAGCCATATGCTTAGAGCTAAGGAAAGGAAAGATAACTAAAATTTATAAATGGTATGAGAGATCACAGGAGAGAGGACAGAATTCTAAAAGCAGTACTTTTTAAAATTTCCCCCAAATAGTCTAATATAACCGAAAAAATGGATGAGGGAAGAAGTTTTATTTGTAGTTACAACAATGCTAAGTATTATAAGGAATGAGCACACTATCCCATAAACTTGAGTGATCAGTCTCAGGGTATCTTAAAGTCCTATATTTTTCTAGGTATCAGTGTGGAAGAAACACATGATCCTTACTCCCAAACACTTTATAAACAGAAAGGGAGACAGACTAGTACTTGACAATAAATGGCATATATTACAGCCATTACAAGTGTCGCTATGCAGCTTTCAAGTTAACAAATATTCTCCTTTAATGAGGTGCCCCGGTGAGAGAGAAATGGGTGAGAAACAATACTACAGTACTTTAAAACCTAGGTTCCTAAGAAGAAAGATATAATACAAGTGGTATTGGAATATAAGTAGACTTGCATGAATTCAATACCTATGGCCTCCACTTTTTACAAGTAACTTCATTATGGGTGGAATTGGATCTCCCAAAATTCATATGCTGATCTTATGAATTGATCTTATTTGAATATGATCTTATCTGAAAACAGGGCTGTTGCAGATATGATGAGTTAAGATGAGGTAATACTGTAGCAGAGTGAGTTCCTAATCCAAGATGGCTGCCGTCTTTGTAAAAAAGGAAAATTTGAACATATCACACATACAGGGGGAACATCGTGGGAAGACGAAGGTGATGCTTCTACATCCCTTGATATGCCCAAGGTTGCAAGCAAACTACCAGAAGCTAGGATAGAGGCATGGAGCAGACTCTTCTCACAGTCCTCAGAAGAAACCAAACTACTGACACCTCAATAACCTCAGACTTTCAGCCTCCCAAACTGTGAGTCAATACATTTTCTGTCATTTAAGATCGTCATTTTGTGGTACTTTGTTGTGGCAACCTTAGCAGACTAAGACAAACTTCAGTGGAATCTGTTTGCTAACAAACCACATGCATTAATGACTCATGTCCTCAACAACTTGGCTAGTGAGTAAATTCAAATTTTTCTATTTCAACATAATAACACTTGGTAGTAAAGGGTTGGGGAACTTTGCTGTTTGAAAAGGAAACAACCCGCCTCAAAATTGACAACAATGAGTGCTACTGCAAGAGCTCAATAGAAAGCATAGAAGTTTAAAGAGCTGGTGATATCATATAAACTTGAGGATTCATGAAGTTCTTAGGATACGTTTTCAAAGACTAAGAAAGAGCTTTGTGTGTGTGTGTGTGTGTGTGTGTGTGTGTGTGTGTGTAAAGCAAAGGAGATAAAATTCAGTAAATGATGTAACAATAAGAACTAGATGGGGTTAAAGGAGGGTAAGAATCCATTGTGGGGTCAGAAAAGGAGGTGGCATTTGAGAACAGCTCTGAAAGATGTTCCATCAGTCAGGGTCCAGCCAGGAAAACAGAAACTGTGACAGGTGCCTCAGACAGAGGGGATTCGCTCCTGGCATTGGTTATCCGGGTTCTGAGAGCTAAATAAGACCATGAGGTCTTCTCCACCATGCTGATATACCTCAGAGGTCAAAAGCTTTAGGAAGCAGTCACCATTACCCGGGCTGATAGAGAAGAGAGAGAGACAGAGACAGAGCGACAGGGAGACAGAGAGACAGAGAGAGAAAATTCAGATGGCGGGCCTCCCTGCAATTGGTGGTCAGATCTGTCACAGAGGGGGCCATGCACTGCAGGTACTGGACCACAGTGGGGCTGGGCCATATTTTCAGACCACCCAGAGGGGCATGGCTGAGTGCTGGGAGGACTGATACTCCTCCCACCTCAGGTGGAATAAAGCCGAGTCAGTAAATTTCCACAGAAGTTGGGGGCTGAAGCTAAAGTTCTCTGCCTCTTACGGAGAGTGAAACTCAACCTGGAGGTGATAAAAAAAAGTCCAGCCTCCCAACCTGCCTCCTTCCAATCCCTTGTCAATGTTCCCTCATGGCAAACCCTACCTAGAAATTGGCTGGCAATGGATTCTGGGAAATGTATTTTTCGGAGTCTCAATCTGAGCTTCTCAGAAAAAAAAAACTAGATTAGGGGTGTGTGTGTGTGTGTGTGTGTGTGTGTGTGTGTGTGTGGTGGGAGGTGGTGCTTGGAGTTAAGGTGAAATAGGTGAAAGAGGAAAAGATGCAAACATTTTGGTTAAAAGAAAGAAGTCAGCCAGAAAAAGACAAATGCCATCTGATTTCACTCATATGTGAAATTAAGCAACAAACGAACAAAGGCAGAACAAGAGACAAACCCCAAAACAGACTCTTAACTACAGAGAACTGAGGGTTACCAGAGGGGAGGTGGGTGGGGGGATGGGGGAAAAGGGAGTGGGGATCAAGTGAATACTTACCATGAGGAGCATTGAGTAATGTACGGAACTGTTGAGTCACTATATGGTATCCCTGAAATTAATAGAACACCGTATGTCAACTACACTAGAATAAAAAAAAAAGAAAGGTAGAAAGTGGTATTTGAAGTCTCTGCACTCTGAGGTGTCTGCACATAGGCAAAGCATCTGGAATATATGCAAAGTCAGTCAAATATGCTGATTCCCCGATGCATGTCAGGAATGAGTCTAGATGCTGGAGATATTAAGGTGAACAAAGCAGACAACAGAGATTCGTGGATTCTTTAATTCAACTTGAGCGTTGAATGTGTGGTAGGGAAGTAACACTAAAAAAAGAGAAGAAAAACCTAGACCGTATTCTGGATAGCCTGGGACATCCTAAGGGAGAAGGACATATAAGTCAGTAAATCATGGTTAACTTCAGTGGTTTGTGTCTGTCCGTGAGTTAGCAGCATTAATTTAGGGTAAAAAAGATTCACATTTTCCTAATATTATGTATTATGTATTGTATGTATTGTATGTATTGTATATATTGTATGTATGTATTATGTATTATGTCAAATGTATTATTTTATCATCACCATCATCACTATTTTATTATTTATCCAGCACTTACTTTGTGATAGGAATTGAGCACTTTGTTTCCATCAAATCAGTCCCCCCCTGACAGCACTTACAGAGTAGGTTTTAGGACTCCTGTTTTATATGGAAAAAAAGTGAAGATGAGAGAACATAAATTATTTGGTCAAAGTCATGTTGATTATAAGCCGCTGAACCTAGATTCCAATCCACGTCAGACTCCAAACCCCTCTCTCTTAAGCACTGTAACTCTACCTTGTCTCAGAAAAGTCATCCACACTCCACATTCTTTCTAAATGTTCTAGCCATAAAGGTTACTTCAAGAGTCAAGTACATCCTAGCAGCTTGAGCCACCTCTGTACACTCTTAGCTCAGCTCATATATAGGTCATATATAATCTCCTCTAAGTATCCCCTCTCCTTCTCACTTTTTAAGGTTTGTCACAGTCCTCAGAGATGACAGTTAAACAACAGTGAGGAGAATGTGATAACATAGGGGCACCTGGGTGGTTCAGTCAGTTAACTGCCCAACTCTTAATTTTGGCTCAGGTCATGGATCGTGGGATGGAGACCCATGTCAGACTCTGTGCTGACAGCACAGAGCCTGCTTGGGATATTCTTTCTCTCTCTCTCTCTCTCTCTCTCTCTCTCTCTCTCTCTCTCTGTCTCTCTCCCTCCCTCCCTCCCTGCCCCTCCCCTCTCCTCTATCTCAAAATAAATAAATAAACACTTAAAAACAAGAATGAGGTAATATAAAGTTCATAAGGATGAGAGGTTGCCAGCAGTGGGCACAAACAGGTTCACAGAAGATGCATCTGGGAGAGAGCAGCCCCAGCTGTTTCAACATATGTGAAAATTACCAGTGTGCCCGCACACCCATGCATACCTGATCACAGTTGTTCAGAAGAAAGCACAATTAAACTCAGAAATGCAGACATACGGGCTATAGTTGTTCTTTTTCCCAAGCCTTAATGGCTTGGCTCTTTATCTTACACACATAAGCACACTAGACAAAACCTCCAAATAAATAAGCAGCAGGTGCACTGGTATTAGCTTGCCAAGATATTATGCAAGTGCTAAACCGAGCAGAAGCACACATCCATCGGTTCCATGGCAGAACGTGGGAGGAGGAAGGTAATGTTGAGCAGGCGGGTTAAATTCAAACTCATCCGGCTTTCAGAAGGGCCACTTATTACCCAGAGTTGGAAGGAGCCCAGGCGCACAAGGGGTGCAACTGCCCTGAAAGAAGATCCAGAGATTGTGAACTCTGGAAAGTTTAAGATTTAATGGGGAGTGCTCAAACAAATGCAAAATGATTTAGCGAAAAGGTAAACAGTTGTGATAATCCTAATAACTTCCAGCAAGCACTGGGCTGAGTGTTTTGCTTATATTAACACCTGATTATCACATCAAACTCATAGGGTATGTATACATATAGCATACAATTTTACTGACACAGAACTTTAATTTAGAGATATAAAGTACCTTTCCTAACATATATTTTAGAAACATATAGATATTATATATAAGGAAAATTAGATTTAAAAAGAGAATTTGAATCTAGAACTAAGTTGGTAATTCGTGTAACAAACCGCCATATCTCAGGTCTTGATCGCTGGAGTTCTCTCCACCTGAAATAGCTAGATTACTTATAAGCATAAACCGGTGTACTAAACCACCTCCACCTACTTCTGAAAGAGCCCGCTATCTGTCAACGATTCTGGAAAATATGTGCTTTGGTGGTGCATATGTTATGACCACTTTGAAGTTCTTCTTTCAACAAAATTTGCTATTTTTTTTTAACTATGAAATGTATTGTTCAATTGGTTTCCATACAACACCCAGTGCTCATCCCAACAGGTGCCCTCCTCAATGCCCATCACTCACCCACCCACCCCACCCTCCCACCCCCCATTAACCCTCAGTTTGTTCTCAGTTTTTAAGAGTCTCTTATGCTTTGGCTCACTCCCTCTCTAACTTTTTTTTTCCTTTCCCTCCCCATGGTCTTCTGTTAAGTTTCCCAGGATCCACATAAGAGTGAAGACATATGGTATCTGTCTTTCTCTGTATGACTTATTTCACTTAGCATAACACTCTCCAGCTCCATCCATGTTGCTACAAAATGTCATATTTAATTCTTTCTCATTGCCACGTAGTATTCCATTGTGTATATAAACCACAATTTCTTTATCCATTCATCACTTGATGGACATTTAGGCTCTTTCCATAATTTGGCTGTTGTTGAGAGTGCTGCTATAAACATTGGGGTACAAGTGCCCCTATGCATCAGCACTCCTGTATCCCTTGGGTAAATTCCTAGCAGTGCTATTGCTGGATCATAGGGTAGATCTATTTTTAATTTTTTGAGGAACCTCCACACTGTTTTCCAGAGTGGCTGCACCAATTTGCATTCCCACCAACAGTGCAAGAGGGTTCCCGTTTCTCCACATCCTTGCCAGCATCTATAGTCTCCTGATTTGTTCATTTTAGCCACTCTGACCGATGTGAGGTGGTATCTCACTGTGGTTTTAATTGGTATTTCTCTGATGACGAGTGACGTTGAGCACCGTTTCATGTGCCTATTGGCCATCTGGATGTTTTCTTTAGACAAGTGTCTGTTCGTGTATTCTGCCCATTTCTTCACTGGATTATTTGTTTTTTGGTTGTGGAGTTTGGTGAGTTCTTTGTAGGTTTTGGATACTAGCCCTTTGTCTGATATGTCATTTGCAAATATCTTTTCCCTTTCCGTCGGTTGCCTTTTAGTTTTGTTGATTGTTTCCTTTGCAGTGCAGAATCTTTTTATTTTCATGAGGTCCCAATAGTTCGTTTTTGCTTGTAATTCCCTTGTCTTCGGAGATGGGTCAAGTAAGAAATTGCTACGGCTAAGGTCAGAGAGTTTTTTTTTTCTTGCTTTCTCCTCTAGGGTTTTGCTGCTTATTTTTTTTTAGATACCCTCAGCTTGTTCTGCCTGAAGAGTTTCAAATACATTTACTATAGCCTCTTCTTCCATCCTGTAGTGCATTCAAACTCTAGGGTGAAAGAAATTTAAAGCACATACCCAGGGCATATGCCATTTTAAAATTGCGTATGAGATGTCCCGCAGATAGGCCAATAAAAACCACAATAAAACAAATTTGCCAAAATGGGTCTTCATGTCTTAATATATGCATCCTGATTTGTGCAATCACTTCATTTCTTGTCTTCTTCCTTTTAACCTCTGTGCATATGTTATATAGTAACAGTATTGAAAGATGTTTGGGTCCACTGTGATCTCTCATCTTTCTGTGCATTCTGTTCTCTCATTACCTTTTCCCCATTTCCTAATTGGACTCCAAATTGTTTGATTTTCATCTTTTTAGCAACCCTTCTCTGACTTCTCCATCCCAGATGTTCCAAGAGCATCCTGGACAAGTTAGTATCATCAGCACTGTTTGGTTGAACAATAATGGTAAGAATAGTCAGTAATAGAACAAGTATTACAGTGGTAGAACTCATAAAGCAGACTCGGGTCTCGATTCCACAACCCTGGTTATACTGGCCTTTGGCTTTCCAGCTTTGCTTTTAATTTGTGGCTTTATTATATAGGGACCAGCGAATATTGTCTACATTATATATTTAAAAAATCTACTGAAATGTGTGTCTGTGTGTGTATGTGTGTGTGTGGCTCTAAAAGTAGCCAGTTTTGTCAAGGTTACACGGGCATTTGAAAAGAAGGTGGTTTCCAACTTTTGAGGGAACAGAATCCTTATATACATTTAGGAGACCCTCGCTAGTCTTTAAATGGGACAATAAATAAAATAAAATTCCATAATCCTAGGAGAAGATGAAAAAATTAGAGAAAGAGAAAACGAGATTTGAAGGAGACTGATTGTCTTTAGTTGTTGAAAGTGAACACTCAAGCCAGGAATCTAAGGCAGAATATCAACTTGAGGAAGTGAAAGAAATAAATGGAGAATAACAGAAGACTGGATTTGAGGATGGAATCAAAAGGAAGTATCTCTAATACAGAACAAACCCTTATGTCCAGTCATTCCACTCTATTCCTGTGTCTGCCTTACTTCAGCATTTCCATTATTGTTGCCTTAGATTTTTGTCATTTGAGTATCTGATAATTACATCTACAATTTTTAACCTAACAACTTTCTTGAAATCAGTTTCATATCAATTCACTCTTTACATAGCATTGCTTTAAGTAACATTATCCATCAAATAATGGAATGATATGGTGTATATACATGCCATTAAATATGATTGTTAAGAAAAAGCTTGTATATATATCTCTTCTAAATTTACCCTTTGTACATAAGCCTTTTATAAACACTGCATAATCAGGAAATGTTTTAGTCTGGCACCTGTGGTAGATGGGGTATCGCCCTGAGGCTGACTGCAGGGAGGTGAGTCATGAAGGTGACTGAGCCATGGGGCTTGAATTATAAGCCACCTGAAATAAGTAGAAATAAGTAGATGAGAAGCTAGGGAATCTAATGCTTGTTGAATTAAGAGTTCAAGATGATTTGGAAGTCTTCTTGAGACAGAAAAGTTTAGGGGAAAAATCACTTATTCTGTTTTGAATTAAAGTCAACACTTTCTACATTAGAGGCCATATTTTTAAGAATTTAAGAAAGAAAATATTTCTCTCTATAGGTTCTTATATCCAAGAACAATCTAGCTATTAAAAGAGATTAATGTCCAATAATGTGCTTCCTTATTTTTCCTCCATTGATTATTTATTAGCAGCTATTCAGGCATGAGTTGAGTTTTTTATTATGTACACAATTTGTCACCTCCACAAGGGACTACATTTATACAGTCTCTAGATCTATTGCCCTATACTGATACTTGTCAAATCATGTTGTTTTTTTAATTTTTTTTGTAGGTAAACTCTATCCCCAATATGGGGCTCGAACTCATGACCCCAAGATCAAGAGTTGCATGTTCTACCAACTAAGCCAGCTAGGCACCCCAAAGCACATTTTATATTACAATCTTCATGTCACAGTTTATAGCAAGCCAACTTTATTTCATTAGTTAATAATAGAATAGGTACACGGGGCCTGGATAGTGTGAAAAATATCACAAATTATATGATTGGAAAAAATAAATGCTAGTTTTCAATTATTGAGCATTTTGTGCCAGGAAAAATGAAAACGGAATGTGAAAATTCTAAGTTTGTCAACAAAAATATTAAAACTTAAATAGGTTAATACGCTGAATGTCACACAAATAGGAAACAGCAGAGCTGCACTGCAAATGAAGACAGTTGATTTTCCAAAGCCCACGCTGCTACTAGACGCCAAGATGAAATGATCTGACAAACCGTAAACTGGATTCTTGCCTTTAAATGTTGCAATAAGTGCCATAAAACAGTTTCTTGAGATGTCGCTTATTTTATTGCTATGCACTGAAGATTGGATGAGGGAACATGCCTGTTGCCCCACATGGCATGTGTAGATTCCATGCACTCGAATTCCAGAATGAGTAGCTGGTGCAGACAAGCTCTTCACCACCCCTGCCTTTTCCTCCTTCTGTGCATGGAATTGGAGTACATCTACCAGACTTCTAGGAGTGGCCGCATTACTGAATTCCAGCCAAGGGAATGTGAGCAGATACGATGTATTCCACTTTCAAACAGTCCCATAAAAATCTCCTGCATGTGATTTTCCAATACAGATGACGTCTAGAGTGGCCTTAACTGTCACTTAATGAACATGGTGGAGCCCCAAGATAGAAGGAGCTGAGGTCTCTGAGCCACCACTTGGAGGACAGCCGTTCAACTGAGTATAATTTTGGACTTTAGACAAGTGAAATAAATAATAATAAATTTCTATTTGGTTAAACTACTGAAATTTCTGAGTTTGTCTCTCACAGAAACAGACCTATTGATTTAGGTTATGAATGCTTTCTGGCTGAAAATAATCCAAAACCCTTGAAAAACTTGGATACCAAAGTAGAAACATTAGACCCGTCTTGCACACTGACTAAAAACCAAAGTCCTAAAATTACTTAATGGACTCAAAATTATTTGAAATGCTGCCCAAAGCTGTTTCTGGAAATATATCTCAGGGGTGAATTATAAGTCTCTGATTAGTAATTTGTCAAAATTTTTAAACTTTTGGAAGATTTCAAAGTTATTTATTTAATTTTGATTATTCATTTTATCAAATTACTACTTTCTTTAATAATAACATTGTTCTCTAACCCCTGAGTCCATAACATTTAAAGTGCTATGATGATAATTATCTCATATTAATATGTTAATTTCTTTAGTGATTATATTCAACTGAAACACTTAGAAGTTTTAACCACTGTAGGCTTAATTAGGTTAATTAAAATACTATTGTATTATATTTTTACTTTATGATTACCCCATTATTATTTGATGGTTTTGATAATAGTAATAGAATTTATTATTTATAGAGCATGCTTTTTTTCTAAAACATTAGTTTTATGGTTACCTTCATTAAAAACAATCAATCAGCTGTTTACCCAGTGAGGTTTTGCCTGTTTTTTTCTTTAGTTTGATAAATTCTGCTCTTCAAACTAATGTCAAGCTATTCTTCCCATCATAACCTGCATTATGCACTAACAAATCTCTTTAGCTGAAAGGAGTTTACCTGTACCCTACATGTTCTTTGCTGGATGCTTATCCTGTGACTTTAGTCAAGCATTTTGGCATGTCTGACAAACCCTGGACTCTTACAAGGAAAGTAATAATAATCTCTGTCAAATGTCAATTTCTCAAGACTGCAGATTTCAAGACTCTTCATGATCTGGTCTGGCTTAACTCCTCTGCCCCCTATTACTTTCAGAATTGGATTCCATAAATACCTCTATTCCCCGGCCTCTATGCCTTTGCACATACTTCTTCCTCTGCCATAGTTGCCATTATGTGCCTTGGCCACCTTTTTAGCCCCTTTCCATCTTTGGAAACTGTTCAGAAGATACTTTCCATGGAAGAATTTCTCATTCTTTTCTTGGTACGATTCTTTTGGACCCTACTTGCTTCTAACATCGTATGCTACATATTGTATATGCAAACACAAAACTAGAGGTTTAAGTATATTCAAGAGAATTCTTCCAGAAAACTCCTAAGTTTAACGTGGTTATCATATTTTAGAGGCAAGAAAAGTTAACCTATTTGTTCTACTAGCTTCTTAGAGCTCATGTTAGATAAACATGAATACCTCTTGATTCTACACAAGTTCTGTCTGCTTCTAAACCCCAGAATCTTTTATGTTAAGGTAAACAAACATGCAAATAAACACATATTTGCTTGTTTCCATGTATGTGACTGAGAGAGGGAATCAAGTAGGGAGGAAAGACAGAAAGTAAGAGATTGAGAAGAAAGGATTTAAATATGGTGGATTCTTTAACACGCCATTCTAGTCACTCAGGTGAATGACCAAGGGTGGGTGAGCCTGAGAGAGGAAGGTCACTCTGCTGCTCACCCATGTCATGTCAGCTTCTGGGACCTCACACAATATGAACATCTTCTAGTCCTAAGTATAACTGTTCTATCTTTCAAAAGCGATGTTTTAAATGTTGATTTACTTTTGAGAGAGAAATAGAGTGCAAGTGCAAGGCAGAGGGAGACACCGAATCTGAAGCAGGCTCCAGTCTCTGAGCTGTCAGCACAGAGCCCAAAGCGGGGCTCAAACTAATGAACCATGAGATCATGACCTGAGCTGAAGTTGGACGCTCAACCGACTGAGCCACCCAGGCACCCCAGTATAATTCTACTTTTAAATCATGTGAATTTTTTCCACCTCTTGGAAAACCCAATGACTTCATCTTGTATTCGACCAAAGAAAATGATGGTCTTTTTTCCAGAATGGAGATGATACATCCCAAGCTGGAATAATTCAGAGGCAGTCTCTCTGTCTGTGACGTCACACCTTTCTGAAGTTTAAGTTCTGACTTCAGAATCCTACTCTTTTGCATAGTGCACGTTCTCAGTAAAGATCTATAGAATGGTGTAGTCAATAAATAAATGCTACTACTCATCAATGTTTGCTTCTGCTCATGCAAGCCTCCATTTCTTAGTTTTTCTTCCTTCCCTAACTTAAACAACCCTACACCAAAGATTCTAAGGGATCAACTGATTTAAAGCTGTTTCATATAAAGTATCTTTTATGTGGTAGAAACCCAAGAAGCATGAAAATCTGGTGCTTTGCTTTGCTGCTTATGATGGCTTGCCTACGCATATCGTAAGCCAAGGTCACATCAGCACTAAGCCAGAACACAGTTGTGTTGTATCTTCTGATAATACAGAAAAACACACTTAAAGCCATAGTGCTGTCTGAACATAACACAAGTACAAGATGAACCTGCAAATGTGTCTGAAGGAAAGAAAACTACTTTGGAGAAAAGTTGTCACATTAAATTTATTTCATGCAAGAAAAACACATTAAGAATATAATTTGCATCCTTCGCATGCCTTGCTTCTATTCAGATTCTTTCATGCCATGTTAAATATTGATCTAATCTTACTTATTTATATCTTATTTGTAAATTGCTTGCTATGCAGCTTATTAATGTATTTCAATTGAATTACATATATTCGTTTAAGTATTTGTTTATCCTTCCATGGATAAATTTTGAGCATCACTCCACATTTAGAATTCTGGATGTAGTGGCCCACTAGGATCAACTCCCCTCAACCACCCGGCTTTTCCTGTCTGAAAACTCATCCTCTATGGAGGGTAAACCCTACTGATACTCTGTATATCTTCAAAGTCAATGGATAATTCAGTACATGTTGAATGCAATGACATTCTAGTTATTCTCTATAAACCTGCTTTCAGCAAAGAGATAAAAACTTACTTTAACTAAATGTTTCCATCTTATCCTGACTCATGTAGCAGAACAAGAATATATAACACAGTAAAAATTACTGTTGAAAAATAATTTTTTTAGCTAACTTGGACACTATTCAATAGAGCTCACTCTCTGATGCAAGAACTCTTAAATAAGGGGAAGTCTATTACATTTTACAAGAATCATCAGCCAAACCCAACTACAACTAAATGTGTCAATTCCAATTATAATAATAATAGTGTAAGTCTATGCTATAATAAAATATCTCTATTTATGTGGTTAATGTGACAATATCTATTTACCACTAAATTTTATCTGGGTAACTTTCAAATTACAGGAGTTCTAAGTATATGCGTTCACAATGTTTGCCAATAAAAAGGAATGAATCTTTATTCAGCCTTGACCTTGAGCCAGGAACTCTTTTAGGCTTTATTTATCTCACTTAATATCTACAGTACTCCCTTTGAGTATTACTGCCCTCTCTTCCTCATAAAGACACTTCAGTGCAGAAAGTTTAAACACCTTGTCCAAGGTTACCCCATTAACAGGTGATAGAAACTACATTTAACCCTAGATATGTCTTATTTTAAAACTAGCCTTCCTTGTATAAGAAAGTTCTGATCAAGATTTTTTTTTAAATAGCTTCCTACAAAATGAAGAATTACATCTTTATGAGATTAATACTATTAGGATAGACTAATAAAAACTATTAAATGAAAACTATATTTACCCTAGGGTAGTACTGAATAGATATTCTACTCTATGCAATTGTGTAAAAGGTTTCATGCAAGGTAATCAAATGCTTAAAAGTTCTCCCAAGCTCATCGTCTTACAGTTGCGAAGTACTCGTTTAAAGAATATTCTTACATTCTTACATAGTGAACTCCCAATTCAGCCACCGTGTCAACAAGTACTTTCTACAGTATCAGGCAGGGCCACGCAAGAGGGTTATAAAGAAATTGGATTTCCTTTCTTGAGCATAACAGTGAAGAATGAAAGAGAAAAGGCAAGCCGGTAACATTGGTGCTTTTATAAGGACATTATCAGCCCATTCAGGGATCGAATGACCAACTTCAATGTGTGTGCAGAGAGTTTATGCATGAGAAATGACACCCAACCTGAGCTCAAGTTATGAACTCTAGTGCACATTCAAGTTATTTTATCTTCTGCATTCACCCTGTCACCCTGCATGCTGACATTAAGTAGAGACCTGTAGGGAAATAATATCTGTTTGTGAAATGTTTTCATGAAACACTATTATATTTCTAAACAAATGAAAACGCACACCTTGTTGGAGAGATGACACAATAATAGACCTGCGGGAGGTTTATTTTGTGATTTTAAAGGGAACTGACAACTTGAATAATTCACAATTCTAAATTCAAACTGTCTTTCTTGTTAGAAAGATTCCATGGCTGCCTCTCCTGAGAAATCTGGAAGGGAGTGCAAACATTTCCTTGGCCGTGTGTTACTGATCCATAACAAAATGTGCTGACCTCTGCACGATAAAAGATAGCCTATTTTTGAGATGGAAGGGAGATAGGAATGAAATAGATGAGAGTTTGGGCTCCAGTAATGAAAGTCTGGGTTCTAAGCCTGGCCTTTCCAGTTATAAGCAATGTGAAGGTAGGAAAAGTGTTTTCAAAGCTTCAGCTTTTATGACTACGAACCAGTGATAATAAATAACACCTATTACATGTAGATGGTTGTGAAAGGGTTTAAATGATAGAATGCACTCAAAGCAAAGTTTTTCATAGGGCATTCAAGATGAAATTGTTCAATTCTCATTCTTCGTATTGGTTGGTTCAGACCCACATCATCTCTCTTGGAGAACTGCCTCTTTCAGTCTGTCCATCCTAAACACAGGCCAAACTTTTGTTATGTCTTCCTCTTGTTCATTCACCTCTTACAATTACCTACTATTACATATACACACTCTAGGTAATGGTCCACTAATGGGTCAAGAAATCAATTTAATGGTGACTAAAGCTCAGACTTCAAAATAAAAGAAGAAAGAATGGAATTAGAATGTGACAGAATGGAATAGACTAGGCACTATCAGAGCACATCACGCACAGTAAAGGTGAAGATTATTGTTGAAACTTCTTACTACAGTTAGTGAGTACATGTACGTGTGTGCCTGTGTGTGTGCATGCTGAATTGTAATCTAAAATATATTTTATTACTAGGTGATAGTCAAAAACATCTGAGAAGCACTGGACAGGATGATACCAAATTTTGGAGCTCTACTATCCACATGGCAATTAGTCTTGTCTACTCTACGCTCATGACCCACAGAATAGGAAGTGAATACCAAGCATTTTCCTCCCTTTGACTTCTAAGCAGGATAAGTCATTTAGTATGATAGGAATTAGAGTATAATAAGACATGACTGTATAAGTTGGTGATTTTATTAACTAAATTTACTGGTTCATTAATGGAAATGTATATAATTTAGAGTTCAAATGTTAGTAGTACCATATCATGGCCCTTTTCCATCCCCACAGAAAAATGAATATAATCATTGCTGAACATATTGTGTGCCAAGAATAGCACAAAAGTAGCAGTTTAAAAATTTCAGTGACCTGGAATTTTTATTTGTAATTTTAGAATAATGACTTCACATCTGTTGGATGAAAATATTTATCTACAGAGATGCATTTTCAAAGGAAAACACTCCCAACACAAATCTATATCCACCTTGTAAACAAACCATGAACACATGATACAAAGAATGTAAACAGGGCATCTGGTATAAAAATATAATTCCCGCTAAGATAACCAAGAAGTTTCTTTTGCATATTTAGATAGTCACTCAAGCATGATACGAATAGTCTTTGGGGAAGGATGAGAAGAAAGAGGATCAAATATATTAAAATTAATGTGTATATCCTTCCCAGATCACAGTATTCTTAGTTTCAAATATCCTCATTGTCTTTCTTTCTCCGTAATTTCAGAGAAATCAGGGTAGCTTTGAGGAATATTCATAACACTAGGAATTGTCTCAAAGCAGGCCCTTAGCTAAAATCTGTAACTGCCATAACTAGTAAGAGAGAACCCAACTGCAAAATAAATCCCCTGTACATGCTTGAAGTATTTTCCCCCTTTGAAGATATTCCCCTTTGAGAAAAAACTGCCCTTAGAAAAACCAAAAGTGAATTTTAATGCATATCCATCATCTTTAAAAGCTGAGCTTACAAATCAAGCACTGTGAACAATTTATAAGCCTGTTAGTTATAAGACTGTATAGCAGATTTCCTCTCTCTTTAAACAGACTCTTCAACATAGAGAATAAACTGATGGTTACCAGAGGGGAAGTGGGTAGGGAGATGGGTTAAACAGGAGATGGGCATGCCCCAGGAGATGGGCATGAACGAGGGCACTTGTCCTGAGGAGCACCGGGTATTGTATGGAAGTGTTGAATCACTAAATTGTACACCTGAAACTAACATACAGTGCATGTTAACTACCTGGCATTTAAATAAAAACTTAAAGACTGCATATCAGATTTAAGGGACAACGATTTTAGAATTCGATAAATCTAAAGTTAAAAAGTCTGTGTTCAAATGCCAACTCAATTGTTTTTCAGCTTTGTGACTCTGGGAAATTACTTAGGCTTTCTGTGCCTCAGCATCCTCATGGGTAAAATTAGGATAGCAATATTTACTTCATAGAGTAGAAGTGATGCTTAAATAAAACTATATATATATATATATATATGTGTGTGTATATATATATATGTATACATATATGTGTGTATATATATATATATATATATATATATATATATATATAACAGTTGTGTCAGGACATGATATATAATAAGTGCTCAATAACTGGTAGCTATTAACTGTGAGAATAATCATAAACAAATCCTAGGAACTAGCTACTTGGTAGAATGCCAAGATTATATACTTAGCCTTTTACAAAATAACTTACATTAGTCAAAACATTTTAACATCAGCATTTAAAATCATGATGTATTATTTTCAACGTTTATTTATTTTTGGGACAGAGAGATACAGAGCATGAACGGGGGAGGAGCAGAGAGAGAGGGAGACACAGAATCGGAAACAGGCTCCAGGCTCCGAGCCATCAGCCCAGAGCCCGACGCGGGGCTCGAACTCACGGACCGCGAGATCGTGACCTGGCTGAAATCGGACGCTTAACCGACTGCGCCACCCAGGCGCCCCATGATGTATTATTTTAATGCAATTGTAATATGGATTTATGTTGGAAGGACAAATGTTCATGGCTGAAATACTGACCAAAGCCCATTGCAAAAATGCTTTTATTTTACCCATTCTTTCTGAGCTCTGTGCAGGAGAGAAATGATGAAGAAACATAATGAGTAGATGATGTGATTTCATGAACTTCTGAGAAACTAAGATTGTGCTATCATGACACAGGAAGAGGTCCCTACACATAAAATCAACACCAGCTCATGGAATGAAGACTCCAGATAAGTATTTCATCATAAGATTATTTTTGTGTAGTTAAATTTCTATTCGTTCCCTGCACTTGTCCACTTCAAAGGCAAACTATGCCTCACTCATCCTCATATCCCCGGGGTCTCCACAATGCCTGGCAGATAGCTGGCACTCACTGGAGTGAGAGATAAATGACACTAATATATGATATATAGAAATAATTACACCAGGACGTACTGCTGGACCATCTGCCTACCCCGTGGTTAGCGGGCAGCTAGAGGGTAAATAACTACTCTCATTTTTATTTCCTTTTCCCTCATTATCTACCAACCTTTAGTGAAGATAAAGTTCAAGGAGTATATGTTTCTTCCCAGGGTGTTTAGATATTAGGCCCAAAAGGTCTATTTCTCTTTTAAAACATAAAATCGAGGGGCGCCTGGGTGGCCCAGTCAGTTGAGCGTCCGACTTCGGCTCAGGTCATGATCTCACAGTCCATGAGTTCGAGTCCCGCATCAGGCTCTGTTCTGACAACTCAGAGCCTGGAACCTGTTTCAGATTCTGTGTCTCCCTCTATCTCTGACCGCCCCCCCCCCCCATTCATGCTCTGTCTCTCTCTGTCTCAAAAATAAATAAACGTTAAAAAGAAATAAAACATAAAACCGATTTTGAAAGATGTAATCAAGTTTTAAATTTTGTTTAATTAACAGAGGGCTGCCCCATACCACCCTGAATTACCCTGTGTATTTACCCAAAATTATTCTAGTGATCATGAATTTACATGCTGTAACAGAATCTGCCTTCAAGAAACCCAAATCCAAATCCATACATACAAACTAAAAGATTTTAGTAAAATGACTAGGCAGAGTATAATCAAATGGCAATTTGGATAATGTAGACAGTCAGTTGCCTGGATTAATAATAAATACCAAGTACTGACCTAAATACCTACCATTTTTACTGACCCTTAAAGTAACTAATTAGCAGGCCTTCTCTCCAAAAATGAGAGAGAGCAAGTCTCAAGGTTGGAGACTTTGCCTTGCTCCAGATCATAGAACCAAGGAGGGGCATATCCTAAATTCAATCCTAGGTCTGCCAGCCTTCAAAGCTTGATTTCTTTCCACTATACTTCACTGCTAGAATAAGACGTTGGAAGAAATAAACCAAAAAAAATCCAAAAAACAAAAAAAAAGGGGGGGGTGGGGGGGGAGGGAGGGAGGAAGGAAGGGAAAGAAAGAAAGAGAAAGAAAGAAAAAGAAAGAAAGAAAGAAAGAAAGAAAGAAAGAAAGAAAGAAAGAAAGAAAGAAAATTGATTATTAGTGATGAGAGAAACAGGAATTTGAAGGAAAGATAAAGGAATGAATTGAAGGGGTTTAAACTTTTATAGAAGAGCAAAATCTATTACCTTCTCCAAGCAAGCCTGACCATTTCCTATGACTGACTGAGTTTCATTTTATTTCATTTTTAAGAAGAAAACAAACATGCTGAAGAAGGCAAGTGGCCCAAAGGCAGAAATAGCCATTGAACAAAAGATTAACATAGTAAATCCTTATACTTAGCACAGGACTTGGCAAATGTAAGTGCTTAATAAGTATTCCTGGGATATACAACAGCAGTAGCAAGTAAGCTTTGAGTTCTTAGTATGTACCAGGCACCGGCTAAGTATTCTGCATGTATTAATGGACATGTTCCTCATGACAATGCTGCAAGGGAGATGCTATTCTTACCTCCATTTTCCATGAGAAATGAGGAGACACATTCAGAAAGCATATGCAACATGCTCGTGTCCCAGAACCTACTCATGCAGAACCTGGCCTGACCCAGGAACTCAGGCTTCACATCCCCAGTTACTACCCACCAGGCTTCACTGAATGAATGGAATAATCACAACTTTCTTAGCTTATTCCAATTACTCCTAAAACAAGTTTTTGTTTTTAAAAATTTACTATCAGGGCACCTGGGTGGCTCAGTCAGTTAAGCATCCAACTTGGGCTCAGGTCATGATCTCAAGGTCCATGAGTTCAAGCCCCACTCCGGGCTCTGTGCTGACATCTCAGAGCCTGGAGCCTGCTTCCAATTCTGTGTCTCCCTTTTTCTCTGTGCCCCTCCCCTTCTCCTGCTCTGTCTGTCTCTCAAAAATGAATAAATGTTAAAAAGAATTTTTTTTAAGTTTATTATCAAAGATACATTTCTTTTACCACTTACACAATTGAAATGAAGTGGAAACAAAGGAAGGGAATTGCAACATATTTCATGGTATCATGAGACTGACGACCACTGGGGCTGGCAGATGTGAAGCTTCCTCTTTGCTCTTTAAACAGCACACTGAGGGACTGTCAGGAAAAATGGAAAATACGCTTGAAAGTTCATCAGTTCACATATATTCCAGGAAGCATTTGCCATAAAAACAGCTGTGCTTGAATATATAGTAAAAGTATTAGTGTATAAAACCCATTATTCCAGAAATCATAAAAGGAACTTCCAAGAAGTTTAATTTATTGACTGTTATTTTTTATAAAATGAGGGTATTGAAAGGAAAGCAAAACTTTGAGATAATGGAATAGAGACACATAAGAAAGAAATACCGGTAATGAATGTCAGTTTGAAAGACTGCAATGGACCATGACGAACATTAAATCAAATCATTGCCAATGAATGCTCACTGATAGAAGGGACATTTAACTAAAAAGAGGGTCTCCAGACCTTGGGAAGAAGAAAAACTACTTTTTAATTTATGAATAATAATATCATTGATTAAAGATAATGCACATTTTTGACACGGTACTAAGCATTCACCTACATTGTGTCAGTTAATTTTCTCAGCAATGAGGTAAGTACCAAAGTGTCCAGTATATAAACCAAGATGAAGAAATTAAGAATTTGACTTATTGTAGCAAAATCATGCAGGTTTCAATAGCTCATCTAACTCAATTAAATGTCTGCATAATCAATATTTGAACATCTCCAAGTATGGGGGAACTTACGATTTTGTGGACCAGCTGCATTTAATTTTTCTTATGCGTTTGACTATTAAAATGTCATTTTTGTATTTTCTTGAAATCTAGCTTCCTGTTGGTTCTATCTATTGGTCTTAGTTGTACTTTTTGAGGTCCAGTTGTACAAATCAAACAACTATTCCCTGTGATGCCCTTTAAATATTTAAAATATCCACCATTTATTAGCTAGTTCTTTTCCTCATTAAAACAACCAAAATAACTATCAACATTATTTCTCTTTTCATATATACAAAAAAAGAAGTAAAATAAATTTTATGTAGATAATTGCTAGTCTCTGCCAATGAAATAAAAATTATTTAATGAGCATCTATTTAATTTTACTGAAAATTAGAACCTTGTCTATACAATGAACTCTCAAATAGCTGTATTTATTGGCCATATGTATCTACCATGCTGTGGGTGATAGGCAATTGTTATATCGAAGGCTGTTATAGTGAGGGAAAGTCATAAAAAACATCTTATTCTCAATAAATTGCCCTTGATGTGCCCTTCTCACCTCATCAAAGCCACCCTCAACCCAAAGAGGAAAGAGGAAAGATTCTGATGCTGATTAGGAATTAAAACTTTACCTCCTTTTCTGATATTCCATGGTATATAACCATCTCAGATGGGCCAAGATTAGAACCTTAAGTATCCCAAGTCCTGTATCAGATACTATATTACCTAGATTTGAAATATCATATGCAGGATATTTCTATCTTCTAAATCTTTACCTCCAGGGAGCTGGGATCCTAAGCCCAACCAAAGGGGCCTTCTACCTTAACAGAGGTACTCTAAAACATTTAGCTGATAATAAGATAAATAATAAAAACCTAATATGCAATAGTTGTCATTGAAATATACCTTGGTTTTTTTTTTGGTTTTTTTTTTTTTAATTTTTTTTCAACGTTTATTTATTTTTGGGACAGAGAGAGACAGAGCATGAATGGGGGAGGGGCAGAGAGAGAGGGAGACAGAATCAGAAACAGGCTCCAGGCTCTGAGCCATCAGCCCAGAGCCTGACGCGGGGCTCGAACTCACGGACCGCGAGATCATGACCTGGCTGAAGTCGGACGCTTAACCAACTACGCCACCCAGGCGCCCCAAAATATACCTTGTTTTTAGGAAATATTGTCAGATACCTAGTCAAGAATGAGATTTTCTGTTTATGTGAATATTCCTATTTTTTGTTTGTATATTACAATATTTACAATTGCATCCTATACATCAGGATTCTGCAATCATATTTGGAATATTCCCCAACATTTAAATTCAGAAGCATGGCAGACTTAGTAGAACTAATCACTTTTTCATCCCTTCAAAAGCTATTGAGCATCTCCTTCTATGAGCCTGGAGCTAAGCTAAGCACTGAGAGAAAAAATAAATGATGGTCTCCAATAGAATGAATGCACAAAGGAGATTATATATATATATATATATATATATATATATATATATATATAATATATAATATATATATAATTATACTGCATTATGGTTGGGAGAAAAGGGCAGTTAGGCAATGGTTCCAAAGAAGGTAATAGCTGGGTTGAGTCTTGAAGGACAAACAGCACATGATGAGGCATCGTCTAGACCACAGTCTAATTGAGGAAACAAGAAATAAAATATTAATGAAAGGGTTGAGTTGGATAAGCAGATTGTAAATACTGTAAGCAAGGGAGGTAAGTAACAAGAAGTTACATGTGAAAGGTAGCCATTCACCTGGTTTTTCAACTAAGTATGAGGTTTGAATAGTCAGGGGACAGAGGCAAATTATGTTCCCTTTAATTGTCTCCCATAATTACTAATTATCTCCTTTCATGAGATTCTTAACAAATAGGTAATTACTTGTTAACTGTCTCTATCCCCTTTTAAGCTGTAAATTACATGAGGGCAAAAGCCAACTCTGTTTTGTTCTCCTTTGCTTTGCTGCCATTATTAGCATAGTACTTGTCAAGGAATGTGTGTCTGCTAAATTTTGTTAAATAGTTGAATGATTGAATTAATGAACTGATTAGCTAGAGATGCTAAAAAATGTGAGACATTTTGTAACCTATTCATGTGTCAGTGAATTGATAATACTATGCATATTAAAAATAAAACTTGGGGAAACAGCAGGAATTAAGAAAGGATTAAGAAGATGAGAGATTACTGTTTGTAGATCAGGCAGAATTTAGACCTGACATTGTGGAGATTTTTTTAGTGTTCATGTGATATGATGAAAAAGGTAAATTATGAGTTTCGTCGGGTCCTGTATGCCAAATGAAGTAAAGAGGGAGTCTCTGGAGTCCAGTAAAGAGCCAGCTAGCTGTTGTCTCACTCAATCTAGTTGGAAAGGAATGAAGCCTTATCCTAAAGTGTTTTTGCTGAGGGGTGGGGACGGAGGAAAGGAAGGACTACCAAGAAAACAACTGTTTGTGAATAGGATAGCTTACACTTGATTTGGTGAACGGGAATAGCTACAGAATTTGCTAGGCCCATATCAAAACAAATCTCAAAGTACCTTGTTTGAAAAGTATTCGTCATTTCAAGAGAGTGATGGTAGAGCATTAAAATAAGCACCAGCCCTTCACTCCTCAGCGCAGGCTGAACACCCATTAAGCTGGTCCTGCTGGCAAACATTCCATATTAAGAAAGAGAAGAAGGGGGCACCTGGGTGGCTCAGTTAGTTGAGCGACTTCGGCTCAGGTCATGATCTTGTGGTCTGTGAGTTCGAACCCTGCGTCGGGCTCTGTGCTAACCGCTCAGAACCTGAAGCCCGCTTCAGATTCTGTGTCTCCCTCTCTCTCTGCCCCTCCCCTGCTCATGCTCTCTCTCTCTGTCAAAAATAAATAAACATCTAAAAGAAAATAAAAAAAAGAAAGAGAAGAAGGAAGGAAGGGAAGAAAGCAGCAAAAAGAAAAAGTTTAGGGATTTTATTTGACCATAAACTCAAAATGCATGACACAGATACATGTAATTTTAAAATAACCCTAAATCACATGGTCTGGCATAATTTTCAAGTTTCACTAATACATAATTCTAATAGGTTACTGCTGTCTTTGATGCACACTATTATTAGTTTCTTGTTTCATAGAGAAGAGAACTACACGTGTTTGGACTAGTATATCAGTAAGGCTACCCTTAGAAAATTGGTCCCCAGCCTCACCTCAAAATCAGGTGACAATATATAAAGCTACATAAATACCAACAGTATCCAATAAATGTCTCACTCTCCCACGGAATATCGCTCATCTCAGAACTATGGTGATGTACTGATAAGTATTCTACTATAAAACACATTGACTTGTCCTTTAATTTCTCATTTTATTCTCAATAGTTCTCCTCAGACACAGAGAGAGAATGATTGATCGATTGATTGACTGGAGTTTTAAAAGGCCCACATAGCTTAGTTAGGGTCAATAATCACTCTTAGGTAGAAAGAAGAACTTTGGTATTTTGACTTCTTTTGAATGGATCTCTCAATACTTCTGTTCAAGGTTGTTTGTATTCTAGGAATTCTTGAATCCAACCTCATGCTTGAATTCATCCTCTTTGTAAGGCACACACTTAGAAAACAAAGCTGTACCTTCAATCTTCAATCTCACTGAGAAAGACATGATTCTAATGCTTCTAACAAAGCAAACATGCAGGCCGAATTAATAATTTTCATTTCTGCTTAGAGATTTAGCAAGAAAGAAATTAATGAAAGAGATGGCAAACACCTAAGAGGAAATTTCCGAGTAATCTTTTGGTGTTTGGGATGGGCAGAGAAGAAACAACAATCTGTAGTTAGGAAGCCATTTACTTTCTCCTCCGAGACACAATCTCATGGTTACATGAGACAGCAACTAAAGCAAGAGAACTAGGAAGGAAAAACACATGAGTTTACTGACATCATCATATTATATAAGGTTTCTGAGCAGTATCAGAATCATTCTCCAAATCCTTTTGATCTCATCTAAAATGCTGCATTGTATATATTCATCTTGCAATTTAAGTTATGTTTGCCCTTTCTACAACGTGAAAAACAAACAAACAACAACAAAAAGACACTGCTACTCCACAGGTAGTGGGGCAAGGAACAGAGTGTTTGTGTAAACACATCGAAACTGTAAAATCAAGAATGGAATCTTTAACTTATGTGGCCACTACTGGGCTAAATGCCCATGCTGGTTATCTTTACCCTCAAATTGCAGGAATTAAATACACGATGCATTTATTATCTACCAACAGCAAAGACAGAGTGGGAGCCACCAGCGGCTTTGTGGTCTGGGCACTGGGCTCGGGTGCTGACAATCTGTCAGTGGCCCGTGTCTTTCTCGACCTTAATTAGAATTCTCAATTCGGGGCTTGCTGTCTGAACTATGATGGTCTCCAGAATTGGCATAAACATGGCTCACCCCTTGCTCATAGAATGATCCACTGCATTCCCCCGCTGTCACCCATTAGCACTGCAGCCTTTGTAGCCATCTCCAGGCCAGGTCATAGTTCCAGCTGTCCCCCGCGCCTCACAGCACACTCAAACCAGCTGGTGCAAGTTTCCAAACCTTGCTTCAGAGGGCTTTTTTTTTTTTTTATTTTTTTGACACATACATGCCTGAAGCTGAGCTATGCCAAGACCTGAAACAGGGCATTTTGTGCAACTCTGCTAGTCATGGAGATGTGGAAAACTCTTCTTCCAGAGCAGCATTAATGCTGTGTCCATAAACAAGAAATAAAGCAAGGAATTGTCACAGAGTGCGTCATTACTAAGGCAGTTCTTCCGAGCCGAAGAATCCATTTCTAGTGGTTTCAAAGTGAAATAGGAAGCATCTGTGTTCAAAATAGCTTTTAAAAATCTATCACTGAATAATATGCTTATTGAGTAGGATCTTGGGGGCCTATATGTGTGTGCTTGGCCTGAGGATGGAAAATGAGGTTTGTGGAACAGCTGGAGGGAGACAGCTCAAGCGACTTGAGAGATATGACACCAAGTCTCTTGCGATTGAAAGTAACTCGACAGGAACAATGTGAAAAAAGAAAGGGAGTTGTATTTGTTTTGTGAAAGAAGCTGTATTCTGTGCTTTAAATGCACTGCCTCGTAGAATTCTGGGCTACACCTCATTGGTAGGTTATAGTACTATTCTAGAGATGTGGAAATAAACGATTCCAATTTTTTTAATGAGCTATGAGTCAAGATTGCAAGATAATTCAGTGAACAACAAAACAACAAATAGCAAGAAAAGACAGCATAATAGTTAGGAGCAAAGGCTTTGGGTGAGAAATATATGATTAATTACTTCATGACCTTGAGCAAGATTTAACCTTTATGTAAACAACAATAGTATCAACCTGCAAGATTGATGGGTAGGCCGTTTAAGATGCAAAATGCTTACGGCAATATTTGGCAGTAAGTAAGTCCTTAGTAAATGGAAAACAGCATTAGAAACTCTAACAATGAGGATAGGAGAATGCAGGAGGAAAAAGGGAGACAGTAAAATGCAATCAGTCAATCAAACAGAACAGAACAAAATATGGGTGATTATTTGATCTCAGGAAGGAAAAATGCTGCCTAAGCTTAAAATTAATGGAATAAATCACAAGTGATTTAAAAGTAAATCAATGAAAGTGTCCACATAAAAATTTAAAATTTCTGCACATAAGAAATAACCATTAACAGAATTAAAAGCCAAGTCAATTTCAATTATCGGTACCAATTATTTGGAGCAGAGGAAACAAGAGTAATCAGAACATGTGAGTGTACCATTATTCTTCCCATGGTGCTTAGCATTTAATCGGAAATTCGGACCACATTAACATAAGATAGCTTATAATTATAGAATATCAGAAATATGCAAATATTAGAAGGAATTAACTATGTACATAAGTCTGACTGGATATTGGTAAAGAAACAAACTACCAGATGGGACCAAGGCTAGGTAGCTTCCGGGTTTTGAGTGTATCACATATGGCAACCAAAATGACCTGACCCATGTGTATTGCACAAAATCCTTCTTTGTCCTACCTGACTGGGCTTTATGAGCTACAGTAAGGTCTCACATTTGGAGACGTCTCACATTCTCTCTCTCTTCTATTCAGAGTTTGGCTAGTCACTTTCCAAATATTATGAAAGATGTCCCTACATCTTTTGAGAATTTGGGTTTGAAAATGAATAAGGTTACAGGCCTACAGCTACACCTGGTCTCTTTATCTCCCTTAGAGGCCGAAATGCATCACAACACAAAGGCCCAATTCCAAGTGTCTCTAGGGCAAGACAATATTTATACCAAATGGATTGTTTTCATGATACATCTAAACATTTTTCAATGCATTTTACCTACATACATTTTGTGCATTTTAAATTAGGTCCCTAAATTTACAGTTGGATCTCCCTGACAGTTCCTTATAAATGGTAAACAACTTATAGTCTTCTGGTTCCTTGTTGGAATTACATTCATATTTAGACATTCATTACCTTCCCATCCCAAATTTGGTTTTTCTCCCCAGTTCTGACTTACGAAGCAAGCTTTCATATTTGGACGGGTTTACTATTCTAAGAATATATATGTGCATTGCTCAATGCCTCAGCTTAATTAAGAGAATTTTGTTACTAGTAACATTCACACTTAAACATTCTGCAGCCTGTGAGCTTCCATGTCAGTATACCTCTCAGTATGAACTACAAGTACAGTTTCAGAGTAAGAATACACATGCTCATGAACCTGCCATAAGGCTGATTGGTTTCCTTGAGATCAGCCAGTGAGTGGTAAGACATCATCTTGATCTTGATCTGAAGCATAAATCATATTTGCAAAAAGTTTCACATAATATAACGACTACACTGATAACGCTGAAAATCATTTGGTAAAACCAACAGGAAATATTCAAAAATTTGGACTAGTGCTACAGATACAGTGCCTAGAGATTGGTGGTGCTCAATGCTGGATGCTGCTAGCATCCCCTGGGGGACTCTGAAAACAATGCCAAACATCCTGGCCATACACCATTTCTAACAGTGTCTAACGCTGAGGATCACTAACCTGATGTATGAGAGGAGAAGAGCCAATCGGAGGAGGTAAATGCACCACATCCTTAACACTCAGACTTAATCACTACCCATGAATGGCTTTATCACGATTTGTATGGCAAAAGCCAGGAGATTCTCTCACTGAAAAGAAGTTGTAAAAGAAACTCTGAATTCACTTCCTTGTAAACTGTGGAATTCTGGGTCCAGATGGTCATATCGACAAAATCATTTTGCACAATATCACCATCACTATGTCAACACTTCGTTCCCAACTGAGGTATCCAATACACTCGGCACACTGTTTACTATTAAGAAAGAAGCTCACTCTTCTGTTTCCATCAGCTCACCTGGCAAATGGAATATGGAGTCTTTGGGGAACTCAGATGGGGTACAGGTTGAGCTTTGAGGAAAATGAAAAGGTGCTTCTTGACTTCCTCCTTTCAGAGTAACAACAAATGTCCTCCTCTGAAAGTTCTTTCCCACCTCCTCCCAGTTTCTCCTTGGAGTATCTCATCACTGGAGCCTCACTGACTCAGAATAATTTGATATGCCCTGTTCTGTAATGAGTTGGCTGCTACCATGATAGCCACTGCGTAAATACCTAATGAAATGAGAACTGTCTGTCTCCTCAATCCCCAGCCAGGCTCACTGCCTCTTAGCCAAGAGAATATCCTGAAGGAAGCTGCCTAGACGGAGTGTCTTCTGCAATAGTTCATGTTAATAAAATTTTAAACTAAGGATACTTTTTCATAGTCTCAGGAACTATGGCAATAGCAAGGGTGCTTGTTTTTGTCTAGTATTCTACTAATGAAACACTCATTAATTATCTCCTTCAGGGCTTACCACTTTTAAGACCATCTAACCAATGGGGCAACTAGAATAAAATCAGAGTCTAAATGCAGAAAAATATCTCTATAATAAAGCAGGAATTCAAGTCCACTTTGTCTGGTCAAGAGCTCCATTTACAATATTTTTTCTATTCAGTGCAGCAACTGTCAGATTTCTTCTAAGAGTCTAGTTCTCCTCTAAAATACAGGAAAGTTGAAATGTGGTATTTCACGTGCACTTTACCAGATGGCTTTAGTTGCACACCATAGAAAGAGGCTGGATACCTTAAATAGAAAAGAAATTGTGGGAGCGCCTGGGTGGCTCAGTCCATTAAGCCTCCTACTCTTGATTTCAGCTCAGGTCATGATCTCATGGTTCATGAGTTTGAGCCCCACATCAGGCTCTGCACTGTCAGTGCAGAGATTCTCTGCACTGCAGTGCTTGAGATTCTCGTTCTCCCTCTGTCTCTGCCCCTCCTCTGCTCGCTATCTCTCTCCCTCTCTCTCAAAAAAAATAAACTAAAAAAATTTTTTAAATAAAAAAATAGTAAAGAAACTGACTGGATTTGTGTAGTACATTGGTTTGATGGGAACACCAACTTCTAAACAAAAGGTAAGAATCGAGGCAATGATGGGGATGCTTGGGTGGCTCAGGAGGTTGAGTGTCCAACTTCAGCTCAGGTCATGATCTCACCATTCGTGAGTTCGAGTCCCCCGTCTGGCTCTGTGCTGACAGCTCAAAGTCTGAAACTGTTTCAGATTCTGTGTCTCCCTCTCTCTGCCCTCCCCCTCTTGTGCTCTATCTCCCTCTCTCTCAAAAATATATAAACATTAAAAAAAAGAATCAAGGCAATAATGAAAGTTCAAGTATCATAAACCACTTAATGAACATGTCAGAATGCCACAGCTGGAATAAATGAGCTCCAGATATTTTCCCCTTCACCTCTTGGTGGCAAGTTGACTGCTCTAGCTCTGCTCTGTGACATCGTGATTTATAATAAATATACATATTTGGTCTCAGTCTTCTTCCAGGTACACAGCTCCTAAAAACCTTGGAATTTCCTATGATAAGAGCAATAAAAGTGTCTTTTGTTATGTTAGTGAAGTGATTTTTGAAAAGTTCTCAGGGAACCTACGGTTGGTGGCTTGTCCTCAGGGGAACCACCTGCTTAGAGGGTCAGGATTTTAGTCACCGCCCTCTCTCCAGGGAGAGGAGAGGGGCTAGAGGTTGAATCAATCACCAGTGGCCGAAGATTCAATCTGTTATGCCTATGTAATGAAGCTTCCAGAAAAACCCAAGGACAGGGTTAGGAGGGCTTCTATATGAATAACACATGATTTGGAGTGGAGAAATGTTCGTAGCAACAGCAAAGAAGATCCACACTCCTTCCCCACACCTTGCCCTGTGCACCTCTTGCATCCGGCTGTTCCTGAGTTACATCCTTTGATAATAAAACTGGTGAACTAGTAAATACAATGTTTCTTTGAGTTCAGTGAGTCACTTCAGCAAATTAATCAAACCTGAGGAAGAGATTTTTGGAATTTCTGATTTACAGCTAGAAGGGAGAAGTACAGGTGAGAACCTGAACTTGTGATTGACATCTGAAGCCCAAGGAGGAAGTGATGGGAACACCCAGTCTGTAGCCAGCTGGCCTGAAGCACAGGTAACATCTTGGGCTTGGGACTGGCATCTGAAGGGAGAGAGAGAAAAGGAGTCTTATAGGACTGAACTCTAAACTTATGGGATCTGATGCCATCTCCAGGTAGACAGTGTCAGAAATGAGTTAACTTGTAGGAAACCTATCTGGGGTTCAGAGAATTGCTTGGTAGTATGGAGCAAAGCCACCCTCCACACATTGGAAACTGAGTCTCAGGACACCAAAATAAGCTCTAACTTTATATACATTGAAGTTCAGCAGGAAAGAGAACCTGTTACTTTCCTGACAATGTCAATGTAAATTTCATCCTGTGTCACCAGCTGCAAGAATCAAGTGCCTATCCCTGAAGCAATCATAGCCACCAGAGAACTCAATTCTCTGACTGGCCAGGCCTGACTTCTGTATTCATTCTTGCAATAAGGAAAGAAACATAGTCAACTCCAGTTGAAACTTAGACTCTAAGAGTTGAGACGAGATGGCTCCCCAAGGAAGTTTCCACAGTACTGTCATAAAAGAAATGCAAGGAAGCCAAAAAGACATGTGCACTGTCCCACAAAGGTTTAGAAGTATAATACAAAGATAACGAAAGGCAAATGAGCACATTAAAAGATGTTTGATATCATCATATGTTATTCTGGAATTACTAACTAAAACAAAAGAGTGATACCACCACACCCCAATTAGAATGGCCAAAATTCAAAGCACTGACAACACCAGATATTAGCAAGAAAGTGTAGCAACAGGAACTCACATTCATTGCTAACATGAATGCAAAGTGGTGCAGCCACTTTAGAAGAGGGTTTGGCAGTTTCTTCCAAAACTAAACATACTCTTAACCACACAATCCAGTGAAGTGAAAACTTAAGTCTGCACGTGAACATTCATAGCAGCTTTATTCACAGATGTCCAAATTTGGAAGCAACCAAGATGTCCTTCAGGAGGGGAATGGATAAATAAAGTGTGGTCCATCCAGACAATGGAATACTAAGAAGTGCTAGAAGAGAGCAGATATGCCGTGAAAAGACATGAAGGAATCTTAAATGCATATTACTAAGTGAAAGAAACCAATTTGAAAAGTCTACTATTTGCATGATTTCAACCTATATGACATTTTGGAAAAGGTAAAATTATGGAGACAGTAAAAAGATCATCCATCTCCTGGAGTTGGTGGTAGAGAAAGGGAGGTATGAATACATGCAACACAGAGAATTTTTAGGGTGGTGAAAATATTCTGCATGATACCATAATGACAAATACGTGTCATTATACTTTCTCCAAATCCATAGAGTATACAACACCAAGGATGAGCCATTGTGTAAACTATGTCCTTTGGGTGATTATGATGTGTCAATGCGGGTACATCAATTGTAACAAATGCACCACTGTGGTGTGGGATGTTGACAGTGGGGGGGTTGGTGCACGTGTGCGGGTAAACGATATATGGGAACCCTCTGTAGCCGCTCTCAACTTTGCCACAAACCAAAATTTGCTGTAAAAAGTAACACTGATTTAAATTTTTTTTTCAACGTTTATTTATTTTTGGGACAGAGAGAGACAGAGCATGAACGGGGGAGGGGCAGAGAGAGAGGGAGACACAGAATCGGAAACAGGCTCCAGGCTCTGAGCCATCAGCCCAGAGCCTGACGCGGGGCTTGAACTCATGGACCGCGAGATCGTGACCTGGTTGAAGTCGGACGCTTAACCGGCTGTGCCACCCAGGCGCCCCAAAAGTAACACTGATTTAAACAAATAATAACAAATAAATAATAACAGTCTCAGAAGCCAATTATCCTGACTTTCTCCTTGCCCTTCTCATTAGGACCAAGGTCCCTGATAAACCATAAAAAGCCAAGGCTTTGGATTAATGTTAGGTTTTAATTCTCCCAGCCAATTTTCTTAGCAGTATGACCTTGAGTAAAATGCCTAACCTCCAAAATCTGGGATAAAATGAGATAATCTGTGTAGACTACATAGTGAAGCATCCAGTAGTCACAACAAACACTTACTGAGCTTTAATTATGTACCAGACAGAAATAGGCTCTTTATTTGCAAATACTCATTTACCAGTCACTGAGCCCTATACAGTAGGTACTACTGTTCCTATCTCACAGAGAAATAAACTAAGGCGAAAAGAGTTTAAGCAAGTTATATAAGGCCACATGGCTGATAAACACGAAACCTGGAATATGAACCCAGATAATCTGGATCTGGAAACTTTGTTTTTCCCAATGTGTTAAACTGCCTTTATGCCCACATTCATACAGATTAGAGTTTACAACTCCTAATTTCCTTTTTGCCTTCCATTTGTTCCATTGGATAACAGGTGTTCCAGCAACTGTGGTAGTTTATCAGGTTTACAAGTAAATAAATGGGACAAACTAAGGTAGTATTAGAGATTCTAGATTCCCAAAGGCTTTGTTTGATTGGGTTGTAACTTTGAACAGATTTTAGTTTGTGAGCAAAATGATGCATAACTCAGCTGGCATATATTAGATCTGATCCTGGGCCAGTCTTTCAACTCTTACCAAATTCTTCCTATTGCCACCTTTCTATCCATCTTTCCTTTCAGAAGTAAGTAGGGAAGAGTAAAAAATCATTTCTAATTCAGGCTTTTGATATGAGACAATTCTGGTCTTTGAAGGGAAATCCATTTATGGAACAAAAGAGTCAAGTGAAATGGAACAGGAACAGAAAGAGAAATAACACTTAACATTAATCTGGAAGTGATGAATATTCAGAAAAGGAACTTTAGCTTCAGGTACAGACAAAAACACCACTGCTCCTGTCTTCTGTTCATAGATGCTGGCTTATGCAACAGATTTATTCCTACGTCAAGTATATCGCATGTTGGTCAACAATATTCAGTCTCAGAGTTTTCTGTGTAGGTAAAGTAAAATCATTTTTTAAAAGCAGTTAATTATTTTCTAAGACCCACAGTTTGTGCTGTTGTTGTTTTGTTTGTTTTTCCATTTTCTGACTCTTACATATGCCCTCCTCCAATGGCTGCGTTCAATAAGATAAAGCACACCTTCTTCTTTTCTTCCGTCCTCCTTTCTCCCACAAGCATTTATTGAGCGTTCATACTATTATGAACAGTATTTAGGCCTTGTGGGAGATATAAAGATAAGATATGGGTTCTGAAAAGATCAGAAATATAGCCAAACTCAACACACAAGAGTTTACTCACTGGAGCAGTGACATTAACCAACCTGCTCAATGAATATTACTAAGATTACCCTTTACAACCAGGTGAGGTCATTCACCTAACTCTGGCCATCATGCTGTGAGTAGAAGTAAAACCTGTCACTTACAGGCCAAAGAATTTAAATGTTGATGCAAGACTTTGCAGCAAATTCTTTTTTGTCTGGATAACTAAAGAAGTCCCATGTTCTAGATTGTCCAGTTTCAAAATGGGGAAGGAGTGATCAGCGTGAGTTGACAAGAGATTGTGTGGAATGCAGCTCCCCCAATGGTCAGTGATGGATTTGGTCATGAATGTGCATTGAACCCTTGTGCTTTATCAAACTGAAACTTCAGGGTTGATTTGGGGCACAACATGGCCTATTCTATTCTGACTAATACATTCATAATGTGAATTAGAACACCAGAAATAATAACCATTTATGAAGACTTTACTATGGGTCCAGAACTATTTTAAGCTACTGCCACATATCATCCTATTTCATCCTTACAACAACCCAATGAAATATATACTATTATTATTATTCCCATTTCACAGATGTATAAACTGAGACACAAGCAGGTCATCGACTTGCTCACAAATATTTAACTGAGACGGTAGACCTGGGAGTTAAACCTAAGTCATCTGACCCTAAGACTCATGATTTTAGCAATACAATAAGGAAAAAAAAGGTGTGCAATTGTACAATGGAACAGACTGTCTTGAGGTTTCAATTGGAATATCTGTGTTATCTATTCCCTTGAAAAATATTTGAGAACCTACTGTATGCTGGTCACTGTGTTCAGTGATGATTCTCAGTCCTCTCCATGGTGCTACAAAACAGAATCCTCAGGAGCCCATGGGGATGCACCAGAGCAGCTGCAGGGGCCCCTGAATCCAGTTTGCAGAGAAGGTTGTGCTGAGGCACTAAGAGGTTCACCCCATATTGCTGGCTCAATAAATCCCCAAATATTCAATTGTTATTAGGACTGATTTGTCCTTTGGCACTAAGGACATGTTGTTCCATGGCTTAGCTCTCCTCATTGTCCAATGCTCACTCCAGCTCCTTGTGTAACACGATGGTCCACACCTCATGGAGTTTCAAACCTAGACAGATAGTTGGGCCATACTGTAAATTGGTTTATAATCACACTAATCCAATCCATATTTACATTTTGCAATTTTACACTAAAAGTTTTCAACTGGATTAATTCTAATGGGCAGATATTTAAATAAGCCATAACTGTCTTTCAAAAGCAACATCATTCATGCTTCGTTTATAAACACAAGAGGTCTCCGGACTCAATAAATGGTGACAACTGTTACAATTGCATTTATTTTCCTATTGCTGCTTTTGGGAATTGCCCCGCCTTCCTGGGATAAAGATGGCCCCATTTAACTCAGAATGTTGCTAAAGGCATTACCGTATCAAATTACGTGCGCAATGTTCTGATATCCTCCTTGCCCCATCTACTCTTCTGGGAAGAAAAATTTTTAAAAATTTAAAAAAAGAAAGAAGAAAGAAAAACAAAGCTGCCTTCACCCTGGCTTTGAGCCAGGGAAGAACAAAGCTTTTGTTATTGCTGCTATTTCTATCCCTGAATCACTCTGTTAAAAGATGGGGCCTAGCCAGGGGTGGCCTTCTGCTTGCTTAGAACAAACCACATCTTCCCCTCAATAAAAGCCTTACCTAAAATAATACTAAAGAGGGACAGGAGGTGCCAGGTATGGAGCTAGAAGCTGAGAAAGAACCAAGTTATTGTGAAGAAGGTATGGAAAGCCAGTTCTAGGCAGATTTGGGAGCAGGGAACCTGAAGGTGAGGGGGGTGGAGGGATGGAGGGTGGGGAAGGCACCTGTGGGATTCTGAGAGGAAAAGAGGTGCCTAATGTGATTTCATCAAGCAATGAATGATGGGGGTGGGTGGGCGGTAGGGAATATGAAACCATCCTACCTACAGTATCTCTGATACAATACTGCTCATAAATACTTGGGTACAACTTTCTAGGAAGAGGGTCGGCTTTAAGATTAGCACAGGATGAAAGCCAGGCTTCCCTCCGAAAACTGAGGGGAAGGCCACAAAGCCTGCCATTGAAGGGTAACGCCCGTCAGTCCACAGACTTTATTAAAGTATAAAAAAGACCTTTCTTTTGATTGGTCCCTTCATTATCCACACCTCACTGGGGACTCTGTCCCAGGCTACTGTGTGCATCCACTTAGAGTTTCCTTCTCCTGGCAGATGGGGGGGGGGGGGGACCAAAAATAAAATGCTGAAGGAGTTTTCTAAGAAAGAAACAAGCAAACAGGCAAACCCCTCATCCTTCCCAAACTGCTTCAACAGCAAGGTGCCCAGACATCACAGGCTTTCATGATGCTGTCTTTCAGCAGAAATGAATTAGATTCCCTGTGGTCAATATAAAAATAAAGAGGGTTTATTTGATTTATAGAGAAACAAACATTTTGCTGAAAAGGAAAGAAAAAGAAGACAAAGAGAAAAGGAAAAAAATGCATCTTGAATCAGGATCTTCATAAATAATTATAAACTCCTGATTCAGTTAGAAGAGTAAATTATTTCTGTTATGTCTGAAAATTTAGAAAGCTATAAAATCACCAGTTAACATGTCACCAACTATTCTGGATAAAAGCAGCACCTGCCACCATTAAGTGAAGGGAGAAGAGGCAGAAGAATAAAATATTATGTTTTACCCACAAGCCACACTCCAAGTACCAGGTTACAATATGCAAAGATCATGATGTAAGATTGGCATCATTATATCCATTCTAACACTGAGAAAAACTGAATCTCAGGGGAGATTATGTATGATCTCCCAAAGTATATAGCAAGTATACTTTTCAAGTCCACTTAAGAGTTTTCTTTCCTTATTTTTTTAGTATGAAATTTACTGTCAAATTGGTTTCCATACAACACCCAGTGCTCATCCCAACAGGTGCCCTACTCAATGCCCATCACCCACTTTCCCCTCCCTCCCACTCCCCATCAACCCTCAGTTTATTAAGAGTTTTCAAAGTCCTGGGGCACCTGGGTGGTTCAGTCAGTTGAGCGTCCAACTCTTGATTTCGGCTCAGGTCATGATCTCACAGTTCATGAGTTTGAGCCCTGCATCTGGCTCCACTCACTGACGGTGTGGAGTCTGCTTGGGGTTCTTTCTCTCCCTCTCTCTCTCTCTTTCTGCCCCCTCCCCCATGCACACTCCCTCTCTTAAAATAAGTAAATATGGGGCGCCTGGGTGGCGCAGTCGGTTAAGCGTCCGACTTCAGCCAGGTCACGATCTCGCGGTCCGGGAGTTCGAGCCCCGCGTCGGGCTCTGGGCTGATGGCTCAGAGCCTGGAGCCTGTTTCCGATTCTGTGTCTCCCTCTCTCTCTGCCCCTCCCCCGTTCATGCTCTGTCTCTCTCTGTCCCAAAAATAAATAAACGTTGAAAAAAAAATTAAAAAAAAAATAAGTAAATAAACTTTAAAAAAAACAAGAGTTTTTGAACTTTTAACTCTACGCCAGGCTGTATATATAAAATCACGCTCTTGGCACTTTTACTGTAAAGTGCCCGATGGTAAGTATTTGAAGCTCTGTTGGTCATCCTTCCTTGTGGTAACTACTCAACTCTGCAGTTGCAGCACGGAAGCAGCCACAAGTAATGTGTAAGAATGAGAGTAATTGCGGTGTGCCAATAAAACTTTATTCACAAAAGCAGGCAGCAGACTTAATGTGACTTGTACTGGATGATGCGACATGATGGTGACAAAGTCCCCCACCTCACTAACACATCGCAGGGCCTCTAATTCTGAAGGCCTTGTTTTATCTCTTTTGTTTAGACAATACCTCCCCACAAAAAGGACAGATTTGAGGCTGTTTTAGTTGAAGAGGTTTAACTGAGTAAATGAAGTATTTGCAAATCTTCGCATCTGTGCCCTGGTTCTTTCTCATTCATGCACCCGTGGGACTTCATAACTCAACTAATTATGGATTTTCAGTCTGTCTCCATTTCTTGTCACAGTTTCTGAATCCAAGTGCAAACATCCTCCGAGCTGATTTTCTATTAAACAGAGCCACATTATGGTTCCTGGAAGGCATATTAGGTTGGTTTATTAGACTTCACTTCAGGGGACAGGGCTCTCAGAACACATCAGAGTTTATAAAGCTGGTACATTTGATTAACTGCGTCGTCCCTGCAGCCCTCCACCTGGATTATCATTTCACTGCCAATATTCTTCAAATCATGATTTCGGCATCCCTGTTATCTATTTGCCCCTCTTTTTACTCAGCTCCTATGTGGGGACAGGGACCCCTTAGAAACTGTTCTGGTATCTCCCATATCCTGCTTTGAGTACTCATCCCATCCCCTAACCACATGTTAAAACAACACATTTTGAAATTACTACACATTTTTGAAAATTATGTTTTAGTTCCATGCGATCTTTTAGTCATCTATACTTTCCTTTCTTAGATAGGGAAAATTAATCAAGAGGGGCTTTTATGTGGTTTCTGTTATAATTATGATTTGTTATTTGTATAGTACTTTACTTCCAGAAATTTCTTAACCTGCTTTCCAAGTTCACAACTTCCACTGAGAAAAAAAATTCAAATAATAATAAGAAGAAAGAAGAAATGATAGAAGCTACCATGTATTAAGTATTAATAGGTGCCATAGACTATATTTAGCTCCATAAATACATTGATTTTTTTTATATGCAAACAAAAGCAGGGGAAACCCCATGAGCAAAATACAATCACACCGAGCAGCTCAGATGGCAGATCTGTAAGTGGGCATGGCTCAAACTGTTCTGCCTGTTGCTTCTTCTATCAAATGATACCTAGTGTTTGTACTTTACTAGTGCAGTTCTGGTTTTTTAATATGAGTTAATTAACTATTTTGAGCAGACTTGCTCTGACCAAGCTGCCTACCAACTTCACTTACCTTGTTTACCTACCAAAGGTGAATTGTTCCAGGTGCTAGGGGACTTGACTTTAAGAGATCAGGATTTTGAACTAACCTATAAAAATGAGGGGCAGACTCAAAGAAGGTTCTAGGGAATACTAAATATATGAGTTGATTACAAAGAAGCTGTATGCTCATTCCTAGAGATGTTGATTAAGTAGATCTCAGTAGTATTAAGGATTGTACTTTTTTTTTCTTTTTTTAACAGAAATTGCTAGTGATTTGGTTTTAGGAGGTCTTGAGATCACATTAAAAAAAAATATGGATCTAAATAGAACTGTCTGAAACTGCCCATCTCTCGGCATTTTTTTCTCCCTGCTCACCAGGTCCTCCCATTCAGTCCACTAGGAGGGCCTGGCCTCGATCACACTGAGGTATCGCTTTCTCCCTAAAGCAGACAACAATGCAAAGCGTGCAGGCTGAGCCAAGGAGTTGGCTCAATACGAGCTTATGAGAACTGTTTGTGTTTTGTACGTAGATCCTTGATCCAGAACAATCTAATTTTTAAGCAATGCTCCCCAAACTTTCTGAATTACTGACTTTTAAGGTTCATCTTATTTTCTAGCTTTGCCTAGATTCTTGACCAAGTACTAGACAAACAGCTATGTCCATCCCTTTGTCTCTAGGCCCTATACTATCTGACTCCTACCTACTCTCTGCCCACTTCTATCCATTCTCCTGCTCATTCAAATCACTCCAACCAAACTGACTTCCTTTCTGAACATGAAATGAGCCAAGCTAATTTCTTCTCTAGGAACTCTACACTTGGAATCCTCCTGTAGCTTTCCCCCCATGAACCACAGGTGTGGTTTCTACTCATTCAGGTCTCAATTGCTAACTCATCAGAAAAGTGCTCCCTGACTACACCCAGCAAATGCCAGCTGCCCCTCTCCCACCACCCAGTAACTCTGTGTTACATTACTCTTTTATTTTCTTTACAGTGTTTCCTATTATGCAGAATCGCCATCAATTAATTAGCTTACTAATATATTTATGCCCCTCCGCTATTCAATCATAAGCTTACCAAGGCTCAAAACACCAGCTCAAAAATCCTTTGTTGAATGTCAATGGGTTTCTATAGGTTATTCCTTCTGCTTGAAATATGGGTTTCCCATCTGGTCACTGATTACTTGCTCGGTTCTTGACTGCACTTCAACCCTTTGTTCAAACAGCTCTTATGCATGGAAATCTAATGTTCACAAATTCAGGTGGTCACATGCAGCTCTTGCTTTGATATGTAAGGCCCATGCCTCTATTACACCATCCAAATGTTTCAGAACTATTTCTTTGCATGCCCTTCACCCTAACTAGGACTCCCTGGAATAGGGACTTATTCATCGTAGTATCCTCTGCATAGCACAATAAATTTGCTGCCATTATTTATACCATGGTGTAGATAAGACAGGGTCACAACTGTTATGGTCAAAGTGTTATAGCCCTAAAACTAATAAATAAGCTGAACTTCAAGCCTCTCTCTGTATATATGTGTTAGTGTATTTCTTTTTTTTTTTTTTTTTAGCATTTATTCATTTTTGAGAGGCAGAGACAGCGCATGAGCGGGGGAGGGGCAGAGAGAGAGGGAGACACAGAATCCGAAGCAGGCTCCAGGCTCCACCTGTCAGCACAGAGCTCGACGTGGGGTTCCAACTCATGGACCATGAGATCATGACCTGAGCTGAAGACAGATGTTTAACCGACTGAGGCACCCAGGCGCCCCTACTTTCAATATATATTAAAGATACACAGGTATTAAAACATGGATAATCCTCAAGTACAACTATCTGAGAAATTATATATTATTAATCCCCATATTATATAGAATATATTTCTAAATATATTTGATCAGTTACTGCTGAGTCTACAATAAGTTGTGGCTATAGATATTCATCTTGTTGATTTACAGATATAAATACTTTTCTAAAATGATAGGTTTAGAATGAAGAGGAAAGAGTAAGAATCAATTATAATACATAGTCCATCAGAAGTGCTTAAAAATGCTTCTTAATTGAATAAATAAATGAAAACATTCTGTTGGGAACTAATTATTGGATTTAAATTCTTCCATTTTAAATTTTATGAATCCCATTAATGGATACAAAATAATGCCCATGTCTATTTGCATTCTTATGAATGTTAAATGTATGCTTGCATCTACAAACATATTCAGTTTCAATTATCTTTTCTTTTTGGCATTTGCATTCTATATATTTATTTTCGGGGCGGGGGAAAGAATACGACTTTAACAATCCTCAAGAGAGACTCATGATCCTCTCTCCTCTGTTGCTACTGCCAAGAGCTTTAAGACATTTTCTATCACTCCTTCATTACATGGATGGATAAGCTCATTTGGGCA